>NW_024427107.1:40885063-41179200 GCF_017311325.1 Ursus maritimus | reverse complement strand
AAAAGAAAACCACCAGGGAAAGCCGCCAGAGAACAAAAGCCCAAAAATACCAGTTCACACTGTGCCCATCCCCATCACCCCTCGCAGGGGGCGGGGCAACTCTACCAAACAGGGTTGACGGAGTATCAGCGTGGCAGGCCCCTCCCCCAGAAGGCAGGCTGAAAAATCAAGAAGACCACATCCCTAAGGTCCCTATAAAACAAGGGCACACTGACTGGGTCCTGGTCAATTATTTGGGCTCTAGGCATCCTCACATCCTCTCCTCATCAGAATGACGAGGCAGAGAAATCCCCCCCAGGAAAGAGGACACAGAGACTGTGGCCTCTGCCACAGAACTGATGGATATGGATATAACCAATTGTCAGAAATGGAGTTCAGAGTAACAATGGTCAAGATGAAGTGTAGGCTGGAAAAAATATTAACGAAAATATTAACAAGAGTATAGAATCTCTAAGGGCGGAAATGAGAGCGAATCTCGCAGAAATTAAAAATGCTATGAATCAATGCAGTCTAAACTAGACGCTTTGATAGCAAGGGTAAATGAGGCAGAAGTTCGAGTTAGTGAATTGGAAGATGGGATGGTAGAAGAGAAAGTAAAAACGGAAACTTGGCTCAAAAAAATCCAATCTCAAGAATGTAAATTACGGGAGATTACTGACTCAATGAAATGTTCCAACGTCAGAATCATCAGCATCCCTGAGGGGGTGGAGAAAGAGAGAGGTCTACAAGAGATAAATGAACAAATTGTAGCTGAGAATTTCCCTAATCTGGCAAAGGAAACTATCATTCGTGTCCAAGAGGAAGAGAGGACCCCTCCCAAGATCAATGAGAACAGACCTATACCACGTCACATCATAGTGCATTTCGCAAATATTAGATCCAAAGATACAGTCTTGAAAGCAGCCGGGGGAAGAAAATCCTTACATACAGAGGGAAGAGTATCAGAATAACGTCAGACCTATCTACAGAGACCTGGCAGTCCAGGAAGGGTTGGCATGATATTTTCAAAGCTCTAACTGAGAACAACATGAAGCCAAGGATCTTTTATCCAGCAAGGCTGTCATTTAGAATTGATGGAGAGATAAGGACCTTCCAAGACCGGCAGAAACTGAAGGAATTTGTGACCACCAAGCCAGCCCTACAAGAGATTCTAAGGGGGGTTCTATAAAAGTAAAAAGGACCCAAGAGTGATACAGAACAGAAATTTACAATCTATAGAAACACAGACTTCACAGGCAACATGACATCATTAAAATCATATCTCTCAATAATCAGTCTCAATGTGAATGGCCTAAACACTCCCATAAAGGCCACATGGTTGCAGATTGGATAAAAATACATGACCCATCCATTTGCTGTCTACAAGAAACTCATTTTTTTTTATAATGATTTTTTATTATATTATGATAGTCACCATACAGTACATCCCCGGTTTCCGATGTAAGGCTCGATGATTCATTAGTTGTGTATAACACCCAGTGCACCATGCAATATGTGCCCTCCTTACTACCCATCACCGGTCTATCCCATTCCCCCACCCCCCTCCCCTCTGTAGCCCTCAGTTTGTTTCTCATAGTCCATAGTCTCTCATGTTTCATTCCCCCTTCTGATTACCCCCCCTTTCTTTATCCCTTTCTTACCCTACTGATCATTCTAGTTCTTATGTTCCATAGATGAGAGAAATCATATGATAGTTGTCTTTCTCTGCTTGACTTATTTCACTCAGCATCATCTCCTCCAGTGCCGTCCATGTTGTAGCAAATGTTGAGAACTCGTTCTTTCTGATAGCTGAGTAATATTCCATTGTATATATGGACCACAACTTCTTAATCCAGTCATCTGTTGAAGGGCATCTCGGCTCCTTCCACGATTTAGCTATTGTGGACATTGGTGCTATGAACATTGGGGTGCATATGGCCCTTCTCTTTACTACGTCTGTATCTTTGGGGTAAACACCCAGTAGTGCAATGGCTGGATCATAGGGTAGCTCAATTTTTAACTTTTTAAGGGACCTCCACACTGTTTTCCAGAGTGGCTGTACCAACTTGCATTCCCACCAACAATGTAGGAGGGATCCCCTTTCTCCACATCCTCTCCAACAATTGTTGTTTCTTGCCTTGTCTATTTTTGCCATTCTAACTGGCGTAAGGTGGTATCTCAGTGTGGTTTTGATTTGAATTTCCTTGATGGCTAATGATTTTGAACATTTTTTCATGTGTCTGTTAGCCATTTGTATGTCTTCCTTGGAAAAGTGTCTGTTCATATCTTCTGCCCATTTTTTGATTTGTTTATTTGTTTCTCGTGTATTGAGTTTGAGAAGTTCTTTGTAGATCTTGGATACCAGTCCTTTATCTGTAGTGTCATTTGCAAATATATTCTCCCATTCCGTGGGCTGCCTCTTAGTTTTTCTGACTGTTTCCTTGGCTGTGCAGAAACTTTTAATCTTGATGAAGTCCCATAAATTCATTTTATCTTTTGTTTCTCTTGCCTTTGGGGATGTGTCATGAAAAAGGTTGCTTTGGCCAATGTCGTAGAGGTTGCTGCCTATGTTCTCCTCTAGAATTTTGATGGATTCCTGTCTCACATCGAGGTCTTTCATCCATTTGGAGTTTATTTTTGTGTATGGTGTGAGAGAGTGGTCAAGTTTCATTCTTTTGCATGTAGCTGTCCAATTTTCCCAGCACCATTTATTGAAGAGACTGTCTTTTTCCCACCGGATGTTTTTTCCTGCTTTATCAAATATTAGTTGCCCAAAGAGCCGAGGGTCCATTTCTGGGCTCTCTATTCTGTTCCATTGGTCTATGTGTCTGTTTTTGTGCCAGTACCATGCTGTCTTTGTGATCACAGCTTTGTAGTACAGCTCGAAATCCGGCATTGTGATGCCCCCAGCTTTGTTTTTCCTTTTCAACAGTTCCTTGGAGATTCGGGGCCTTTTCTGTTTCCATACAAATTTAAGGACTATTTGTTCCAGTTCTTTGAAAAATGTCCTCGGTATTTTGATCGGGATAGCATTGAAAGTGTAGATTGCTCTGGGTAGCATGGACATTTTAACTATGTTAATTCTTCCGATCCATGAGCATGGAATATTTTTCCATCTTTTTATGTCTTCCTCAATGTCTTTCAAGAGTGATTTATAGTTTCTAGAATATAGGTCCTTTACGTCTCTGGTTAAGTTAATTCCAAGGTAACGTATGGTTTTTGGTGCTATTGTAAATGGGATGGATTCCCTAATTTCTCTTTCTTCGGTCTCGTTATTCGTGTATAGAAATGCAACTGATTTCTGAGCATTGATTTTGTATCCCGCCACCTTACTGAATTGCTCTATAACTTCTAATAGTTTGGGAGTGGATTCTTTTGGGTTTTCCATATAGAGTATCATGTCATCTGCAAAGAGAGACATTTTGACTTCTTCTTTGCCAATTTGAATACCTTTGATCCCTTTTTGTCGTCTGATTGCTGTTGCAAGGACTTCTAGTACTATGTTGAATAATAGTGGCGAGAGTGGGCATCCTTGTCGAGTTCCTGATCTTAAGGGAAAGGCTTCCAGCTTTTCCCCATTGAGAATAATATTTGCAGTAGGCTTTTCATAGATGGCTTTTATGAGATTGAGAAATGTACCTTCTATTCCTACACTCTGAAGGGTTTTAATCAGGAAAGGATGCTGTATTTTGTCAAATGCTTTTTCGGCATCGATTGAGAGGATCATATGGTTCCTGAGTCTTTTCTTGTTGATATGATGTATCACGCTGATTGATTTGCGAATATTGAACCACGCTTGCATCCCAGGTATGAATCCCACTTGATCGTGATGGATAATCCTTTTAATGTACTGTTGGATTCTATTAGCAAGTATCTTGTTGAGGATTTTGGCGTCCATATTCATTAGGGAAATCGGTCTGTAATTCTCCTTTTTGAGGGGGTCTTTGCCTGGTTTGGGGATCAAGGTAATATTGGCCTCATAGAATGAGTTTGGTAGCTTTCCTTCTGTTTCTATTTTTTGAAATAGCTTTAGGAGAATAGGTATTATTTCTTCTTTGAATGTTTGGTAGAATTCCCCAGGAAAACCGTCCGGGCCTGGAGTTTTGTTATTTGGAAGGTTGTTTATCACTGACTCAATTTCTTCATAATTAATTGGCCTGTTTAAGGAATCAATTTCTTCCGGTTTCAATCTTGGTAGTTTATAGGTTTCCAGGAAGGATTCCATCTCTTCCAGATTGCTTAGTTTATTGGCATATAGCTGTTGATAAAAATTTCTAATAATCCTTCCAATTTCAATGGTGTTCGTCGTGACCTCTCCTTTTTCATTCATAATTTTAATAATCTGGGTCCTTTCTCTTTTCTTTTGGATAAGTCTTGCCAGTGGTCTGTCAATTTTATTGATTCTCTCAAAGAACCAGCTTCTAGTCCTGTTGATCTGCTCTACTGTACTTCTGGTTTCTGCTTGATTGATTTCAGCTCTAATTTTGGTCAACTGCTTCCTCGTGCGTGGATTAGGCCTGTCCCTCTGTTGCTGTTCCAGCTTCTTGAGGTGAGAATATAAAAACTGCATTTTAGATTTTTCTATTCTTTTGAGTGAGGCTTGGATGGCTATGTATTTCCCCCTTAGGACTGCCTTTGCAGTATCCCATAGGTTTTGGACTGTTGTATTTTCATTCTCATTGGTCTCCATAAATTGTTTAATTTGATTTTTGATTTCCTGGTTTATCGAGTCATTCCTGAGCAGGATGGTTCTTAGTCTCCAAGTGTTTGAGTTTCTTCCAAATTTTTCCTTGTGGTTGAGTTCCAATTTCAGAGCGTTGTGGTCTGAGAATATGCAGGGGATAATTTCAATCTTTTGGTATCGGTTGAGACCTGTTTTGTGTCCCAGAACATGGTCTATTCTTGAGAATGTTCCATGGGCATTAGAATAGAATGAGTATTCTTTGGTTCTGGGGTGTAGTGTTCTATATATATCTATGAGGTCCAACTCGTCGAGTATGGCATTCAAAGCCTTTGATTCTTTGCTTAGTTTTTGCCAGGGTGTTCTGTCTATTTCTGAGAGTGGAGTGTTGAGGTCCCCTACTATTAATGTATTTTTATTTATATGTCTCTTTATTCTGGTTAAGAGTTGGCTTGTGTATCTTGCTGCTCCCCTGTTGGGGGCATATATATTTATAATTGTCATATCCACTTGTTGAATACAATAGTCCTTAAATTTGTGTGGAAACAGAAAAGGCCCCGAATCTCCAAGGAACTGTTGAAAAGGAAAAACAAAGCTGGGGGCATCACAATGCCGGATTTCGAGCTGTACTACAAAGCTGTGATCACAAAGACAGCATGGTACTGGCACAAAAACAGACACATAGACCAATGGAACAGAATAGAGAACCCAGAAATGGACCCTCGGCTCTTTGGTCAACTAATCTTTGATAAAGCAGGAAAAAACATCCGGTGGAAAAAAGACAGTCTCTTCAATAAATGGTGCTGGGAAAATTGGACAGCTATGTGCAAAAGAATGAAAATTGACCACTCTCTCACACCATATACAAAAATAAACTCCAAATGGATGAAAGACCTCGATGTGAGACAGGAATCCATCAAAATCACAGAGGAGAACATAGGCTGCAACTCTTTGACATTGGCCACAGCAACTTTTTTCATGACACATCTCCAAAGGCAAGAGAAACAAAAGATAAAATGAACTTGTGGGACTTCATCAAGATAAAAAGCTTCTGCACAGCCAAGGAAACAGTCAAAAAAACTAAGAGGCAGCCCACGGAATGGGAGAAGATATTTGCAAATGACACTACAAATAAAAGACTGGTAATCCAAGATCTATAAAGAACTTTTCAAACTTAATACACGTGAAACAAATAATCAAATCAAAAAATGGGCAGAAGATACGAACAGACACTTTTCCAAGGAAGACATACAAATGGCTAACAGACACATGAAAAAATGTTCAAAATCATTAGCCATCAGGGAAATTCCAATCAAAACCACACTAAGATACCACCTTATGCCAGTTAGAATGGCAAAAATGGACAAGGCAAGAAACAACAATTGTTGGAGAGGATGTGGAGAAAGGGGATCCCTCCTACATTGTTGGTGGGAATGCAAGTTGGTACAGTCACTCTCGAAAACAGTGTGGAGGTCCCTTAAAAAGTTAAAAATTGAGCTACCCTATGATCCAGCATTTGCACTACTGGGTATTTACCCCAAAGATACAGATGCAGTGAAGAGAAGGGCCAAATGCACCCCAATGTTCATAGCAGCATTGTCCACAATGCTAAATTGTGGAAGTAGCCGAGATGCCCTTCAACAGATGACTGGATTAAGAAGATGTGGTCCATATATACAATGGAATATTACTCAGCCATCAGAAAGAATGATTACCCAATATTTGCAGCAACATGGATGGGACTGGAGGAGATAATGGTAAGTGACATAAGTCAAGCAGAGAAAGACAATTATCATATGGTTTCATTCATTTATGGAACATAAGAAATATCAGTAAGATCGGTAGGAGAAGGAAGGGAACAATGAAAGGAGCGTAAACAGAAGGGGGAATGAACCATGAAAGACTATGGACTCTGGGAAACAAACTGAGGGCTTCAGAGGGGGAGGGGGGTGGGGTACTGGGATAGGCTGGTGATGGGTATTAAGGAGGGCACATATTGCATGGTTCACTGGGTGTTATACGCAAATAATGAATCATGGAACATTGCATCAAAAAGTGGGGATGTACTGTATGGTGACTAATATAACAAAATAAAAATTAATAAAACAAAAGAAAACAAAAGATTTTGTTCACTTTGTTATCATTTAGTGAACTGAACATTTATGATTTTTTCACTTCTGTACTATGTTATAGTATAGTTTTTTATTTTAATTGACTTTACAATGAATCAGAGGGAATAGGGGGGAAATGAGAAGATCTGTTACAAAGCAATTTCAATGTCTAGGTGAAGAATAATGACTATTTGGACTCAGATATTAATAGTAAAAAGGAAGAGAAGCATATAAACCTATAAAAGATACACTGGAGATAGATCCAATCAGGTTTAGTCATGGATTCAATTAAGAAGGGGTGGGAGTTGGAAAGATCATGGATGACTCCTACCTAATAGATGGATAGTAGAACCATTTATGTAACAAGAAGTTAGGTGTATATCTTTGGAGTGAGATGGGAATGAATAATTCTTCCTTGAATATTAAAGTTGGAATACTGTGAGACTGCTATAAGGCAAGTAGTTCATTGGATGTATACATCTGCAATGCCATGACATGGTCAATACTGGAAATTTCTACTTGGAAGTCATCAGGATGGCACCTCTATTACCAACTTATCTATATCCCCTTCATTATCCCATCTTTAAAGAATTGGGAATAATGAAAGACATGGGATGATAATAATACATAGTCCCAGAGCTTTACTATTGGTCAACCACTATTCTAGAGGCTCCATATGCATTAATTTGTTTGATACTTATAATACCCCTTAACCCCAAGACAAAAAACATCTTCATTAGCTCCATTTTACAGATAGGGAAATGGAGATGCTGAGGTTAAGCAAATTTCACTATGCCCCATAGTTAGAAAGTATGAAAGTTGAGACTGAAACAAAGAAGACAACCTTACGTCATCATCTTTAACTGCTATGGACACCACCTTCCTAGGAACAGAAGAGTGAAAGGGAGGAGAGAGGTACTCCAGTTATACATTGCTGCAATTTAGTGGGTTAAGACAGCAATCATTTTATTATATCTCACAGTTTCTGTGGGTCAAGAATTCAGGAAAAGCTTGCCTGGGCTTCTGGGTTTTTTGTGCCACTCTATGGAGCTGGAATAATTGGGGTGGGGGTAAGAGAAATTAAAGTAGGTGAGGGCTGGCCAAGCATCTCTATTTCTCCAGGTAGTCTCAAGTCGTGTCCCTGAGATCATTCCATGTGAGCTAAACTGGTCTTCCTCACAGCGCTGAAGCTTCAGGTCAGACTACTTAGATGGTAGTTTAAGGTTGCAAGAGAGTCACATAAAAGCTGTACTACCTTTTATGACCTAGCCTCAGAAATTACATAATATCCCTGCTGCTGTTTTCACAAGCCCATCCATATGCAAAAGGAGGGAACATAGGCTCCATACTCTTGATGGGAAAAGTGTCAATATTACATTATAAGAGCGTGTAGGACCAGAGTTAGTATTATAGCCATCTTTGCAAAATAAAATACGTCCAATGAAGAAAAAAGTGTTTGGACAGGGAGTTAGGAAGAACAGATGCAGAAGAGAAAGGGAAAATGTGTGCATCTAATATAGAAAACCTTCATTCAACAAATAATTGTCAAACACCCTGTGTGTACTAGACAGGTAAGAATTACGAGTACACTGGTAAGCCAAATGTGATCCTTGACCTAAAGAAGCCAAAATTGTCTAGGTGGGAAAGTTATATATATAACACAGAGTGGTAGGCTTTTAGGAGTTCTTACGCGAGGACAACAAGAATATTCATGGGATTTTATGGTGCAGAACAGGGGTCAGCAAACTACAGCTTACAATTCAAATCCAGCCTACCATCTGTTTTTGCAAATAAAGTCTTATTGTAACACAGCCATATCCATTCATTTACATATTGTCTATGGCTACCTTAGACTACAAAGTTTATGTTGAGTGGTTAGAACAGAGAACATATGACTCACAAAGCCTAACGTATTTACTATCTGGCTCTTTACAGAAAATTTTGTCTACTTCTGGTGTAGAATATTGCACATCCACTCAGAAGAGAGAGAATATAACTGAAACAAAATATAAAGTTCCAGATTTCCAGTATAGCAGAGAGGAATGCACAAAGGCATTTGATTCAGGAAATGAAATTATTGGCCTTGCTAGCCTCATGACTTTGAGAAAGGTTACTTCATTTCTCCAAATCTTAGGTTCCCATCCTGAAGCAAAATCTTAGTTATCCTTTTGCTGCCCAGGATGACAATGTGAATCAAGTAAGATAATATATGAATAAATGCCTTGTACACTCTGAAACGCTAAACACATATGCTGCCATCTTTTCCACTGCATTTCTTGTCAAATAAAGCTTTGTTGATGGTCTTTCATCTCATCTTTATTTTTACTCTCAGGACATAGTTTTTTTCTTTTATAATTTTAAATAAGCACATCTTTTCCTATTTTGGTCACCAAAACTGTATTATCTGATCTTTGGTCCTTTATTGTTTTAAGACACTGGAAACTATTCTTTTAAACCCCTGACTTCTCCAACTACTCTTACTTTTGGATACTTACTTAATTCTCTAATAGAGTCCTCACTCTTCTCTCTTACCGGGACATTCTTTCCTTTACCTTATTCCAACCCATATTCCCGCTTTTTCACATATTGCTTTTGACGGGATGTGCTGTTGGAAGGAGTCACCTAAATTCTCTGATTCTTTTTGACAAAGTTCCTTAACCCACAATTGCTCAAAAGTATCAGTGCATTCTAAGAAATCCTGCAAAGATCCTTCTATAGGGCTCTTCGGGAATCTCAAGTCAATGGCCTCATGACTACATTGATCAGAACAATTTTACTCAATTTCATTGATTCCTATGAGTCTATACCACATCATCATTAACTGCTGGGCCTTCATTTTCCACATCCTTTCATCATACCACCACATTAGCTGCCAACACACCCTAGTCCAGGGCAAACCGGCATGAGTCATCTCCTTGTACCTTCCCCTCACTAAGCATCTTCTATGCAATTTTCAATGTCTAAAAGGATTGGACTGATCAGAAAAATCTGACCACATAGAAGTGGAATAGTTATAAAACTTCCATAGTGAAATCTCCCATGCAAAGGGTAATAATTCACAACTTGGTTCAGATGAGACTTTGAGCTCTTGTACTTCCGAGCCAGCTGGTCATTTAACACACATTCCATGCACAGGAAATGTCCACTACCAGAAACCTCACTAAATAACTATGACAATAAGCTCAAGAATGTTATGGCCAAGGACACAAACAGAGCAGGAAGATTTCAGGAGTTCTTCCAGGGAGAACCACAGTATGATTCCTGGTATTATGTGGCAAAGACTAATGAAGAAACTAACTATGGATGATAAAGCGAGCAGGAGAATGCCTGAATTTAGCCAGCATCACTACCTCATTGAGGAAGTGAATGACAACAATGATGCTCTTGTAGACAGTATATAAATATCAGATTAGGGCCATTGGGGAAAAGGTAGAAATATATCTGTGTGAATGAAGTAAAGAGAAAGCATCTAGAAAGAGTTTGAAGGGAAGCCAGATCAGATGCTATGAGTTTTTAAATACCTTAAGTAGGAAAGGTATATTTCTACTTTTATAGGTAGAATGTAGAAAGGTATATTTCTATATTTCTACATTTCTACTGTTATAATAATCACACTTATAAATTTCGCATGAAATTCCAATAGATGAAACTTGCTCTGGCCACATTATAGGCTTGAGCAAAGCTTTTAACTTGAAGCAACTTTTATGAAATTGCACATCCATTGGACCTTGAAAATGGTCAATTACATGCTTTGTTGAGTGAATGAATTTGTATCTTGGCAAAAATAAAGACCTAGGCCCAGGGTGAGGTACACCAGTGGAGCACTGCAATTTCTTTGCATGTTTTCTATTTTTTACTTCTTTGTGTCATGCTTAGTCATGTCTGTGAGTTTTAGTTCTGTATATCAAGACTCTCCTGCTCAATGTATTCATGAGGGGTACTAGAAGGAGGGTGATTTGATATTAGGATAACTCAATGAATGGTAGAATCTTAGATCTAAGCAACCTTAGAAATTACATAGCTTTGATCAGTGCTGTCCAAGATTAAATTCTAATGAGTGCACAAAAATATGAAAAATAAGGATGATGTTCATGAGTGAGCATCCGTGTGTGTATATGTGCACCCGCACGTGCCTGTATGGTATGTTTGCCAACTCTTACTTCTTATAAAGAACTATCCACTTTCTTATATTAAAATGACCTTTCTCTTATGAAGTGCTAATTGTAGCAGATGTTAGTTATGTGTATATGTTTTCATGTCTTGGCAAACTAAAATTATGGCAACACTCTGTTTGTTTTAACCATCAACACTCCCTCCAAGTTTTTGAAATTCTCCTGGTGTGATATATGTATTCTGAAAACCCTATTTCTCTTGACCCCAAAATTATCCTGTCTAACTAAAAGCCTGTTATACTAATAAATAAATCTGGAGAGACAGTTTGGGAAAGAGCCTCCTTTAGAAGTTAGGAGAAAAAAAAATACACAGAATTCTCCCCATTCCTATTCCCTTCTCTCACAAAGAATCAGAATCCTTTCCTAAACTCTGAGTCTTCTCCTTTGGAGAAGGTGTGGACACAACAGCCCCTCCTTCAGATTCCTGAATTCAGTGGAAGTATTTATGGGTGAGTAGGAGTCAATAGCCTTTCCAGATGAATCAGCAATGGGGCAATTGTTAAATGGTGCTCAGTCTCCTAAGAGGAAGAAAAGGAAGGCATATCCAGAGCTATTCCAGAGATCAGGTTCAGCTGGTATCAAAAATTCTGGCTGCTCATGTGGCCCAGGAGGATTACTGGGCATGTTAACCAAAAGACAGTATTCAAGAGTATTCTCTCCATGCAAATAAAATACTATGTCATTGCATCCTGCATGATTTGGGGCCATGAAGGAAGGAAAGAAAATAATATGTTTTACACTGGTTCAATTTCTACCAAGAAGCAGCCGACCGATATGCATATTTTTGTTTCACTTATTGAAAACATTTTCAAAGATGAAGTATTGCTAAGGACCCAAAGGAACACATTACAGATAACTCGCAAAAGTAAATGGGAGGCAATCCACTCTCTAGGAGATGATTATCTATTGCCCCTCCTACTAAAGATGACCTTGGTGGACAGGGTGTTTACTACTAAGTGTAAGTGTGACCAGCCAGAAGTCCTTACACATTGAGCTCCATAAAGGTTACTCTGTTTTGTAGGTACCGGTATTGAGCATCCAAACTATACAATGTGCTATCTCTGTTTCTGGCACACCAACCTTCCCAGGGTGCTATTCATTTATCTATCAAATATTTATTAAATACCTACTATGTGCCACTGTGTGGTAATGTGAAGATGCATGAGGCACAGTCCTTGCCCTTAAAGATATTTGTCTACCTGAAGTTTATTGATTACCTACTACATATTAGGTTTTATAGACTGAATTGTGCCCCCTCCAAATTCGTGTTTTGAATCCCTAAACTCTACTCTGACTGTATATGGAGATAGGGCCTCTAAATGCCGTTGTAAGGGTCAGGTCCTAATCTGAGAGAACTAGTGAACTTGTAAGAAGAGGAACAGACAGCAAGAGATCTCTCTTTTTCCATATATACACAAAGAAGAGGACATGTGAGCATACAACAAACTGGTGGCTGCCTACAAGCCAAAAGAAAAGGCCTCAGCATGAAACCTACCTTCCCAGCACCTTGATCTTAGACTTAGCCTCCAGAACAGTGAAAAAGAAATTTCTGTTATTTAAGCCACCCAGTCTATGATATTTTTATGGCAGCTCTAAGTAAAGACACCAGGCAATGTACTAAGTACATTACATACATTTAGCATGCCACAAGAAACTATCTTGTTTACAACTATGCCTTACTGTGCGTCCTCAGTCATAACCCAGACTGGATCTAGTTTGGAGAGGAGGCTTTTTTGTTTTGTTTTGTTTCATTTTCTTTCTACAGGGCCCTTTGGGTATCTCTCCTGGTGTCTGGCTTCCCTCTATAAACCCATCCTCAGAAAATAAAGTGCTCTCAAGCTGCTTGTGTGGCTACACTGAAGCTTTTCCTGACATTCTTCTTCTGAGATAAAATGATCCTGTTTCTGTATTCTCTCTCCTTTACTTCAATCAAGACTCTATTCAGAAAGGAGTCTAGACAGATATACCCATTTATACAAAATGTCCATAAGAGATAACCATTATTTCTTACCTGAAGATTAAGAGTACACCACTACCTTCCTACTTAAAACATCAGCCTCATTTGGAAGCTTGTTAGAAATGCAGAATCTTGGGCCTTTCTAGATTGATTTGTATGTGCAGTAGAGTTTAAAATGCTCTGATCTACCAGTAATTAAATAATTAGCCGTGTATCCATGATCCAGGCAGCACCTCAATGAGACTCAGCTTCACCATCCTTAAAATGGAAGCCACCATTCAAATAATCTTCCACTCCATTCTGCCCTTTTTAGTCATCTTGTTCCCATGAAGTCCATTTTCCTTGCCAGATGCTGTCATGTGTCCTCCACCTCTTTTTAGGAACACTGACTACGTCCTGAGGCAGGACAATCTAATGGTTAATGAGTGTGGGAGGCGAGAGTAAGACAACTGGAATTCAATCCTTCATACACCTCAGAAAAAACATGAAAAAATAACACCTAAAATGTTCTCTCACCTTAAGAGCAGGAGTATTTTGTGAAATATCTGGTTATTGGAACAAAGTTGCTGTTGTTTTTCCTAGTTAATGTTGTAGTGCCATGAAAGTTGGTTCTGCTCTAAGAATATGACAGCATTACACCTCCAAGAGTGTAAGCATATTATTGATACAAATGTTAGTGCACAGTATGGACCTGCCTAACAAACCCAACAAAAATGTGCCTTTATATGCAGCTCTTACCTGTGGTAGTAGACCTGCCCAGTATTGTTCTATGAGGCTGCTGTATCTTAGAGAAATGAAAAAATTGGGAGAAAGGGGAGCTCAAACTTTGGGTAAAATTAATGGAGGTAATAGATAAGTAGTTATTATTTCAGTTATCCATTCAACAAATTCAAATTATTCACTGGGGTGCCTACTAGGTTCCAGGTACTGTGTCTATCAATAAAGCAACAGCAGAAACAGGCATAAACAAGTAAATCCCGCCCTGCCCCTGCAAAAACCACCTAACTTCACACGGTAGTTAAGTGCTCTGAAGGGAAAAAAAAATATTCTCTATCAATGGGGAATAATAAGGGAGATCTACTAGGGGAATCAGGTTATAGCAGCAGTGGAAAAATTGAGAAAAAGAGACTCTTTTTCACTTTAATAATAATGCATTTTCCAAAGTGTCTCCAAAGAATACAAGTTCCATGTGGTCAAATCCCTTTAGAAAAATTCTTTGAAATTCATCTTGAAGTTTCACAATTCACACTGTCTTATCAAATTTAGGTACTGGGAAGGCCTGTAGTAAGGAATACAGTTTTAGAACAAACCTGTCTTGTCTGTTTTGCTCACCCTTATATCCCCAGAACATAAAACATCAGAGAAATTCAGTGAACACTTGTTAAATGAAAAGAAAATGAATGAGAACAAATCATGTAACCATTTTTATGTAACACCTATTAAAACCCTCTAGAATTAATGCCCTGGGGAATACATAGTGGGTGGGGGGGGGGTGGTAGAAGGGAAATACTATAATGGAAGGAAAACAAAGACCTGCCCTCACCACAATTTATGCATTTCTAGATTTAGTTGAATAGGAGAGAGGCACAAGTGTCATGACTGAGTCTAGGGAAGAGGAGTGAAACTAAAGACTTCTTCCCACTTTTGTTTTGATCTTGTACAGAGATATTATAAGATCTCTGGGCTTAGGACTTAGAAGTCTTCAGTATGCTGGGGGCGCCTGGGTGTCACAGCGGTTAAGCGTCTGCCTTCGGCTCAGGGCGTGATCCCGGCGTTATGGGATCAAGCCCCACATCAGGCTCCTCCGCTATGAGCCTGCTTCTTCCTCTCCCACTCCTCCTGCTTGTGTTCCCTCTCTCGCTGGCTGTCTCTATCTCTGTCGAATAAATAAATAAAATCTTAAAAAAAAAAAAAAAGAAGTCTTCAGTATGCATTACCCACCCCACCCCCATTCTCCATTCAGTTTTTGTTTTCCCTATGCTATTTTGATGTCTTCTTCCATTCTGGTTGACTTCATTTAAACTATCCTTGATGGCTGTTTTTAGGTCTTCAACCACTGCTGGGAGGGATTCAGAAATTTTCTTTCTCACAAGGTTCAAATTGTCAGATGTTAAATCTGAGTTTCAACGTAGCTGAACCATATCACATCCAGGTCCAATCCATCATGCATTGAATTAGTCACCAAGATATTCTCTAAGAGCACAATGTGCTAGTGCCAGCCTGTTGCCAGATAGTTGTGGCTTTGAGACCTTCATCACTCAGCTCTGGAGCAAACCACATTGAGGAGTTTGTTCAATAAGTAGCATTGTTGATACTTCTATCTAAAAATTATGGCCCTTCTGTAGAGACAGAAAGCACATTAATAGTTGCCAGAGGCTGAGGTAATGGGGAAATGAGGAATGACTGCTTAATGGGTATGGGGGTCTCCTTTGGGAGTGATGAAAATATTTTGGAACTAGATAAAGGTGATGGTTGCACAACATTGTGAATGTACTAAGTGAAACTGAATTGTATGCTTTAAAATGGATAATTTGATGTTATGTGAATTTACACCTCAATTAAAAAAAAATATGGCCCTAGAAGACACAAAAAGGAGAATGCTCCATTGACAGAGAATACAATCTCATGCACCCAAAATTCTCAGGATGCTCTGAACTATAGATCTCACCCTGTTCCATTTCAGTGACCAGAAGGAAGATGGAAAATTGATTTTGCTGAAGGCAGAGAAGAGTTGCGGTCACTAGGCATTTGTCAATAGGACTTTGTTACTCACTTGAGACATATGAACATATCTGTTTAAAGCACCTTCCTAGGGGCTCCTGGGTGGCTCAGTCAGTTAAGCATCTGCTTTCAGCTCAGGTCATGATCTTAGGGTCCTGGGTTCAAGCCCCACATCAGGCTCCCTGATCAGCAAGGAATTTGCTTCTCCCTCTCCTTCTGTCCCCCACCCCCTGATCATGTTCTGTCTCATTCTCTCAAATAAATAAATAAAATCTAAAAAGAAAAAGAAAAGCACCCTCCTGATCTCAAGATGGAACTGTAGTATAAGGGCACAGTGTAGCACGAAGAGAACATAATTTTAAGATCCAGTATTTTTTTAAAAATGCTTCTGAAAGTCTAGAATTAAAATATGTATAGGTAATAGGTATAGGAGAGGAACTGCTAGGGTGAGTAAAATACAGCTGTAAGGAAGAAAAAAAAAGAGGAGAAATGACTGCTTCTTTAAATATACCTATTAATCACAGTTCAGATGCCAACTCAAGGTAGGAAGCCACAGCTGGGAAGGGGAAGGCAGAAAGAGATCATGATTATTATTTTAAATATATTTATATTAAATCATTACTGAAAATGGGGAACCAGACTAAGAATTTGCAGCTGGCAGAAGGGCAAAGAAAACTTTGTCCCTATCCTTTGAAATGGATGTGTTAAATGGGTCTCCAACTAGGTCAAAGGGGGCATCCTCCAGCTGGAAGTGGGAGGTCTGAAAGAGAAGGCTAGTTTGTCTACCTGTCACTTTAAAATATGCTACTTCTCTCTCAGTGTAGGAACCTCTTACAAAATAGAGAATTTATGAAAATGGGAGAAAAGAACAACCAGCTTCCTTGCTAGGCTACTTTGATTTCTCAGCTTTAAAAAACTCCATGGATTTTATAATACAATGTCATTTTTTTTATTCCTCTGGGGGAAGAAGTGTCAACATTCTTGACATTCTTTGGATGTTAAATATGGTTCTTCTTTAGAGCAGAGACCTTTAACCTCTCAGATTAATTTCTGTATCCCAGAACCTAACACAATGTCCGGCACATTTTAGGGATGGATAGATGGAAAGAAGAAGGGAAGGATGGAGAAATGGGTGCAAAGATACTTTCAAGAAACCAGGGTCAGATACACATTGGAAAGAAGAAAAGAAAGTCTCCACTAACCCACCAATGATTCCATCTTATGAGGAGATATTAGGTCTACCATATCACTCATGAAATAATGTTGGATTATCAGGAAAACCACTGGCTTTGACAATCTCACAGACTTGATTTCAAATATTGGTTCTACCACTTCTGGCAATGTGACTTTGAATGAGCAGGTTCTGAATCTCAAGTTCCTTATCTATAAAATTATGATTATGATAACAATAATCTTGCAATATAATCATGAAAATTAAACCAGATGGTATAAGTAGTGTACCTGGCATATAGAATTATTTTTTTAAAAAAACATTAATTATCTCTCAGTTAGGTACAGTAGTGTGCTTGAGCCATGTTATACCAGCTCATGACAGCCAATTATGTGCATCTCTTCTCAACTCTGTGCTTAGTATCAAGTTGGTAGCTTCAAATTAGCCATGGTGGGAGCATTTATACCACAAAAATTTGACAAGATTTTTTTAATGATCAAGATTTTTTTCTAGAAATCCAGTTGTTAAACATTTGCCAGCATATTACTGAATCAGATTCTAAATTAAAGTGTGGATGGTAGAAAGAATTCTGATTTGGGGGTCATGAGAACTAAGTGTTAATCCATGTATTACAAAATGCTATTTGTATGGTCTTGAATAATTTACTTCACATTATGGTACTAAAGTTTCTTCACCTATAAAATGAGAGGGTTGAAATAGATCAGGTTTCTGTTTTTGATAATGATGATTTACTATTTAGATAGCCCTCCCATTACAAACTAAAAATGCTAGATAAAATATATAAAAATATAGAACCACCAAAGACCTAACAAGAAAATCAGGAATCAGGATAAAACTGAAGGAAAACAAAACAAAACAAAACAAAACAAAACAAAACAAAACAAAACAAAACAAAAATAGTGCAGTAAGCAGGAAAAGAGTTCCTTTTGCCTTAAGGGAATTTGCCAATTCTAACAAATTTTTATTTTTATTTTGCTGGCCTCAATGGCAGGTAGAAATTTAAGTTTAATGTGAGACATAGGGACACCTGAATGGCTCAATCAGATAAGTGTCTGCCCTCGGCTCAGGTCATGATCCTAGGGTCCTGGGATCGAGTCCCACATCGGGCTCCTTGCTCAGCAGGGAGCCTGATTCTCCCTCTGCCTGCCTCTCCCCCTGCTTGTGCTCTTTCTTGATCTCTCTGAAAAATAAATAAAATCTTAAAAAAAAATAATGTGAGACATTAGTAGACGAATCTTTCCACAGTAAACAAACTTTAAGATAAACCTACTCCCTCATGCTCTTGCAATCCACTTTCCATGGTTCAGGAAATCTGAAGTCTTGAACTTGGATGAAGTTGGCCTGGGACTTTAGTATGTTCATATGCCTATGAGAAGCAAATAAAATCCTCTAAGGAAGAAAGTGCCTTCATCCTAGGCTTCCAGTTACTCCTATAAATGTATTTTTCAGGTATGATGAACATATTATAATCAGAGATAACCAAGCATTTAAGGAAAGAAGACACCAGAAATCTGATAAGCAGAAATAACAATAGAAAGCAGATCCACAAAAATGTCAAATACTAGAATTATTTATCAGGTGCAAACTATAAAACAACCATACTCAAAAGATAAGTTTGAAAATACATGCAAGGAATAAGGAAACTATAAAAAGTAGCATAGCAGATTTGTTTTTACGAAAAAACAACAACTCAATACAACTTCTGGAAAGAAAAAATAGAATAACCAAAATTAAGGAAAAAAGATCTTAAGTCATAAAGTCCGAAGGCCAAATCTAGCCTGAATTCATATGGGGGATTCTGAAGTTTTGGCCTATAGCATTTAAATAAAATCTTGAACCAATCTCTAAAGACAAGAAGATTTCACATAAAATTCAAATTTTGAGCTTCTCATAAAATGAGGTCTGGCAACACTGAGCCAATTCACACAAGACAACAATCTGCTAAGATGGAGCTCACACTCCAGTTTGCTACTTTCCCCACCACTTTCTATCTCCCCATCAATGAGGCTGGGCAAGCTGCTATTTATCACAAGTTGGTAAACTCCTTCAATAAACGGCCATATAATAAATATTTCAGGCCTGGAGGGCCATACAGTCTCTGTCACAAGTATACAACTTTGTCATCATATCATGAAAGCAGTCATAGACAATACATAAACAAACATATATTATTGCATTCTAAAACAGAAAAACAAACTGATTTACTAAAACAGGGAGCAGGCTGAATTTGGCCACTGGGCTATAGTTATCAACCTCTGCCATATATCTTTTCACTTGCACTACTGTTTTTGTCAGAGAAATATCTCTCCCTACTCATGATACTGTCAACAGTAGGGAAAAGATATATATCCTGAGAGGACCATGTGTTTCAAGAAAAATAGGTAAGATCATAAAATTGTCCTTCTCCATTTATTTGTATTACCTCTCTGGCCTCTGCAGTCCTCTGTATTTGTGTCACCAAGCCTAAAGGACCTCTACAATTCCTTCCAACTATCTAAATTTATGGTCTGATGACAGTTACTAATGTGGCCAGAAGTTAGAACTCCTGGGCACTGTGTCTTCCTCACTTCTTTTATCAACTATCAAGCTCTCCCTAAAGTCATATGTTTCCAGGTTATAACAGATAAAAAGACAAGGCACTTGGGAAAGGTGCAAAACAGTATTTTCTTATGTTCAGAAGTGACTGATGAGGGTAAAAATGCTCATTTCTCCTACTTTTGTTTCCTCTGTTATGATCTAATTTTTATAAGGGTTTTTTCTTACCAAGTACAAAATAGAGGGAAAGATAAAGATGAACCCTATTCAAGTTTTTTGACTGGTAATTTTAAAAAGTATTACTACTTGAAGACAAAAATAGATTAATTCCATAGTTTAGAGCCAACTTCCAATCTGAAATTTCATTAAAGGCAGGACTTTGATTCAGTTCAAGTTGTCTTAATGGCTTTGCCCTTTTCCTTGACTCAAATTATAGTGAAACATTTTTATTGTCTTTTTAACAAAATCATAGTTTCAATAAAAATGAATACAGAGAAGAAATAAGCCAGATTAACTATCTCCTGAGCTCATTCTGAAAGAGAATTCCATGTATGTAATCCCTTCATAGGTAAGAACCTCCTGTTTTCTTTGGGCCCTTAAGCCTCATGGATAAGATGCAATAAAAATTATTTAATCCCAGATCTTCTCTAGAGTAAACTGTATTATAATATTAACATATTTCATCAATTCCAAGAGGTACATGTTTTCACATTTTAATGTGTCCATAATTAAGGTGACTCACAATTACTGTAATGTAGTTAACAGTTGTGATGTAATTGTCATCGTAGGCACATGAACAAGCTTAATTGTCAACCTTGGTGGAATGACTGAACAACGGCAACTCCTCAACAGTTTAGTTAATAAACTGTTTAAGAACTATTTGAAGAAGGAATGAGTACTAGTTGTTGTCTTACCACCTTTTGTTGACACTTTATGGTCAGATCAAGAAAGTTCCGGCATCAAAATCTGCAGAGTAAGCATCAATGGCTAGAAGAATATCCTAGAGACTATAACAGAACGTTATTTTAAGAAATACTCCACCACTAATGCTTCCAATGGTACAGAGGGTGATATTTCGTGGAAAAAAAAATAGACAACAGTAATTGTGAATTAAAACTAAATTCTACTCCTGATACTAATAGTACCCTACATGTTAACTAAATAGAATTTAAACAAAAACTTAAAAAAAAAAAAACTGACTCAGGACAGAATTTCCAACGACAGCAGAATTAAGAGGCTGACAAATCCTCTCCTGAGAAAGCAAGTTAAAACTGGACAAAATAATCAAAAACAGGTATTTAAGGGCTCTGGCAATTGACCAAAATAAACAATATATTGAGAAGCATTAATTTGTGATAAGCTACAATAAGTTTGAATAAGAATATTAACTGATTTCATGTCCTCTTTTTAGGGCAATGAAACTACTCTGTATGATACTACAATAGTGAATACATGTCTTTATGTTTGTCAAAATCTATAGGAATCTACAATACCAAAAGTGAACCCTAATGTAAACCATGAACTTTGTGTAAAATGATGTATCAACATAAATCCAACAATTTTAACAAATTTACTACTGTCCTATGGGATGTGAATAGTATGGGAGTTTGTCCATGTGTGAGGACAGGGATGTATGGGAACTCTTTGTATTTTCTGCTCAATTTTGCTGTGAACATGAAACTACCCTAAAAAAAAGAGTTTACTAATTTTAAAAAGCCATATTAAGAAAATATAAAGGAGTTTTACAACTTGATAAGAAAACAAGCAACACAATTAAAAATGGACAAAATATTAGAATAGATTACTCACAAAAGAATATATAAGTAGCTATTAAGTGTGCAAAAATGCTCAATATTATTAGTCATTAGGGAAATACAAATTAAAATTACCGTGAGTTACTACTATAACCACCAGAATGGCTATAATAAAAAAGAAGAAGAATAGAAAGTGTTGGTGAAGATGAGGAGAAACTGGAACCCTTGTATACTGGTGATGTAAAATGGTACATACAGCAGCCATACTAAAAAATTTTGGCAATTTCTAAAAATTAAGTATTGAATTCCCATATGGCTAAACAATTCTATTCTTGGGTATATACCAAGAGAAAAAAAAAAGCATGTGTTAATGATTAATGATCATAGCAGCATTATTCCTGGGAGACACAAACTGGAAACAACCTAAATATTTTCAAACAAAATCTGACAATATCTATACAATGGAATACCACTCAGCCAATAAAAAGGAACAAAGCCTCCATACGTGCCACATGATAAATCTCAAAAACATCGTGCTAAGTGAAGGAAGCCAATCACAGCAAAACTACATGTTGTATGATTCTATTAGTATGAAAATTCCAGAAAAGACAAATTCATAGAGACAAAAAATAGATTATGGATTGCCTCAGGCTGGTGTGGGGAGCACAGACTGGATGCAAATAGGCATGAGTGAACTTTATGGGTGATGAAAATATTCTAAAACTGGATTGTGGTAATGGTTCCACAAGTCTGTATCTTTTCTTTTCTTCTTTTTTTTTTTTTAAGATTTTTTATTTATTTATGTGACAGAGAGACAGCCAGCGAGAAAGGGAACACAAGCAGGGGGAGTGGGAGAGGAAGAAGCAGGCTCCCAGTGGAGGAGCCTGATGCGGGGCTCGATCCCAGAACGCCAGGATCACGCCCTGAGCTGAAGGCAGCCGCCTAACGACTGCGCTACCCAGGCACCCCGAGTCTGTATCTTTTCTAAAAATCATTGAACTTTATATGTACACAGGGTGAACTTTATGGTATATAAGCAGTATCTCAATAAAGCTATGTATGCACAGGAAGGGAAGACCAAGGAGGTAATGTAATTTACTCCAAATCACAGAGCTAGTTTCATGAGAATCAGAATCAGAAATAAAAACTCCCAGCCAATGGACTTTTCACTATAAAGGTTCCAGGGTATCACATAAACCAAGTGAAAAAAATTCAAATGGAGTAACTGCTTTAAATCCTTTTTGGAAAAAAAAAGTGAAGTATAAATTGGTAATAAATGAATAGAAATATGAATAAACAGATATATTTTAGACATTCAGCATCAAAAATTCTAGTAACTTACATGTAAATATAAATTTTATTATAGGACCTTTATGTTCCAAAATCTCTTTTTCAGTGTTGTTCTTACTTGTTGTGTAACTCACACCGGACGCTCTCTATCCTTGTAGACCATGGTTTTACTGCATGGGGTACCTTACTCAGCCTGCTCCATGCACAACATACTGCCTTGATAAGCACCTGGGTCTTCCTCTCACAGCTTTCTATAAGGTTAGCTCCACTAAGTCCTCCATTCAGTTGTTACCTCCTTGTAGCATACTGAAATACTAATAGGTTGGCCAACTTAACCAAAAGCACCACTTTCAATCTGACTCCAGAAGACCTCAAGATCTGTCAAGAAAATAAGTATCTCAACTTCATATACACAAAAAGTTAGGAGCCCATAACAGGTTTTGATTTTTTTAAATCTCCATAAAGGACATAAAACTGCCTTATGAAACATAGAAGCAAAATTTTCCATGCATATATATGTACACACAATTATATATACATATATATATCTTTTTTTTAAATGTGGGGTAGTTGAATGGAAACCCAGTTTTTGCCTTTATGCTGTGGTATATGGCTTGGACATATCAGATGAGAAAGAAATTTTTCTTAAATACCAAGACTAATTTCTTTTCTAACTGCGTTCAAGAAAAAATCTGGAGCCCTCTGGTGGTAGAATTACCGTACTCACTATTAAGTTCCCTAACATAAACCTCTCTTAGTAATCTAATGATAAAAACTTATATTTCACAACCAGAAGCTTGGCAATTCTTAATCTTCAAAGGGGCCTTTTATTAAAATGAGTGCAGGTTTTTACTTTATATAACTCTTTGTGATATGCGTGCTTTCCTGGCAAAGGGTTTGGAGTTAATAAATATTTAAATCCATGGAATAACACCTTATGTCAAAGTAAAGTCAGAAGTTAGAAATGAGCTCCAGAATCACTCCGATGACTAGAAGGTCATTCTGATAGTCCCTAACCCCCTTAAATATAAAATGGCTTCAAATGTCAAAATCCACTGCAACTAACGTGGTTTATTTGGAAATTTTACTGCATCCTACACCCAACATTTAAATCTCTTCATTGGTAGATGAAACTTCTTTTGTATTACACCATGTAACATAGAGCGTATAAGATGCAATAGGTTTCTTGAGATAAATGATGCTAACACTTGTTTTAAGAGAGCAAGGAACAAGGGGAAGGAAGGGATTTATTATAGGGAATTGGCCCATGTGATTATGGAAGAAGACAAGTCCCAGGATCTGTACAGTGGACCAGCAAGTTGCAGATGCGGGAAAGTCCTGGTTCATTTCCAATCTGAGTCTGAAGGCCTAAGAACGAGGAGAATGGATGGTAGAGTTCCTGTCTGAAGGCTAGCAGGTTTGAGACGTTTCAGTTCCAGTTTGAAGTCAGGGGGGAAAAGCCAATGTCCCAGCTCAAACGCCATGAGGCAGGAAGAACTCTCTCTCTCACAAAACAAAACAAACAAAAACAGCCTTTCTGTTCTCTCTATGGCCCTCAACTAATTGGAGAAGGCCCACCTACATTAGGGAGAACAATCTGCTTTATTCAGCCAATCAATATAAATGTTAATCTCATCCCAAAACATTCACAGAAACACCAGAATAAGGTTTGACCAAATATCTGCGTACCCAGTGGTCCAATCAAGTTGACACATAAAATAAACCATCCCAGAGTCAGAAGGAAAAAAGAGACATTGTTACCTACAAAGGAAAAAAATTATAGTAGGCTTATCAGAATCCATGCAAGTACAAGACAACAGACTAACATCTCCCAAGAGCTGAAGAAACTGTCAATGTGTAAATTTATATGCATCAAAAAATGTCTCTCAAAAATGAAGGCGCTGAGGGGCTCAGTTGTTCATTAGGTTAAGTGTCTGTCTTCGGCTCAGGTCATGATCTCAGGGTCCTGGGATGGAGCCCCGCGTCTGACTCCCTGCTCAGTGGGGAGTCTGCTTCTCCCTCTCCTTCTGCCCCTTCCCCTACTTGTGCTCTCTCTGTCTCTCAAATAAATAAACAAAATCTTAAAAAAAAAAGAAGGTGCTGGTAACATGAATCCATACGTGGTATAAAATACACACACACCACACACACACACAAGCAGAGACAATAATGGTACCTCTTTTATAAGATGCCTTCTAATTCCTAAGAATCGACCTACATCTTTTGGACCATAAATCCAGTTGGCTTTGGTAGCTGATGGGAAGTAGGAAAAACTACCCCTTGGCCCCCACATTTTTCCCTCTAACTACGGAAAAACAAGAAAACACAGATGACAGAAACACAATTATTAGCAGTGAGGGTCCAACTGCCTAGTAGAAACAAGAAGAAGAAAGGTAACAATTGCCTACTTGGACCCTGCAGGGTTTTATTTTTCAATCATCTAGGGCTCAGTTTTGAAATATGTTGATTCATCCAATACCACTTTAGGGGTATCAATTCCTGACGGAGCAGATTTGCTTCAAAGGCTTTGCTGAGAAGCAGTATTTGGTGGGGTGCAAGGTCGGAAGTGTGTTAGATGTGTGCATTTTACATAGCTCACCACATAAGCAAACTTTACCTAACCATTACTTGGGTTATTTCCTTAGTGCTTGCACTGGATAGCTCTCAGACTCGTGTTTTAGTTTCAGAAATCAAATGTCTCCTCTCCTCTTCAGATTCAGTCACACAAATTGCATCAGTTCTTAAAGAAAGCCATACCTCAAGACCTCACAAAGAGGTATCTATTACCAGGAGCTCTAAGCAAATGTTCTTTTAATTAGCTACATTTATCTTTAATCCCTGTTTTGACAGAAACTCTAACATAAACATACATTACCAATACATAAAACCCAGCTCAAAGTATGGTTAATTTTTATATTTGACAGAGCCAGTTGGAAAAAATAACTTTGACCTTTCTCCGTCTTTGTGTGATGTCACTACGACCTAGTCTCAGGACCTAAAACAGAAACAGTGGCATCTGCAGCTAAAGTACAATAATGATTCTTAAACTGCTCCTTAAAAGTGGCAATAAAAACCCTAATAAGACCTCTGGGCCTTATGTCGAACCAGCTGCAAAATCAAGTTAAATAATTTCTGCAAGGACTACAGTAATTATAAAACTGATTAAAGTTTACCTACACTTCATTCCTAGAGGGTTTTCACCAAGGACTTAGAAACCAGATGGTTCAAGACTATGCATGATGGATATATTCCATGAAGCATGTCCGTTGTCATGGAAACAACAGAAATAACATTATCTTTTCTGTCTATTCCTTCACAAAACCATGCATTTAAGAGTTGCCGCCAATTTAAGCAAAATCCAAATGAATACTTAGGTATCAGGTCAAAAACCAGTGCCTCTGCCCCCTTTTAATGCTAAATCCCAATTGTTGAATTCACTAAAATGTCTTTAGTAAGTCTATTTAGTTTCTAAAGGGTATTTAAGTAGAGCCTTCATAATTTTTAGAATTTTAATACTCCTGAGAGAATCAGAAAGACTGAGGATCCTGAGGAAGTGGAGTTGGGGCTCAGAGATTCCCTCTGCTGGAAGAGAAAATGGTCAAGGAGAGAACCATCCTTCCCTGTTGCCCCTGCGAGAAAAGCCGGTCCTGCTTCTCTGGAGAGTCCTCCAACTACACCTTGAACTTATCCCAACTCTCCTGCTAAGGGACAGTTTTGCCAAACCTATTCTCTCCTCTTCAGTGTCTTCAACCTCAATCATAATGACAGTAATAATTGAACATTTCTTGAATACTTGCTATGTGCCTAATATGTATCATGCTATTTCATCCTCACTGCTACTACATTATCATTATTATCCCTATTTTATAAATGAGGAAACTGTGGCTTAGAGCAGAGCTTCTCAAACTATAATGTACATATGAATCATCCAGAGATATTTTCAAAATACATAGACCTGGCGCAGGAACCAAGAGTCTGCATTTCCAACGAATTCCAGGTGATGCTGACCCAGAGACCACACTTTGAGTAGCATGGATTATGATGGTTAAGAAACATGCCCCAAACACCCAGCTATTAAGAAGCAGAGCCTGGAATTCAAGCCCATAATTTCCTGACTCTAGAATTCTAGCCCTTAATCATTATGCTCACCCATCTCCCAATTCCATCAGACACACTGCAGCAGCCTCTCCTTAAAAGTATCGACAGCAAGAACAAAAAGACAAGTTCTTATCAGTTTGACAACTACTCAACCCCATCCTTTCCCTTCAGCCAAGTTTTTTCAAACCAAGAATTTATACCTGCTTCTGGTGTTTCCATACTGTTCATTTCATTGCCACTATGAAATTTCACTTGCAAACCTATGAAATCTCTGACAATGCTGTCTTTTCCTATCACTGATTGCTCTGTGAAAACAGCCCTGGTCTAATATATTTGTGACCAAATTTCATACATGCCTTTTTTGCAGAACTGAGATATGAGTTGGATTCTTACACTTGTAAAATAGGTAAGAAACTGAAGATAAGCTACTATGTAAGCAGGGAAATGAACCAAAGACTAGTTTGAGAGCTAGAAGATAAGAATCAAGAGAAAAGTTAGCCCAAGAGGACTTTTGTCAGTAAAGGCATCTGAGTAATCTGAAGACTTCAGACAGATAGGACATGACTCTTTCAACATTCCAGAGATAGAAGATGGAATGCCCCAGGTCTGAACTGGAGATGCAAGAAGAGAAACCAGACTGATCTGGAAAGGTGTGGGTTAGTAGGTGAACTTTTCGGGGAAATAGAGCAAGAAGATTGATCACAAATGCAACCTTCCTCTTCAACTAGACTAAGCAACCATCTGTGACTCCACTGAATACTTGTGACTTGCTGCTCTGCATTTAGAGTTTGTACCTTGAGAATTTTCAACCAGTGGGAAAATATTCCTGGCCAGGCCAGACATAATGTAAAGATCATCCCATCAGGGTCAATTTTAAGGAGTTCTAGAAACATCTCCTAAATTATGATCTGTGCCCCTCCAGATATCTGTCCCATATACTCCCTTACTCTAAAAACTACCTACAATGAAGCAAAGCTTTGGAGTCAGGCAAATGAAGTCAAATCCCAGGCCTACAACTAATATACTGCATAATCTTGGGCAGGATACTTAACTCTTTTAGCCTCAATTTCACCCACTGTCAAATGGGTGGGTGCATTTTCACCCACTGTTAAATGGGTGGGTAAATTTAACACTGCAGGGTTGCTGTGAAAATTAAATGGGCTAATATATGCAAAAAATGTCTAGCACCACACTTTGAACCTACGGGGTTGAGCTCATACTGTTTCTTTCAAGTCTCTCTTTGATGCACCTTTGATGTGTCCCCTTTCCTTTGTTTCTGTAACATTAAAACCTCTCTATTTTGTCATATCTTCCTTTTTTGTCTCTTTTGCTGGTAGTTTCTCCTTTTCACTTAAAACTTCTAGGCATCATTTCCTTATCTATAGGTAGAGTGCACTGGATAAAATCATCAAAAAATTCTAAGATTCTTATACTAATGTTTCCATGCAACCACATGCTTCTTTCCTCCTCACTTAGTACACACACCCTTAAAGTTTGAGCAAGCCTGTTTGCCCTGGTGGCACCCAAAACCACATCTACAAAACCAATGCTCTAACTGGTTCTAGCCCCAGTTTCAAGTTTCTTAAAGGAAATCTAAAACAAGACAAAACAGTTGTGCCTGTGTGGCTCAGTTGGTTAAGAGTCCAACTCTCAGTTTCGGCTCAAGTCATACTCTCAGGGTTGGGAGATCAAACCCCTCATCAAGTTCCATGCTCATGAGAGTCTCTCTTCCTCTCCCTCTGTCTCTCCTGCTCCTGCTCTCTCTCTCTTTCTCAAATAAATAAATAAATCTTTAAAAAAACAAAAACAAAAACCAGCTCCTTTTGCAAAGTCTCCATTTCAGCACCATCATGTTTTGAGTGGCCCCTAGTCTTCAGTCCTTGCAGCTGTCTTGGCTCTCTTTTCAATTTGTCCCCTATGACCATCAGTTGCCAAGCCCTGTAAGTCGCTCTTTCAAAGACTCCCTCATATTTGACCTTTCCTCCCCATGTCCATTGTCTCAGGAGTATTTCCATAGCTACTGCTCTTGCCTCCCGGACTCCATTCCTTTCCCACATGGAGAACAGCACTGCCCAGCTGTTCCGCAGCTCTCCTCATTTTTATTTTCTCATTTCCTTCCTTATTCTCAACTGATGCTCTATTGCTTCAAGCTTCCCATAGTTTGTACTGGCATATTTTTTCTCTTACACAAGAAGACTAAAACAATAGTTTTCTGCAACTATCAAACCTATTGGTTATTAGTTTAGTGAGCTACCAAAAGCAGCCATAAAGAGATCATCACTTTGAGAGAATACTATGTGCCATGTGCTTCTCATTATTATTTCTAATCCAGCCTAGATGATGTTCTGAAAGTTTTCCAAGAAAAAATAGGAAATAGAGGTTCTGCTATCTGATACATTTAGAAAACACTGTAGAATACTCTTGTAGGTGGTAGATTTTGTCTTTCCAGAAGTGGGGTAAGCTACCAGCATCACAACACATTTCTTATGTTCTTAGTCATCTTGGTGACAATAGAGGCCACTTTCCACTAGAGAAACTGAAAACTCCTCATATCTTTTTCCCCAGCCTTTCTATTTGGGCTTGGATACATAGCTTGGAATATGCCAATCAATTTAAGGATTTTGTTTTACTTTTTCATTGCTACTATAATGAAGTACCATAAATTTAGTGTCTTCAACAATTCAAATTTATTTTCTTACCATTCTGGAGATCAGAAGTTAAAAATGGGTTTCACTAGTCCACAATCACCGTGCTAGCAGTGCTGGTTCCGTCTGGAGGCTCTGAGGGCAGAATCTGTTTCCTTGCTTGTAGAGGCTGCCTACAATCCTTGGCTCATGGCCCCCACTTCATATCACTTCACATTCTTGCTTCCATCATCACATCTCTTACTACTAACTGATTCCCATACCCCCACTTAAAAGGACCTTGAGGATTATATTGGTCCCACCCAGAAAAATCCAGGGTAATTTCCCCATCTCTAAATCCTTAATCATATCTGCAAAATCTCTTTTACCAGGTAAGATATTCATTCACAGGTTCCAGGGATTAGGACATGGACATCTTTGGGGGATCATTATGCAGGCCCCCAGATTTTGAATTGGAAGTTAATAAGACAAAGAACCAGGGCTTAAAGAGAATCCATGCTGGGAATAAGAGGTGACCCCAGACATGTCACCACCAAAATCCCAAGAGTGGCAGTAGCACCCACTGTTAGCACTCACGGCAGAGCCAGCAGAGCAGATGCACACAGGACTCCACAACGAGGGGGATGTAGGCTGCCACAACTGGTTTGGGCTATGAAGATGGTCCTGGTGTCCCCCAACCTTCTTTGTCTCTGCGTTTTCTCCATACCTGGCTCTAGTCTTCTTGCCATCTCTATGAGCCACCCCAATATCTGTCTAATGCATTCCTTTCCTACTTGTATCAATCAGAATGAGTTTCTGTTCCTTGCAACTAAGAACCACTATTTAATGTTCCCTTCTTGCATAACCAAAAATTGAATTTAGCTGTACACAGGATTTTGGAGGTATCGGACTAAATACATTTATTCAATTGTGCTTTTTCAAGTGCTTTCCAATTTTATTTGACCACAAAAGTCTCTCTTTTGCATTATGTTCTTCCTAAATAGTGTGCTATAGAACAACACTGAAATGTTCCCCCAATTTTACAGTGAGATAATAAAGACTCAGAGGATTTAAGTAAGTTACTCAAGGTCATACTGCTAATATGTGCCAGATCCAGGATTTAAAACCTTATCTATCTAACTCAAAAGCTACTCCATCGTATCTCCCCCCATTAAATTTCCTATGTCATAATTAAAATTATAAACAAAATGATATATTTCTAAATATTTGAAATGTCACAATTTTTAGTGGTTCATTACAATTATTGAATCTTTCCATGTACCGATAAGCCACAGGCTTTCCCAATATGATAGCTGTACCAGAGAATGATGAGGTGGGAAGACCTTTCTGGGTAATTATTACATATTTTATACAAAGACAGACAAATTTAAATATTACAGCATAATATTTTATGTGAGTGGTTCTATTCCCCACCACTCTCTCCCATTCAAGCAGCAGTAAGGTCTTTCAATACGCCCTTCTGTTAGGGAAGGCACTATAGGGAGAAAATTAAACAGTACACTCCCAGCTTTTTAGTTCTGAAATCAATTTTTGTAAATTCAGAGCAGAAACAACAGTCTTAAAAGCCATGGCTTTCAGTTGCAAGAGTCAGGCAACTGAAAGAGAGAACAATTTTTTTTGAAATTCAGGAGGTTGATTTCAGGGCCAAACCCTGAAGACCCAAAACATATAATTTATACCATAAAGTAGGGATGAAAGCAGAGTGATGTAATGCCATCCACCCACCCTAAAGGAGAAGAGGGCTCCATCCCCTTGTGAAAGAGAGGAACGAGAGTGGCAGCACCACCACCCGGGGCTGGATCCCAGAAGAAGTATAACAGAAACTTCAAAGAAGTCTGAGGAGTCCCTGAGCAGAATAGACCACTTCCTGGCTGCTTCTCAGAGCATAAGACTGCAAGCCACTTGGGAACCTCTGCCTCCCACATGGACCCTAGGCAGTAAAGAAGCAATGACTGGAGAAGATTTCTAGGAAAAAAGACCTCCAAAGAAGCCTCACAGAATCTTGAACAGCCCAAAGTGCTGTGGCGAAAACCTCCAGCCCCGAGCTCTAATCTCCCCACCCCACTTCAGCATGTACAAAGGGGCTGGAGGGGCTGATAGACCAGAAATGGACCAGAAGAGGCCTCATCATTGTTATGAGGAGAGCACAGAGTGAGAGGAGCCAGTACCTGGGAGCCACAGAAGAACTGCTGACACCAGCAGTGATAGAGATTTACCAATGCCCAGGCCTGACGAAATGATTACATCTGGGACAGGCTGACAAGGACAAGAGGTGATCCGGGACATATGCCAACCTCCCCACACCACTCTCTATGTAGGCCATATGTGATATGTGCCCCCTCCAACCCAGGAAGAAGAGAAAAATCCAGAGAGAGGGGAGAATCCTGATTTGACTAATGAATTACCAACCCCTCCCCGCTAAGGTATTGTTAGACTAGAAGTCAGTGAATCATCTGGAACTGATAAGTTTTCTAAAGCTAAAATGGGTTTTTAAATCTAGAAAGAGTTTAGGTATAGATAAATAAATTCATTACCTTTTTTTGTTACAGTTTGTGACTGTATGAAATTCATACTCAGTTCACAAGTCTTAAGGAAATGTGGACTTCCTGTTGGTGTATGACTTGTCAGGGTATTCTTTCTTATTATTCAAATTACTCTGATATGCCCCATTTATAATGTTATGAGTCATAAACTTGAAAGAAGGTTTATTTCCCTGGTGGAGGGAGAAACTGTGGAACAGGTGGGCGTCAGCTCTGACAGTGGCCAGGAAGCATGAGGAGGCCTCCTTGCTGACCACTTGGCTTGTGAAGGCAGGAGCAGTGAGCTGACAGGCCGCTTATGGGCCACCTGAAACAGCTTTGTGAGCTGCTGGTGGCTCATGAGGGAACAGGTGGGGGACCACTGGTGTGGGGGAGGAAGCAATAAAAACACATGAGTGTAGAAGAGAGCTGGAACTGCAAAAAGACAAAATAAGCTATAGTTTCACTGAAAAAGAAAAAAAAATGTAAGCACCAAGAAATACATTCTGTGAATTCACAGAGGACCCTTCAAAGATATGAAAGCAAAAAGAACCCAATTTTTTAAAAAATAAAAGAGAAAAAGGAAAGAAAACCAACTGAGAAAACAGTGGAATGGGGCTTTCAGCAAAGAAGATCATTCTAAATAAACTAATGCTATTCAAAGTCTTAAGAGAAATTAAGACTTCTAGAAATTAAACAGGGATAAAAAGGAAAGACCTAAAGTGAGTAGGAAAATAAACCAAAAGTTCTTGCAAGAGGGGTTGTCTCATGTTAAATAATTTCCCCAGGAGAACACAATCGTTAGTGTAGCAGAAAGAGGCTAAGCGATGATTATCACCAGTCAGATATACTAAGCTGTCCATTAAAATTGCTTTAGTATTTAGAAGAAAAAATTTCAATAATCAACTAAAATTTAAATACCTCATGGGCCCAAATAATGTGAATTCTGCTTAATATAAAATAGCACCTTTTTATAAATTAAAACTAACTCCTCAACCATTGATTATCATTCTCTCCATTGTACTGACATGAGAAAGAATAAATACCTTGTTCAAGGCCTGAGTGGGGCATTTATAGACAAGACATTTATCCCTCAGTTACTCATTTTAAAAAAGGAATTTTATATAAGTTGTATATGATGACAATATGAAATGTGTGGTGCTGACACTGCAAATGGCATATAGAGTAACAAAATAGCCCAGAAATAGACCTATCCATATACTGATTCTTGGTCTGATAAGTGCCACTATAGATCAGGAGAAAGGACAGGTTTTTCAAGATGATCCTGGAACAACCGCCATCCAAATTATTTTAAAAATTTAAATTGGATGACTACTTTGCATCATATACAAAAATCAAAATTCAATTCCAAATTGGTTAAACATTTTTTTTTTAAAGATTTTATTTATTTGACAGAGATAGAGACAGCCAGCGAGAGAGGGAACACAAGCAGGGGGAGTGGGAGAGGAAGAAGCAGGCTCATAGGGAGGAGCCTGATGTGGGGCTCGATCCCATAACGCCGGGATCACGCCCTGAGCCGAAGGCAGACGCTTAACCGCTGTGCCACTCAGGCGCCCCTGGTTAAACATTTAAATGTAAAACGAAAAAACTATAAAGCTTTTAGAAAATAATAGGAGAATATTGTCATGATCCTGGGATAGATGGCAGAGACAGTGCTTTGGTGACAAACTCAGTATCCTTTTCATTGTGGGCACTCTAAGAGCACATTTCCTAGCCTCACTTGTATTTCCTAGGAACCACATAACCAGCACCTGGCCATTGGACTTTAGGCAGAAGTGACTGATACACAGCATTTCCAGGCCTGACTCCTATAAAACTTCCCACATGATCCTCCTCTTCCCATATCATGCCTCTCTTCCTTCATCTTATGGCCAAAAGTAAACGTAGAGGATATGGTGGAGGGCTCCAAGGTCCTATGAGGTGATGAGGCTTTGGATTGGAAGGAGCCTGGGTCTCCAAATGACTGAATAGCATAGAGCCCTCTTTCTCCCAACAACACACTATAAAGTGAAGATGCCATACAAATCAATAAGGAAAAAAAATAGGTAACGCAAAGGAATAATGGGCAAAAAATTAAATAAAAGACAACATCCAAATGGCAAATAATCAGTTAAAAAAAATGAAACCTCTTTAGTAATCAGGTATATACAGATTAAGTTTCACACTCATCAGATGGGCAAAAATGTAAATATCTAATAGTACCAAACACTGGCAAAAATGCAGAGCAATGGGAACTCATCTATTTCTGGTGTAAGTGTATACTGGTACAACTACTTTGTAAAACAGTTTGCCATTACCTAGTAAAAATGAAGATGTGAATACCCAATGATCCAAAAAAAATCAAGCATATATATCCAAAAGGAATCAATGTACTTGTACACCAGAATATATGCCCAAAAATGTGCATCTGGAAGCAACCCAAATCTTGTTCCATTAATAGCAGAATGGATAAATAAATTTTAGAAATGACCTACAACTACATGCAAAAATACTGATAAGTCTCACAAACATAATATTAAACGAAAGAAGCCACAAAAATATATGTATCATTGTTCTGTGTAAGTACATTTCAAAGATGAGCAAAACTAAATTATATTGTTTAAGTATACATAAAGATAATAAAGGAAAGAAGAAATCATTTTTAAAAAGTCAGGATACAGGATAATGTTTACTTCAAGAAGAAGCTGGTGGTTACAGATTTTCTTCTATAATGGGTTATTAAGCTGTATCTGTATATTTCATGCACTTTTCAGTATATACATATTTGCAATAGAAATGTGAGAAAGAGAAAAAATAGTTAAATGATAATATATCTAGCAATCAACCCAAAATTATGAAAACTCTAGGGAAGTGAAAGAATCGAAATCAATACCAGAGACAAAGAACCATTACTGAAAATGAAAATATTATAATGTCTTAAATATCATTCAGTGGCATAGAAATTATTTTTAAAAATCAACAATAAATTAACAGCTAACTTTTGGGTTTGGTCATAAATGACAATAATTTCTCTTTGGTCCAACTTCAAACTTCCAACTCTTACAAATACCTCTTAGAAGCAAAATACACACCAGATGAATCAAGTCAAAGATCAAACAACTGCTCTGGGAAGGAGATACTTAAGCTGAGACCTTAAAATTAACCAGAAATTAGCCTGGTCAAGAGGGCTCCAGGCTCAGGGAACAGCAAATGGGAAGGTCCAAAGGTGCAAAAGAACTGGAAGGAGGCCAGCTTGGCAGAAATTTAACAGCAGCATTCCTGAAGGAAGGCTGCCTGAAGAGGAAGGGTGGGAGAAAAGACATTCCAGAAACTTGGATTTTGCTAAAATGTTACTGGGTGAATCTCTACTTAATTCCATCAAATCTGATAACTACCCCACCCCGCAACACACACACACAGAGCTTTGAGATGAATAGGAGATTTGTATTTATGGAAGGAAAGTACAGGGTAATTCCACAGAGATTTTCCCTCTCTGATTTCTGTGTTTCTATAAACCTCATAAGTAGTAAACCAGGACTGAAAAGAAGGAAGGCATTGGAACTAGCCAGAAAAAATAGCAGGTCCTTTTCTTGACTCTGAGTTTAACACTGAACACCTAGAGAATCGGTGGGGCATGTGTTTTCCCAAAGATAACAAATCCCATGACTACTGAGAGGGTAAGTAGTCTCTCTCAGAACCTGAGCATTCCCTTTCCCACTACAATGTCTGTAGACTTTCAAATAAAAGAAAAAAAAATGTTTAGGGGCACCTGGGTGGCTCAGCTGGTTAAGTGTCTGCCTTTGGCTCAGGTCATGATCCTGGGGTCCTGGGCTTGAGCCATGAGTAGGGCTTTGTGCCCAGTGAGGAGTCTGCTTCTCCCTCTCCCTCTGCTCCTCCCCCTGCTTGTATTCGCTCAGCCTCTCTGTCTCAAATAAATAAATAAAATCTTTTTTAAAAAATGTTTAAGATTTAAGGCAGTGCTTTTACAAATAGGAGCAGACAGGTTTTCAAGGTGTGATCTGCTTACCCTCCTTATTGCAAAAAAATGGCTAATTCTTTGTACTTATCTGAGTTAATAAATTTTACTCTTGTTGACAAGTAGAATAGTAGCTTTGAAGTAAATAAGCACACCATGCTTTAAAAAGCCCACGGTTTCCCTGCTTCATTTTCATGTACAATACACATATTATTTCAGATAGACATTTAAAAGGACAGATACGTCCCTGGTACTTTAAATAAATTACACATTTTCTGGTGCCAGAGCACACAGATGGTCCATTTACCATTTCAGGGGACTTGCCACTGTTTTTGAAGCAGTAAAAGTTTCTTTTTCTCACTTTTTTTCTTACTTCCTATTCTCTTTCATGATATTCACTAATACTATGAAATTCTCCAGACATTTGGGAAGCCATTAAAAAGTGGAGAAAATTTCTGTTCTCTATGGAATGTGAATCTAACATTTGTTTTTAAACCAAACAGGTGTGCTGAAAAAGAAGGCATAGGGATTTACACTTCTACAGTGACATGGCCTTTGGTTCAAAGTCAGGCACACCAATGTCAAATCCCTTGGAGTAGTCACTTGCACATACGAGGAACTCAAGGGTTGTTGGTTAGTTGATTGATTAGTTGGTTAATGTAGCAAGTTTAACTCGCTTCCTTTGTTTGGGTCCCAAGAGTTCTATGAAAATTATGAAGGGATAAAGAATACCAGAGACTCGTAGATAGTGGGGGACACGACCAAAATCAAAACTGGGATTTTCCTCACTGATCCTCTGCTATAATCCTTCACTCACTCATAACCACTGTTGCTGAAACAGAAAAGACAGGACAGAGAAAAGTCAGAGGGACGGATGGTCAGTTGCTTGAGCTGGTTGATCTTGTCAAGGTAGAGCGAACTGTACTGATAACTATGGAAACCCTTTCAAGGGTTTTTAGGTATCCACTTAATAGAATTCTCTCATCCTAGTTCATCATATAATTGGGTTCCACATTGGATGGTAATTTAATAATTCTCTAAATCTTATCATGTTATAACCTTTGTTAATAATACTTAGAGATAATTAACCCCTAGATCTTATTCAATATTTATACAAAGGCTTTAATCCACATTTCCCTCGTTTCTCTGTTGTCCCTTTGCATATATTATTCCTTTACTAACATTTTGCTTTACCTTGCTATATTGACTTATGAATATAGATATGTTCCCCAACTTAACCACGGTGTGACTTATGATTTTTTGACTTTACAATGATGTGAGAACAACATGCATTTGGTAGAAACCATACTTCAAACTTTCACTTTTGACCTTTACCCCAGCTAGTAATATGCTCTACGAATCTCTCTCATGATGCTGGGCAGTGGCAATGAGCCACAGCTCCCAGTGAGCCCATGATCATGAGGGTAAATAATCGATACACTTACAAAAATTCTGTACCCATACAACATTCTGTTTTTCACTTTCATTACAGTATTCAATAAATTGCATGAGATATTCAACACTTTATTATAAAATAGGCTTTGTATTAGATGATTTTGCCCAACCATAGGCTAATGTGTTTTGAGCACATTTAAGGTGGGCTAGTATGATATTCAGTAGGTTAGATATATTAAATGCATTTACAACTTATAATATTTTCAACTTAGGGTGAGTTTATCATAAGTTGAGGAAGATCTATATATTCATTTGTACAGAAACAAATGTTTCATGAATTGTCCAGGAACCAAAGAGGAGGCAATCCAACAAACAAAAATCCATGGTAAAAGTCAACCAAAAGAGCATATTGTAACAAATTTCTAATAGCCCTATAGCAAAACAAACTATTTGTTTATATTCATCAAATTCTACATTGCTGTAATTAGCAGTCACTCAAAGGCCAAAGAGTGGAAACTTCAAGATTCCATCTAATTTCATTTAAAATGCATGCTCTTTAATTTTCTGTAGGAGAATCCCACCTTCTCCTCCTTTGGTCCATGTAGCCATCCCAGGCAAGGATGGGTCTGGTCCATTACCAATGCTGAATACCCAATGAGGGTGAACAGGTATGAATTATTTACAATTAGGGAATATTTGAATTAGTGCAAATTGAGGGGCTTAGTACAGTTATAGACTTAAGGCAAGAAGTTTTCTTTTCTCAGCAGAGCCCTCAAATTTTCTCAAAACTATTCTTTCTGACCAATGACAAAACCTATCACTTGATCACGATATACAGAAATCTGAACAGGTAAAGCCTAGCTGCCTTGCACAACATGATGTCACTAGCCACATGTGGCTATTAAAATTAAATAAAATTTAAAATGCAGCTACTCAAACTCACTAGCTACATTCCAAGTGTTCAGTAACAAGATGTGGCTAGTGGCCACAGTCTCAGGCAGCACAGAAGATCATTTTCCATCATCTTAGAACTTTCCATTGAACAGCTCTACACAGCCCTCCTAGGAGGTTCTGTTTCTTACTTAGGGGAGAGAAACTGAGACTTCAACAAACCAATTATATTTGCAACCTTTCAGTACCCATCTCCAAACTGGAAACTATTAAAACTATTATGCTAATATTCTCCCTTCCTCTGTTTCTCTTTCATTTTGAATTTCTCTGCTGGTACTGCTCAATCCCACTTCCTTGAGCTTGCATCTCAAACACTTTTGCACTTTCCCTGGGCCAGGCTCAGACCTGCCCCCCAATGTTACCTATGTTTTCTTAACAGGTCAGTCTGCATCTTGTTATATTTTCTCATCATAACAATATGCTTTTTCATTTGGAAAGGTTCTTCTCATGGAACCCAGTACAACCCAGAGGAAGAGGAAGGAAGGAAGCACTTCCAGTGATAGAATTAATTAAGCCATTCCAGATCAAACAATTTTCAGAGTACTCGCCTCTCCTCCAACCACATCTACCCCCAATAATAAGTAACTACTTAGTCATAATACCTTAGCCTGATAAGAGATAAATTCATAATTACATGAAAGTCAAACTTTTTGCCTTAAGTCTCTTGACCCTGACATGAAGAAAATGTTATAATTAAATTTCAGATCGTGTTCTTTCAGGCAAAGGTTTCTCTTATCCAAATACACCTTTTGAAGCTGGTAGAAAGGACTTGCTGATAAATGTTTCAACACTACACTTTATTAAAACAAGTTATTTCTGTTGTTTACTATGTGGTTAGGCCCTGATGAAAAGCAGATCTTGACCAGTGCATTTTTGTGCAAATTCCTTACCTTTCTGTTTACAAAAGAAAGTGAAGACCTTTCAGGGCTATTTGTCACCATGCCCTAGTAGCCAACAATGCACACTGCCAAGTGCTGAAGGTTTCAATTCCTAATTAACTTTCCTAAAAGTTTAAGAACTGTCTAAAAACATGAAGCCTTCCCATTTAACCTTCCCTCATCCCACTTGGCTCAGTCCTGGTCAGATGATGAGTGCGTTGAACAATAAAGTCCTCAAGTGGGATTGGAACCATCCTGTACACACACAGAGTAATATGAGAAGCCTTTCTGCAGGACAAATTAGTTATCTACTTCATTTAGAACCTTTTTAAAGGATTACAACGTTAAGGCAGTCCTGCCCCAAACCCATGCACAAATGTTGAACTTATTCTCAAACATACTTGTTTCCTTCATTCCCAAGGTGAGATTCATTTTCACTTAATCACCAACAATATTTCCCAGTCCTTGGCTGAGGGATTCCAGATCACACATGCACACAATATCTCAACATATTAGTAACAGTGAACTTTAAATAGAATCATTATTATTAGAAGAAGTAGAATTTTCTTTTAAATCCTTGCTTGATTTACGTGTTTGTAACAAAATCCATCCCGCTTAAGAATTAAATAACTACTCAAGTATCCTACAATTATTATGCTACTGTCTACTTTAATTGAGAGAAATCCTCTTAGCAAAACTTTTGGATATGTTTGTAAAAAAAATGCAATACTGTGGTTGTTTCACGTGCTTTCTCACATGCAGGAATTCTTTTGTCCATTTTGCAGGAAAAGGAAATAAGGAATAGGAAAAGTACATCACCAGCCTCAAGCTGCACAATCTGTCAACCATGAAACCAAGAGTACTCCTGACTCACAATGAGCACATGTGTTTTAAAGGAAATCTCTTATCCCAATCACATTAGTATACTCTACCCATCTCAGGGAAAAGACCTATCCCTAAGGATAGTTTCTCAGGCAGCGAGTATGTATTCATTTCAGAATATCCCCAAATCTTTACAATACTTTTATAGTAACTAAAAATAGTGAGAGAAGAATAACTATAATACACCTGGCATTCATGAACGCATGATTCAGACTTTCTTTCTGCTAAGACCACTTATTTCCACAAGTCTCACTTTTGCAGAAAACGTAGTTCAGTTATATGGAGCTCTGCCTTTTTCTAGACCATATTCAGGAAACATTACTGAGCAGGAATCTTTGGATACATTTCCAATTCCATGGTATCCTGTACTCAATTGGGAGGCCCACATCAGCAGTTAGTGCATGATTATCTGCTTTGCACCACCAAAAGTCACTTTGCATAAAGATAAAATTTTTTTAGAAAGATGAAAAATTCAGTTGGCCCCACCAGTTCTTCCCAATAGCCTATAATACCTGGCAGAGTCAAGTGGCTACGATGCTGAGCTTGGTAGAAGAAAGCAGCTGGAAGACTGAAGACAGCGCAGTGTAGAGTCAAGTAGCAGTTACTGTCACCGGACTTAGCTCCGCTTGGTCACAGCTAAAATCCAACAGGGCTTATATTCTTCTTAGCACTCAAATGTAGGGAACGAATGACCATCTTGGTGAAGCTCTTGGAGACCAGTGGCTGGATTTGTAAGCAGTGCCTTTCATGGGATGGGTCTTCTTTGGCAGTTACTTATCTATTGACTTGGAAATTAAGGGCAAAAGTAAAGTTGGTTTGCTCAGAAAACCCAGGAAGGCAATTCAGATGTTGAAATCAAATGTACATCATCCTCTTCTTTAAAGGATCTTTAGAACGGCTGGTTGGGTCAAAGTGCTGCCTGGTTGCTGTTCAAAACATAGCAACCATTTGTGCAGCAGAGGAGGCAATGACACTAATAACTCATAATCCTCATAGAGGCAACCTGGTTGCTTGCCAGGTCAGCTTAAATTGACTGTGACTGGGGGGGGGGGGGACTTTCAAGGACTATCAAGAACAAACCAGCCTTGGGACAAGTGAGAATCTCAACAATCACTTATCTAAACATTCTCATGCAGAATAGTGTCACTGCTTTACTTGAAGCCTTGCCGAGTTAAATATATTAAAAACATCAAATCCCACCTGAGCCACATTTTCTTCTGTCTATACACATTGTTGCCAAGATGTAAAGAGATAACTACGTGTAAAATTGTTGTGCAGATCCTTTTAACTAACCAAGAAGCAAAGGGAAAGGAAGATGAAAGAATTTAGAATCGTGTGGCTAATTATATAATGGCCAAAACAAAGTTTGCTTTCCAATGTCAACTCTATCTTCCTGGATTCAAGTGTAGCTTGGACTGTGAGCTTCACACTTGGATGTTAATTTTGGCAGACCTTAAGCAGGTGAGGGAATTTAAGAGGGAGTGAAATTCACCTACCTAAAGCGTGAGTGCAGCAGATGAAGGGAGGTAGCAAAAAGGAGAGTTCTCTTTTTAGTTATAGGAGATGTAATGGAACTGGGTGTAAAGATACCAATGACAGATGAGGCTGACAAATGGGAGCAGGTGTCAGGGTGTAGGTGAGGTGAGGCAGGGTGGGCCAACCACTGAATTCACAATGGACATGAACATGGGTAAACTTTGAAAACATTTAGATGAAGGCAGGAATTCCGAGTGCAAAGATAAGGCTGAATTTAAAACCCCTGAAGGAGCTCATACAGAACATGGAAGGAATCAGTCACCAAATAATTTTACCTGAATTATTTGGTCCTGTGTCAATGAGCTTCTATGAACCCAATTCAGGATCCACATATCTTGCCATGGGGAAAAAACTAATAACTATCAGTTTGGCTAATTAGAAATAATGCTTTCGGCTACCAAGTGGGAGCCAGAAAAAAGATAAAACCAAGAGTGGTTTCTGAAGTCAAGCAAAAATTTCATGTGCTAGTACCCACTGTGAAATTTCATAACATCTTCTTTTTCCAGAACAACACAGACATATATCAGCTCACAGAAATTAACATCAGCATCTCCACTTACTTGGGAATAAGAAGTTACATAAAAATCATGATAGAGTAGGAGAAAGGCAGGACTGTGAGGAGATGTGCTTTTAGAATTTTTTAAGGTATGAATATTTGCCCATCACTGTAATTTATAAATCATTTTTATAAAAAGCACTCCATGTGATCAAATGTCAGTGGTGATTCTGAGGTGTTGAAGATAAAGAGTTGCAGTTTCTACATACAACAGCACAGAAGAGTGCTGATAGGAGAGAAAAATGAGGGAAGAACAAAAAGTAAACAAAATAATGGCATCAAAGGTCAAAAACGGAAGAGAAAATGTAAACAAAGTATTAGTCATGGCTACTTCAGGTGTTCTGCTACAAGTCACGGTATAACCATTTTATTTAAAAAAAATGGCAAAAAAAAAGAGGCAAATATCCCTCAAGTGAGAAAAGTCTACCCATATTGGCATCCCCCCTCCCTTTAACAATGATCACACTGTATTGTATTTTCATGCTTAATGTCTTTCTTCTAAGCTAGGTGCTGTGCTCCCCGAGGTCAGGATCCTCATAGGTTTTGTTCATCACTGTATGTCTGGCCTCTGGAACTTTGCCTGACACTGTAAATGTTAAATAACTAATTTCTGGGAGGGAGCGAGAAAAAAGGGAGGCAAGGAGGGAAGAAGGGACAGGATGAAGGAATGACATGTAATTTTAAGTAATAAGCAAGGTACTTAACATCTAAATAGAATAATTTGATAGAGTTATCTTTAAATAATTTGAAAGCTTCAACATTTGATGTTCCCATGGTTATGGTCATGCAACAGGAACATGACTTAGGTAGTAGAATGTAAAATGCATTGGAAACTTTTGAAAAATAAGAGAATAAGAATTCATAAGGGATATCAGTTTACCATAGGCAAGATTTTAATTCTGACTTAGAAATGAATAAATCTACTGAATTAACTGAAATGATATGAGCTTAAATAAAGATAAATACAGATAATTTTGGTATCCACCCACACGTAGTACCTTCTTATACTTCTGGAGAATTTTATTTTAAATATACAGCCCTACTATGTCAGTACTATACTAGTATACAATATAATATATACAATATATAGTATACAATTAAGTATACAGCCCTACTAGGTCAGAATTGTATTAGTGTAAAATCATTTGATTCAAGAGTCTGGCGGGGGCGGAGGGAGGTTAGCCCTCATAATCCCATAAACTGGGTTGCAGTTTCTTCACCTGAGAAAGGAAAGCAGTGAATCAGATTATTTTTGAAGCCATTTTGAGTTATAAATGTCTTTGATTTTAGAACTAATTTTATATTTTAGTAAGAGTGCCAGTAAGACAGCAATGATGAATAGTATGTCCTCTTAATATACAAAGACTTTTATGGTATTAATTCTCTGTGGCTGTTAAGGGAGGTTATAAAATTCAGGAGTTAAAATGTAACAAAATAGTTAAAAGTTTTAGCAAATTTTTTAGCTCTCAGTTTTATATAAATAATACCATTTTGGTTTTTTTCTCCATATGATTTAAGTAATTGCATGTGTCTGCTTGAAAAAACTACCCAATTAAACTAGAAATGTTAGGCTTGAACAAATGAATTATGTATCTGATGTGTGGCCTTAGAAACCAAAAGTCTCAGGCAAGATGGTCCCATGGATGCAGGTAATCCTGCATGATTCCCACAACACTGATACCTGGCAATGTGATGACAGAGAGTTACACATAACCTTATTTGACTCTCACTACAATCCTTTAGAGTAGAAATTCTTACTCTCATTTCAAAGACAGGAAAATTGGGGGGCATCTGGGTGGCTCAGTCAATTTAGCCTCCGACTCTTCATTTCGGCTCAGGTCATGATCTCAGGGTCATGGGATCAAGGCCTGTATCCAGCTCCATGCTCAGCGTGGAGTTTGCCTGTCCATCTCCCTCTGATCCTTCCCCCACTCTCTCTCTCTCTCTAAAATAATAAACAAATAAAATCTTTTAAAAAATAAAGATAAGAAAATTGAAATTTAGAGAGCTTAAGTAACTTGACCATGATTATACAGCCAGTAAATGGTGGAACTGGGCTTTGAATTCAGGTCTAAACCTGTGCCCTTAACCAGTACTGTACGCAGTCTCCATGCTTTCTCACATGGTCCAGCTTAATGAAGAGTAAAGAAAAAAGCCAAAGTAATGGGATTCAAATTGTTCATTAGGTCTGATATGGATCTGAATGTTTGTGTTCTCCCCAAAATTCCTATGCTGAAACTTAATCCCCAATGTGATGATATTAAGAGGTGGGTCTTTGGGAGATGACTGGGTCATGAAGGTAAAGTCCTTATGAATTGGATGAGGCCCTTCCTTATAAAGGAGACACCAGTAAGCTCCCTTATTCCATCCCCCATATGAGGACACAGCGAGAAAGTGGCCATCTATGAATCAAAAAGTTGTCCCACACCAGACACCAACTCCGCCAATACATTGATCTTGGACTTTCAGCCTCCCGAACTGTGAGAAGTAAATGTTGCTCCTTAAGCTACCCAGGTTATGGTATTTGTTATAGCAGCCTGAATGGACTAAGACAAGATCCTTGAACCACTACTGATAGGCATTACTGACAACGATGGTGAGTAGCATGTATCTATGAAGGGTAGATAGACATAAGGACCCACAAGGCCACCCTAGTCAATTGTCCTTTCAGATGGAGGTCCATAATCATTTTTTGCAATATTACCAAGTTGCCACATTACAGGGAAGTAGAGCTTTATTAAATGTCCTGTCCTGTAAATGGTACATAAGACTTCTATTCATAATTCCTTGGTTAGAATTGGTCACATGATCCCCTAATCACAGACAGCCAAGAAGTCAATCTTATCATGGAAGAAGGAAAACTATAAATATTTGGGCGATCACACTAATGACTACCACAGTAACCACAGCACCAAGTCATATGAGTTGTAATCTAAGTGTGTAAGAAGTGCTATGGGAGCATAAGGAAGGATCCTGGAGGAACAGAGAAGGTTCCATAGAATAGGTGACACTTAGGCTGGTCCATAAAATACTGGAAAGATTCACTTTGTAAAGATAAATGGGAAAGGGGTATTCCAGGAGAAAGAACAGACTCCTAGTGTCAAGATACACCACATGTTCAGAAAAACAGGGAAATAGCTGGTGAAGATACAACAGAAATGTCGACATTTTATTGTACTTAGAATCATCTGAGGAGCTCAGAGCCCCATCCCCAGATATATTGATTCTGCAGATTATGAGCAGGACCTAGGTACATCCATCTCTATCCTCCACCCCACTCTGTGATTCCGATGCAGGAAGTCCTTGGACCACACAGTGAGGTATACTGAAATAGAAAGTGTGAGGAGAAGTGACCAGTGAGGGTCTAGAATGGAAGCATTAGCTCCAGAACCAGAGGGCCCAGTTGTCCTAGCTACAGTACTGTCCTTATGCTTTTGGGAAGGGACATAATTGGTATATTTAACTAGAGGAGCTTTTCAATGCTGTTGGTGGGCAGTATCAAGGGAAGGCTGGGACAAGAGCAGACTGAAATGAAGACAACCGCCTGAGGGAGTTATTGCATTCACCGAGTATATTGTTAGTAAGGACCTGCGCTACAGATGCTAATTTGAAGCTTGCAAAGATATTATTTTAAAAAATCAATAGCAACACCAACAATTCTTAGACTAATGAAAGTTTTTCTAAGAGAGAAGCATTTTATCATTGACATTGCATGGGGAAAAGAAAATCGGACTTTTAGTCAGTTTACTGATATTTGAAATTCTCCCAGACAACATATGCCCTTATTGACTGTATCTTGGAGTGGACTACTCCCATCACCTCACCTTAGAGTGCCTGTGGTGGGGAACCAGACCAATTTAAGGAGCTTTGACAATATATACATTCATGAAACCACCACTACAATCAAAATAGGAAACATTTTCATCAGTCCAAATGGTTCTCTGTGCCCCTTCCCCAATCTCCAGCCCTAGGTTTAGCAACCAACCACTGGTCTGCTTTTTATCACTATAGATTTGATTTGCCTTGTCTAGATTCATAAAGGAAATTAGACAATACGTACTCTTTCATGACTAGCTACTTTTGCTCAGTACACTGTTTTGGGGATTCATCCATGTTGATCATCCATTTTATTGCCAAGCAGTATTCCAATGTACCAATGTACCACAACTGTTTAATCTGGTCACCTGTTGATGAACATCTGGGTTGTTTCCAGTTTGAGGCTATCATGAGTAAAGCTAATTTGAACAAATTTTTGTATAGACATGATTTTGCTTTTTGGGGGTGGGGGGGGTAAAAACCTAAGGCTGCTAGAATTGCTGTGTCATATGGTAAGTATACATTTAGCTTTACAAGAAACTTACAAACTGTTTTTCAAACTGGTGTCATTTTATACTGTCACCAGCAACGTATATGAATCCTAGTTGCTTCATATCCTTGCCGACACTTGGTATTGTTAGAATTTTTATTTTTAGCCATTCTGGTGGATGTAATGATATCTCATTGTCCTTTTCCTTTCTCTGTAAAGTTTTCATTAAATTAGGGACTGGTACTAGATCATACCAATTCTTTTCTTAACACTCTCAGATCCCAAATGTAGCTCAAGGAAGAATTAAAACTGAGACCATTTACAAAGATAACATATTTCTTCAATAACAGGGAGACTTGGGGTTTTAATGATGAAAAAAAACCAAAATTCTATACATTAATTTTCGGTCAACCCGACATCTTACTTCATACTTATGCAAAGAAAAGACTATTCCTGAAGTCCTGTAATACTTCCTTTTCTTACCAAATGTATAAATACCTTATACAAAACATTTGTTTTTCTCTATAGGGCCTCTTTTCCATATTCCAGGTAAGTTGTTTTTGTTTTTGTTTTTCCATTTGAACTAAGATCAACATACAAAGGAAATTTCAGAGAAAAATGAAGGGACACACCACATCATTCTTTTATTAGGAAGAAGTATTCTAAGAAAGACCCGAACCCAACTGCTCCAGAGTGAGCCAGAAAGCAGAGCTGCAGTTGTACAGCTGTAAACTGGCTAGGGACATTGTATTTATCTGGTAACCAAGTTAACATTTTTTTTTGAAGATTTTATTTATTTATTTGACAGAGAGAGAGAGGCAGCGAGAGAAGGAACACAAGCAGGGGGAGTGGGAGAGGGAGAAGCAGGCTTCCTGCTGAGCAGGGAGCCCGATGTGGGGCTCTATCCCAGAACGCTGGGATCATGACCTGAGCCGAAGGCAGCTGCTTAACGACTGAGCCACCCAGGCGCCCCCTGGGTTAACACTTTTAAACCGTTCATGGAATGGACATTGTTCTTAAAGAATCACATCCTTAGTTGAAGATAATGATTTAATTCCTAGTGGAAAAGGTACACATGCACACACAAACACATACTCCTGTACACTCTCAGCTAACATTACTTAAGTCTAGATATGGGTTTGCACAATTCTGCATTTAAACATCTGGTGAGAGGTGTATAAATTATTGGAATAGGCAAAAAAGCAGCATAAGCTAATTGAGATATTACTTAATAAGTACCGTACAGAAGCCAGAAATACTCATTTTTACAGCAAAAATCTGGTAACTCTTTTATTCTATTTGCATATGTGCCTTTTATCCTACTTCTAAGTGGACATATATATTCTTAGAAATTTAAAGCTGATGGTGGGGTCGAGGTAACTACAAACATTATCTAGTTCAACAAACTCATTTTCCAAATTGAAAATGAGGCTCACACCAGTTAGGTGACTTGTCCCAAGTCCTTTATGTAGTTACAGGCAGAGTTGGATCTAGAACCTAGATTTCCATTGCTCAATCTATAGTACCATCCTGTGTCCCATGATGGGTAAAAGAATCGGAATACAAAGATTTAAAAATAAGCATACATATTTATAAAACACTTAAATAAATGTGATTTCCTACTTGCTTAGCAAAATGTAAGTAAAAATTTCTAAAAAGAGCTGAAGTTACTTCCAGATGGCATCAATTTATTCCTCCCCAAGTTTCTATAACCAAAAAAAAAAAAAAAAAAGGAGGAAGTCAGGATGAAGCGTTCCCTTTTCTCAAAAATCACCTGGAAAGGAATTCTACACCATCTCCAACCTTCTAACGCTGTTACTTCAATAAAGAAATTAATTCTTCTTTGCAATCAAACATTACAAAGAAAGTATAGTATTGTTCTTTGCATGGGTGAACTCATGGGTCTTGCCCTCCTGCATTCAAGAATATGTGGGGGTACAAAGAGATTAATGTCCTACAAAGCCCGAGACTGACAAATAAAGCAGTTACCAGGAGGCTTATCTTTGGGAGGGATTCCTGTGAATCTAAATTTCCTAGACTGCTCCCCACTTTCTAGTTTGGGATCAAATGAATAATCCTGAATTAAATGATTTTCTCATGTCTCCTACCTGACATTCCACACAGCCCAGGTCCCTTCACAATTTGGCTCAAATTTCCTGGAAATTAAGCCGAAATTCAATCTTGGCTTGTGAATCTTGGCAAAGGATTCTGCTGGCCGCTCCAAGCTCCCCCCAGCCAGCAGCATGCACTCTTTTCCCTCTCTGGAGGACCCAGGGGGCACAGTTTTACTGTGTGTTTGTGTTGGTTAGCCTTCTCAAGTCCAGGGTGACGTCTCTTTTCCTGAGTTCCAGGTCTACCATTCCCTGATGTTACTCACCCCACCTCAGAGGGAAAATAAAAATCCTGGGGCCATACTAACAGCAAAAACATCTATAGTAGTCTCCAACGTGGTCAGTTTAATCTTGGGCTTCTTCTCCCCTGCCATTGCCACCTGGACAGCACTCTTCATGGTTCCACCATCCTCTGACATGATTGTCTTAAACACCTCTTTAGCTACTCTTCCCTTTATTGTGTACCTCATGACACCATGGGGTGAGAGAGTCTATAAAGTATATTGCTCCTATTTTATCAGTTGGAGATTCCTGCAATGAGTTAAAATAGTTTTCTATTTCCATGAATAAGGAATTTCAATCAGGGAAATTTTGAAACTTCAAACGAACTCTCACTTCAAAATATAATCTGCTGTCTTCTCAAATTAATAGGTGCATTTAGAGCAACTGTAATTGTAAATTTGTGATTGCATTAAATCCCAAAGTGACTTCATAAATGTGAGGATTCTAAAATCCATGGTAAAAAAAAATCAAATTAAATCAAATCAAATCCATGGTAAGGGCACATGAGTGGCTCAGCTGGTTGTGTCTACCTTCGGCTCACATCATGATCTCAGGGTCCTGGGATCCAGTCCTGTGCTGGGTTCCCCACTCAGCCAGGAGTCTGCTTCTTCCTCTCCCACTGCCCCTCCCCCTGCTTGTGTACTCACTCTATCTCTCATGTAAATAAATAAAATCTTAATAAAATAAAATAAAAAATAAAATAAAATAAAATTCATGGTAAATTAAGCTGATAAAAGCACTCAAAAAAATTGGGGGTGGAGGAGGAGAAACTGCTATAACTTAAAAGCATAAAAAAGCTGTAATAACTAAAGCATTTTTGTCCTGACATAGAACTTAGTAGGTGGACTATGAAATTAAAAAAAAAAAAAATCCAAGAAGACATAAGAGTTTAATAAATGCTAAGGAAAATTCAAATCAGAATACTTGTTTGTACTAATCAAACCATAAGAGACTCTTAATTAAAGAGAACTGAGGGTTGATGGAGGGGAGGTGGGCAGGGTATGGACTAAATGGGTGATGGGTATTAAGGAGACACTTGTTGGGATGAGCACTGGGTGTTATATGTAAGTGATAAATCACTAAATTTTGCTCCTGAAAACAATATTACACTATACATTAACCAACTAGAAGTTAAATAAAAAATTTGAAACAAAAGAATATAACTCAACACCCAGAAAACAAATAATCCTATTAAAAAATGGGAAAGCATACACAGACAGTCCCCCAAAAAAGACCTACAGATGGCCAACAGACACATGAAAAGATGCTCAATATCACTGATCATCAAGGAAGTGCAAGTCAAAACTACAATGAGATATCACCTCACACCTGTCAGATTGGCTAAAATCAGTAACACAAGAAACAACAGGTGGTGTTGAGCATGTGGAGAAAAAGGAACCTTCATGCACAGTTGGCGGGAATGCAAACTAGTGCAGTCACTTTAGAAAACACTATGGAACTTCCTCAAAAAGTTAAAAATAGAACTACCCTATGATACAGCAATTGCACTAGCAGGTTTTTACCCAAAGAATACAAAAATACTAATTCAAAGGGAATACATGCACCCCTATGTTTATAGCAGCATTATCAACAATAGCCAAATTATGGAAGGAGCCCAAAGGTTCATTAACTGATGAATGGATAAAGAAGATGTGGTATGTATGTATATGTGTATATATATACACACATATACATACAATGGAATATTACTCAGCCATAAAAAAGAATGAAATCTTGCCATTTGCAACAATGTGGATGGAACTAGAGAGTATTATGCTAAATGAAATAAGTCAATCAAAGAAAGAAAAATACCATATGATTTCACTCATAAATGGAATTTAAGAAACAAAACAAATGATCATAGGGAAATAAAAGAGAGAGGAGGGCAAACCAAGAAACGGATTCCTAACTATGTTCTTAAACTCTGTTCTTAATTATAGAGAACAAACTGATGGTTACCAGAGGGGAGGCTGGTGGGGTGATGGATTAAATAGAAGATGGGGATTAAGGAGTGCACTTGTCATGATGAACACTGGGTGTTGTATGGAAGTGTTGAATCACTAAATTATATACCTGAAACTAATATTACACTGCATGTTAACTGGGATTTAAATAAAAACTTTAAAAAAAAAGGAAAAAGAGGAAATTTTTCTCTTAACTCTGAGTAGAATTGGTCTTTATGAGTATAAAGGCATACTCAAAATATAAAAGGACGAGCTGGTTATATATGACTTCAGTAGGGTGAGAATAAATAAACTTATGGATGTCAAAATCACCATAAGCAAAATACAATGGCAAAAAAAAAAAAAAAAACCCAACCTGGAGATCTATAGCTCACATAATAGCAATATATATGCTAATTAGCTAGTCAAGTAGATAGACAGTTAATATATATGAATGGTTTTTATAAATCAAACAGGAAAAAATGAAAAATACTTGCTTAAAATGGGCAAAGGATACCTATAGTAAATTCATAAGAAACAATATTAAAATGGCCCATAATCATATGAAAATATGTACAATCTAGGGGTCAGTGGATATGGTCTAAAATCTGGTATCTCAAAGACATAAAATTAAGATACAAATTTTCACCTATTAAGTTTACAAATATTAAAGATAAGCCCAGTGTTGATGGATAGAAATAGGCTTTCTCATCCACTGTTACTCTGAATTTAAACTGGTAATTTCTGAAAGTCAATTCAGAAATATGTATTAAGTACCTTACAAATGTTAAGTGCCTTACAAACTCTTTGACCTAGATATTCAATTGCTATACATTAGGCCTAAGACAATAAGAAAAAATTATGCAAACGTGTAGGTATGGAGATGCTCATCATAACAGCATAATTTATAAAAGAAGTTGACTTTTCAAAACAAAGATACATGGGCAAATCAGTGCAAGAATGAAGTAAGTAAAGACTCCTGCTCCAAACATCTATTTTAATCCATACTCCTATTTCTATCCAAAGTTAATAAAAATGTCAATGTTCCTAGGATAGCCCTGACTAAGCCCAGATCATGCAAAAGGACAATATAGAGGATTAGGTTTGGAATCAATGGGAAAAACCCTATATTAAGATCATGTCAGCTCCTGATCTCTGAGATTTCAACATGGCTCCACGGAAATGGACTGCCTGGAATATTGGTAGACATTCACAACCAGGGAGGCATTCGGACCTTTTGGGTACACAAAGAACTGTGTACTTCCAGTCCATTGCAATAAGGGTGTCTTTCTTCCTATTCTGCCTAAGACAGTCCTGGTTTATTCCTGTCGTCTGAGTATAAATGGTTAACAGGCACTTTCTTTTACTCTCAAAAGTGCCCCATTATTTGGATGATAAATTAAATGCCACTCTAATGACCCATTTATTTTAATTAAACAAATTCCACTTATTTCAATTAAATGGTGTTTTGGCACAATGGAACATACTGAAGAGCATTAGATGAAATAGCTCAGTATAATTTATTACAGTATTTGCTAAGGGTGCTGTCTATTATGTCATGCTGTTCTTCTCTTTGAGAACTCATAAGAGGCATTTATCTCTGGTCTTATCTACAGTGTAGCTGTGTTTCTCCCAAGGATCTGCTATATTTTTGTCTCCTAGATTCAACTGCAGAACTGGTCGTTTCTCTTACTTTGCTTTCAGCCATTGCTAGATACTTGGCACCAACTGTGATACTCACCTTTAGTCCGATCATGGCCCTTGAGTTCTGGGAGACAAATCATTAGGTCTGTAATTTACCATTTAAACTCCCCTTCAAATTGAAAATTCTTATTTTTCATCTTATGGATTTAAAAATAGCAGAGGGGCGCCTGGGTGGCACAGCGGTTAAGCCTCTGCCTTCGGCTCAGGGCATGATCCTGGCGTTATAGGATCGAGCCCCACATCAGGCTTTTCCGCTATGAGCCTGCTTCTTCCACTCCCACTCCCCCTGCTTGTGTTCCCTATCTCGCTGGCTGTCTCTATCTCTGTCAAATAAATAAATAAAAAATCTTTAAAAATAGCAGAAGTATCATCTACCCACCCACCATTAAACAATAAAATTCTGTTCTCCAAAAGACACATGTTACAATAAGAACATGATAGGCATCAGCCACCAATACAGCACACATTTGTCAGGTCACCTCTTCAAACAGCCAATGTCTTACCAACAATGCATTAATGACACATTCCCAGAGTTCAGTCAAAAAAGGAAACCCAAGGCTTATGTACTGATGATTAGTTTATTGGGGAGTTTATTCCTATAATTAGTATCTCCTACTTGTTTATTTAAGACAGTTTTTTGGGTTCTGGAGCTATAGAACGCTGTTGCTGTAAATGGCACCCGGTGATTTGGCTGGGTCTCTGATTTGGTCTCTGATTTGGCTAAGGATATGATAGAATTCTTTCTCCAGTTGCTACAGGGTGGTCAGGGCAGTTAGTGACAGAGTTTCAAGCAGCAAGAGAAGCCTGGGAATCAACTGCAGCCATCTTCAACAGTAGATGGCAGAAAGGAAGGACTTAGAATATAGGGGGTTTAGGCAACAATATACTTCAATTTTGTTCTCCTTTCTGATATTTGTACTGAGCATCACCATTTCCTCAGTTATGAAGACATACTTTAAATATGACATGGTCATACGATCTTTGCAACTTTTCTGTAGATCTAAAACTATTCTAAAGTAAGAAGTTTGTTTTAAAAAGGACAGTGTCTTAAAAAAAAAAACTAGCTGTTAACGCTGCTAAACAAATATTTACAGTTCTCCACACTCCAGGAACATGATAAGATTGCATTTCCTGGACCCTTGTAGTTAGGTATAGCCATGTGACCACCTCTGACCAATGAATTAGGCTGGAAGTATTCCTGGCATCGCAGTTAGGTCCTGCTATAAAATACCATTTTCCTTCTACCACAATGATTGAGAATGTTCTAGCAAGTGGATGTTCCACCCAAGACCGTGGGACTTGAGTAATGATAAAGGAGAAATAGAGCAAAAGTCCCAGTGGACCATTGAAGGACATGCAGTACAACTGAGATAAGATAAGAACTATTATTCTTCAAGTCACTGAGGTTTGAGATCTGCTTTCTTCCACAGCATAATGTAGCATATGCTGGTGTAACATACTAGAACTTCAGATAGAATAGTGAAATCCAAGTTTATTTAAGTGTACTCTGTGTGTGTGTATATGTGTGTAAAGTTTATTAAATGACCCCTTATGCACTGTAGTGTGACTATAACTGTATACTTTTTGTAGTATTTGTCTGGAAAAGTTGAGGTTAATGTCTATTGTCCTGCAGTAATTAATCATAGAGTTGTCTTTCATTTTCAGAAGGGCCCCAGGCCACACAACAAATGAAACAGTCATGCTAGGACTATTGTCTACCTCCAGCAAATGTATTAGAATTCATGGTATGCAATTTGTATGCAAACTTCAATATACACTTCCATCTTATTTTCCTAACTTTATATTTACTTTCCCTCATGTTTTCAATTTATTTAAAAATTTCTCATTTTGCTGTAATGTATGTACCTTTCAAGATTCCTACTGGGAAACAAACTGATACAAGTGAGGTATATATACCATTTATTTTAATTAACTTTATATCATTTTATTATCTATTAAAAATAAATTTCTGTTTTTAAATGTGTTTGAAGAATTAAAATGCCTTTCTTCCTTTTAATTCTGTTACACAACCTCCAATTATTATCATTGCCCTTCACATTCCAGAAAAGCAGCCTATTCTGGTGACTGACTGATTAGCCCTGAGATTAACTAGATAGTGTGTTAATGAGTGTTGTATCAGTGAGGGCTTTTAATTTTAAGTACCAGAGGCAAATTCTGGCTACATTAAGAAGAAAAAGAAATTAATTAAGAAGGTATCAGGCAACTAACAGAATCTTTAGAAGATCTTGAAACTAAGTAGCCATGGCTCCCAAATATAGAACCTTGTTCAATAAGGAAATAGCTACAGCTAATTGGCCCTGCAGCCTTAAAGAGAAAGTTCTTATCCTTTACTTCTTGAGTTATGAGTTCCTGAATAAAATTCTAATATAGGTATTCATGACTGTTATGTTGGGTGCTTGTGTTCTCCTGTAAAGAGGGCTGAAAAAGCAAAAATCTAGCATTTTCAGCAACTATAGTAAAAGGCTGTTCCACACCAAGACACATAGGATGGGGAATTAAACAAATATTCTCTTGACATTTTACTCAGGGTTTAGATGCTGAACCAGAATGAATAAAGAGCCAAAATGAATGACAAATTTCTATCTTAGGCAACTAAGTCCAATGCAGAAATACAAGTGATCATTGTAGTGTTCACACATGTGGCTTTGATCCCATCCTATCTGTTCCCATGCACTGAGACCACAGCCACTATTTGAAAAGCCAGATGCATTCATCCACATCACACCAATTTGTAAATTCTTCCTTTATAAATGAGAAAGTGACTAAAAGGAAATATCCTTCTCTCCTGCCACAAAAAATCTGCAGTAGCATATCCAGCTCTATATTTAGATGAAATATCAGCAATTATTTTTATTTAAATTCAATTAATATATAGTGTATTATTAGTTTCAGAGGTAGAGTTCAGTGATTCATCAGTTGCACCCAGTACTCATCACATCAACCAGTTACCCCATCCACCCACCCACCTCCCCTCCAGCAACCCTCATTTGTTTCCTATAATTAAGAGTCTCTTATGGTTTGTCTCCCTCTCTGATTTCATTTTATTTTATTTTTCCCTCCATTCCCCTATGATCCTGTTTTGTATCTTAAATTCCACATATAAGTGAAATCGTATGGTATTTGTCTTTCTCTGATTTCGCTTAGCATAATACATTCTAGTTCCATCCACGTCATTACAAATGGTAAGATTTCAATTTTTGATGGCTGAGTAATATTCCATTGTATATATACACCACATCTTCTTCATCCTTTCATCTGTTGATGGACATCTGGGCTCTTTCCATAGTTTGGCTATTGTGGACATTGTTGCTATAAACATTGGGGTGCAGGTGCCCATTTGGATCACTATGTTTGTATCCTTTGGGTAAATACCTAGTAGTGCAATTGCTGGGTCATAGGGTAGCTCTATTTTTTACATCTTGAGGCAACTCCACACAGTTTTGCAGAGTGGCTGTACCACCAGCAGTGTAAGAGAGTTCCTCTTTTTCTGCATCCTCGCCAACATTTGTTGTTTCCTGACTTGTTAATTTTAGCCATTCTGACTGTTGGGAGGTGGCATTTCATTGTGGTTTTGATTTGTATCTCCCTGATCCCAAGTGATGTTGACCATTTTTTCATGTGTCTGTTGGCCATTTGTACATCTTCTTTGGAGAAATGTCTGTTCATGTGTTCTGTCCATTTTATGACTGGATTATTTATTTTTTGGGTGTTGTGTTTGATAAGTTCTTTATAGACCTTGTATACTAGCCCTTTATCTGATAAGACATTTCCAACTATCTTCTCCCATTCTGTAGGTTATCTTTTGGTTTTGTGGATGGTTTCCTTAGCTGTGCAAAAGCTTTTTATCTTGATGAAGTCCCAGCAGTTCATTTTTGCTTTTGTTTCCCTTGCCTTTGGAGATGTGTCTAGGAAGAAGTTGCTGTGACTGAGGTGGAAGAGGTTGCTGCCTGTGTTCTCCTCTAGGATTTTGATAGATTCCTGTCTCACATTAAGGTCCTTCACCCATTTTTAGTTTATTTTTGTGTATGGTGTGAGAAAATGATCCAGTTTCCTTCTAGTGCATGTGACTATCCAATTTTCCCAGCAGCATTTGTTGAAGAGACTATCTTTTTTGCATTGGATAGTCTTTCCTGCTTTGTTGAAGATTAGTTGACCATAAGAGTTGTTTGGTTTTTTTAAAGATTTTATCTGTTTATTTGAGACAGAGAAAGAGAGAGCATAAGCAGGGGAGAGGGAGAAGCAGGTTCCCCGCTGAGCAGGGAGCCTGACGCAGATCTCAATCCCAGGACCTTGGGCACTCTCCATCTCCTTACTCCCAGTCCTAGACAACTACTAAATTTATTGAGATTATACTTTTAGTCTCAGTAAATTTGCCTATTTTGGACATTTCATATAAATGGAAACATAAAACATGTGCTCTTTGTAATTGTCTTCTTTCACTCAGCATAATGTTTTCAAGGTTAGTCCTGTCGTAGCACTTATTATTCCTTTTTATGGTCAAATAATATTTCACTGTATGTGCACACCATATTTTATTTACTCATTCATCAGTTGATAAGTCATTTCCACTTTTTTTTACTATTATGAATAACACTGCTATAAATATTTAGGTACTAGTTTTTAGTATAAATGCATGTTTTCATTTTTCTTGAGCATATAATTAAGAATGGCATTGCTATGTCTTGTGGTAACTCTGTTTAACCTTTTAAGGAGCTGCCAGACTGTTTCCCAAAGTGGCCACACCATTTTACATTTCCACCAGCAGTGTATGAGGTCTCCGATTTCTCTGTATTCTCACCAACACTTGCTATTATCTGTCATTTTGATCATAGTCATCCTAGAGGGTGTTTAGTCATAACTCATTGTGGTTTTGATTTGCATCTCTTTGATAACTAATGATTTTGAGCATCTTTACATGTGCTTATTTACCATTTGTGTATCTTTCTTGGAGAAATGTCTATTAAGATCCTTTGATTATTTTTTATCGAGTTATCTATTACTGAGTTGTATGAGCTTTTTATACTCTGTGAACAAGTCCCTTAGCAAATATATGATTTGAAAATATTTTCTCTCATTCTGTGGATTGTCTTTTCATCCTTTTTATGGTGTCCTTTGAAGCATAAATGTTTTTAATTTTGATGAAGTTTCGTATATCTGTTTTTTCTTTTGTCGCTTATGCTATTTCTTCTTTAGTCAGTTCCAGGAGGTTGCAGTTTTCTAAAAATTTAATTTTTTGACGTTCAATTGTTCACAGTGTTCCCTTAATATCCTTTTTATTCGGGTAAGATCAGTAGTGAAGTCCCCTATTCCATTACTAAGTTTTGTGATTTGATTATTCATTTAGATTTCATTTATTCTATTGTTTTTCTATTTCATTAATTTCCACCCTAACCTTAATTATTTCCTTCCTTCTGTTTGCTTTAGGTTTAGTTTTTCTTCTTTATCCAGTGTGTTAAGGTGAAAGGTTAGGTAATTCATTTGAGATCATTTTCTTTTTTAATGTAGGCATTTCTAGATAAAAATTATCCAGTAAGTACTGCTTTAGATGCATTCCATACATTTTTATAAGTTGTATCTTCATTTCCATTAATCTGAGAGTATTTTCTAATTTTCCTTGTAATTTTGTGTGGGCCCATTGGTAATTTAAGAGCATACTGATTAATTTCCATACATTTTTGAATTCCCAAATTTCTTTTTGTTATTGATTTCTAAATTCATTCCATCATGGTCCGAAAACATACTTTGTATGATTTGAATACTTTTACATTTATTGAGGCTTGTTTTTTGGCTTCGTATGTGGTCTATCCTGAAGAATGTTCAATATGTACTTGCAAGGAATATGTATGTATTCTACCATTGTTGGATAGGGTGTTCTACAGATGTTTATTAGTTACAGTTTATTTATACTGTTGATCTTCTGCTTGTTTGTTCTATTCATCATTGCAAGTGGGGTATTGAAGTATACAAATATTACTATTCAATCATTTATTTCTTTCTTTAATTCTGTCAGTTTTTGCTTTATATATTTTGAGGCTCTGTTGTTAGGTACACATATGTTTATAACCATTATATCTTCCTAATGGATTGACACTTTTGTCATTATAAAATGTCCCCCTATCTCTAGCAACAATTTTGTTTTTAAGTCTATTTTGTCTGATACTAGTATAGCCACTCCACCTTTCTTACAGTTGTGGGTTGCATTATATATATTTTTATATCCTTTACATTGAAACCGTTTGTGGATTTGAAGACTATCTGGTATCATTTCCTTACTCCGGTATAGTTTTACTCACATTTACCTTCTCTGTGCTATTATTATCAAATATATTACATTTCCTTATGTCACAGGCCAATAATACAATTACATACGTACTGTTTTATACAATTGTTTTTAAGATTTTATTTGTGTGTTTATTTATTTATTTATCAGAGAGAGAGAGAACAAGCAGGGAAGCAGGCAGAGGGAGAAGCAGGTTCCCTGCTGAGCAAGGAGCCCAAAGCAGGATTCAATCCCAGGACCCTGGGATCATGACCTGGGCCAAAGGCAGACGCTTTGACAGTTTTTTCTTTCAGCATTTTGAATGTTACCCAGTTGCTTTTTGGCCTCCGGTGTGTCTGTGAGAAGTTAAAGGTTTATCTTACCAGGATTTCCTTGAACATCTCAAGTCATTTATCTATTACTATTTTCAAAGTTTTCTCTATCTTTAGGTTTCAACATTTTTACAATGATGTATGTGGGTGTGACTCTCTTTCGATTCATCCTATGCAGTATGTTGAGGTTCCTGGATGTATAGATTAATGTTTTTCAACAAATTTGGGACAATTATAACCATTATATTTTCAAATATTTCTCTGTCCCTTTTTTTCTCCTCTCCTTCTGATACTCCCATTATGCATATGTTGGTGCACTCATTTCCCTGAGAATCTGTTCATTCTATATTCCTTTATTTCTTTATTCTTTAGATTACATAATCTCTATAAAGTTATCTTCAAGTTTACTGATTCCTTTCTCTACCAGTTTAACTCTACTATTGAGCCCCTCTAGTGAATTTGTCATTTCACTTATTGTACTTTATAACTCCAGAATTTCTTTTTTTTTTTTTTAAAGATTTTATTTATTTATTTGACAGAGATAGAGACAGCCAGCAAGAGAGGGAACACAAGCAGGGGGAGTGGGAGAGAAAGAAGCAGGCTCATAGTGGAGGAGCCTGATGTGGGGCTCGATCCCATAACGCCGGGACCACGCCCTGAGCCGAAGGCATACGCTTAACCGCTGTGCCACCCAGGCGCCCCAACTCCAGAATTTCTATTTGGTTCTTTTCTATAATTTATATATTTATATTCCCTATTTGATAAGACATTGTCATTCCATTCTTTTTAAAGAATTATTTCTTTATAATAGCTACCTTGAAGTCTTTATTAAGACTGATATCTGGTCCCTCTCAAAGGCAGTTTCTAATTGCTGCTTTCTTTTCTGTGTGTTACACTTTCCTGGTTTTCTGCATATCTCATTAATTTTGTTGAAAACTGGAAATTTTAGATAAAATATTGTAGCAACTCTAGATATTGATGCCCTTTTCCCCTGAGTCATTGTTTTTGTTGTTGTTTGCATTTTTGTTTGTTTGATGACTTCCCTGAACTATTTTAGTGAAGTCTAATTCCCTAACAGTGTGCAGTCTCTGATATCATGCCTCAATGGTACAGCCTTGAGCAAACTCAGTCACCTTGGTTTGACAGTGGTTTATCAGAGCTCTCTTTTATTGTCTCTTTACCTGATATTTCTATTAAGCTATCTGTTGTGTTGGTATCACAGTCAGCTGTTAGCTTCTACCAGCTGCCAGGTGACTGCACTGCATTTTAAAAAACGCCATGAGGCATCAATTTCTCCATAATTTGATTCCATTAAATTTGTGTTCCTTTGCAGTGGCAATCTTTGAAGTCAGGCTTTGAGGTTTGTTAGGAAGGGTTTTTTTAGCTATCCCTTTCTTTTGTTCTATCCAACAGTCCAAGGCTGTATCTTTGAGGCATAACATCAGAGGCTGCAAACTGTGGGGGATTCTGGTGGCCTGCACTTCCCAGGAAGATAGCATAACCCTCAGCAAGGAAGGGAAGAGAGCCCTGTGTTCTTAGCTGCATACACCTGGAAGTGGGGAGGGAGGGGCTGAGTTGTGACTCAAATGCCACAAACTCTTTCTACTCTTACTGATATCATAGATATTCTTGAACAAATGTTTCTTTATTCCTAAAATTTAAATGTACTTCAAGTATATTTCTAATTGTGTACCTTTAAGATAATTCCCAAGGATTTTCATTTTTTAAGTGATTTTCACCAGCTACAGTTGTTTCATTGGACAGAAGGTTTACAGAGCTCATCACTTCACCATTCCAGAAGTCATCTCTCATTCATCTTAAGTAGTTGTTTGAACTTCAAAAAGTTTTGATTAGTATGCCATACAGTTTATATTATAAAACCTTCCTAAAGTTAAGGTATGCTGCCTCCCTTGTTTTCTCCTTCATTCTCATGCTGTTCACTCCATCAAAGTATCAGTTTGGAATAATCCGAAATGTCAACGATGTCGATTTTTTTTCTCAATACCCCAGAAACTACTGGATCACCGGCCCATAGCAATTCATGAGTAATTTTTAGGGTGCACATGCCTATCTTGTTTCATGTAAGACCAAAAATTCAGCTGCAATTTCCTTCCAAAGTCTTTATTGTAAGTTTAATTTCAAGTACACTTGCAATGTTATCCTTCACTTTAAGCTTTTCCTTTATGAAGCAATGGTGATACAACATATATTCCACAAGGATAGCCAGAATTGTGACACCACTAAATGATTTAGTAGTGTGACATCAATCCTAACACATCCAGCCACTTCCATTGTGAAGCAATCTTCAAGTCTTGGCCAATTACTTGATATTGCCATTGTGCTTACTGAATATTTGAAAAAAACCAATTTTACCAAAGGTAAACATGTACACAGCAGTGCTTTACTGTTCCCTACATTTTGCTTCTATTAGAAACAGAGCAGTGCACATGTTTACAGTATCACAGTTCTTCTAAATTTTAATAGAGTTATATAAGGTCCTAGCCAACTCACCCATTTGCAAATTTCGCGGGTATACACCATCCCATCTCCTTAAGTCAAGAGTGAAACTTAATATATGCCAGCCAAAGACTGATCCCAATGAAATTATACTTGATCTTCTCCTTTGCCTTTTAGTTGATGGAAAAACCACTGAAAATTGCTAGAAGTAACATTTTAACCAGTCGTGCACTTTCTTGGCAGTGCACAAAAAATTGGGGGATTCTGGTTGGTAGCTGGTCCGAGGAAAATGTCTTTTAAATATTTTAATCCGGCCATGCCCCTGTGTTTAGAAATTACATTGAGAACTTTGGTTTCTCTTTATGGCACTCCACTTCCACTCCCAGGGCCAGATGCTCATTAATGAGGATGAGATCAATTTAATCAATTTAATCTACAGAAGAAGAGACAGAATCTATCTTGAATGACTTAGGTGCATGGATGGCATACAGGTTTAATTTTGAGCCAATCTCAACACATAATTATTAATTTCCTAGAATATTATGTTGAGAAAGATTCTGAGGCTCTATCTGGAATCAGTGGAAAGAATGTTGCATGGTTAGCAAGGTTCACCTGGAACTTAGGAGAGAGTAAAGGCTGTCTCATGTTATCTATGCACTATCAACAAGGGCCTAGATTCAATGACCCTGATGTTGTTTCCAGGTACATGGTTCTCTGTTCAGTAAAACTGTTATTATCCATGCCACATTTCTTCATAGAGTGATAATCCTCATGAAGCTAAATTCCTTCATAAAATATGAAAGTATGATATGAACATGATATAAACTATCTTGCTGTTCTTAGTCCCTCTACTGAAGTCATGCTTAAACCATCTTGCTTTCTTTATGCTGCTTGCCTGTGAATACTAACATCAAAAACCCTTCTTTTAAGTTCTATAACAAATGTTTTAAACATTAAGAAAGCCTACTAGAAAAAGACAGTAAAAAGCACTTTCCACTCAATGGATTAATAAACTGAGAGATGTTGTGTAAGTAAGGCAATAGAGATGATGAGTGATTGGTGGTTGTCTGTACAACATGAAGATTTTTAGAAAGCCAAAAAATATTAATTAGTAATGATGAACAGAGTAAGTGCTTCCTGGGATATAATGTGTCTGTACATGTCACTTCGGTGCCTTTGTGGTTTTCCATTCAGAAATTGCTGGGAACTGGGACAATGATCCATTCCATATTATCACAAAGTGGTCAACTTGAAATTTTTTTACTTATTTGAAGGGATGTAGTATCATTTTCTACACTCTTATGACACACACACACTCAGGCCTCAGAACAATATTTTTAGTCTATTTCTGTCAAGCTCATATAAAACACTTTTTCATTTTCAGTATAGCTTAGTGCTTTGATGATAAAAGGGTTTTGAGGCTGAAATATCAGTTTCTCTAGTTCTGATTTAAAAGCAGCTGAAAACACACAAACAGTTCAATTTTTTTCTCTTAAGTTTTAGGACAGGTCAATGTTTTTAGCCTCAGAAACCTTCAAATATAATATGACCTAAACCAGTGCTACTCAAAATGTGGTCCACAAACTAGAGTTGGCCCATGGACTGTTTGTTATTAATCTGTAAAAAGCACAAAACTGAGAATAAGTGCTTATAAACATTTATAACAATTTGACAAAGTAGCTTTGACTCTAATAACAAATTTGGGATTGATTTTGGATATCTTTGTGGTTTCATTTCATTTTTATACTGATTCACTTTTATCATACTTTATAAAAGAATCAATCCATGATAGATTAAAAATAAACAAGATCAGTGCTTCACCACAGATAATTTGAAATAGCTGAGCACTTGAGTTTATGTCCTCCCCTCTCTATTCTCCTATGAAAAATAAGCATGAGTAATTAACAGAAGTTCTCCCATTTAAATTCCCCATAAAATATAATTGTATGCTCTATATTAATTTTGTATTCCTGTGTAACAAATTACTACAAGTTTAGCAGCTTAAAACAATGCCCATTTATTAGTTCACAGTCCTTTAGGTCAAAAGTCTGGAGCAGCATGGCTGGTTTCTCTGCTCAATATATCACCTGGCAAAAATCAAGGTGTTGGCTGGACTGAGTTCTTACCTGGAGGCTCTAAGGAAAAGTCTACTCCCAAGATCATTCTTGTTGTTAGCATAATTTAGTTCCTTGCAATGACAGGACTGAGGTCCTCTTTCCTGACTGGCTGTCAGCCAGAATCCACTCTCAACTCCTAGACAGTGCCCATAACTTTTTTGCCACTTGGCTTCCTTCATCTTTATGCTAGTAACAGGGCATCAATACTCGTGCTTCAAATCTCTGACTTCCTCTTCTGTGACCCCTGCCACGGGTTAGGTCAGGCCCACATGGATAATCTCCCTAAATTAAGGTCAACTGTGCCATGTAATATAACCTAACCATGGAGTAAAATCCATTACATCCACATTCTCAGGATGTCACAGCCATGCACTCCACGGTAGGGGGGTAGTTAGGGAGGAGGGAATCTTTGAGGCTATGTTAGAATTCTGTCTACCACATGCTCTGTTAAATTTCATATCTGAACTTGGCCATTGTTTCCTTTGAATTCTGGCCAATAAAGACTCTTGACTATTAAATAACATTCTTTACATAAATCTATGCCTTGTTTGGAGCACGTCTTTCTCTGTGTAAAACAGGTTAAAATTGTTTAATTTCAATGACCCAAATGATATTGACTAAATACTTCATGTTTTAAGAAAAAAAAAAAAAGGAACTGCACCTGTGTACTATATATTATAATGTTTAATTTCAATGTCTCAAATTTCACAGGGTGTGAATAAAATAAAATTGCTTCTTTAAAAATTCATTTTTGTAAAGTTCAAATATTATTTTAAAAAAACATTTCCCGTTAAGAGTTATTTCAAAGGAATGCCTGCGGTTTCTGCTAACTTATTATAGATCCCTCCTTTTATAACATAAACCAAGGACTGTGTGATAAACCATACCAGTTAGAAATATAAACAGATATAGATAACTTAAGTAATGCTCTTCTCTCCTATGAATACAATTTATGTCACTTAAAAGCTGGAATCAAAGGAAAACTATTTTTAGAGATATTTAGAGCTGGGAGATGTAGCAAGCAATAGCAGCACTAGCTAATTAAGCCAAATACCATTCATGGTCTCTGTTAGCATTTTAGGGTTCAAGATGAAACAAGATGGAAAAAGTGTATGATCCCTTGATAAGTATAACTTGCAACAAGTTGGCAAACTGGTAGGAATTAAAAGCCAAAAATAGCAGTTTTGCTGTGTAATTTTTTTTCACAATGACTTTATAGCTCCACATCCCAACTTGCATTACTCATTTTGTGAAATAAAGAGAAAACTATATTTTTTTAAAAAACTTATTTTAAATAAATTACTCCACCAAATCGACCAGTTTAAAGAAAATATTCCATGGGCTGATGGATTTTGAGGTTCTATATGGGGGAAAAAGAGAACCAAATATTATTTGACACCGAGAATAACACAGCCAAATATAAAGTAATAATTGTAGTCAGTGCAACTTAATCTCTGTTAAGTATTGTGGTGGTTTTTATTAAGATGAAAACATCTAAGGTTGTACCTTGTTTCTAAATTCTAGTTAAACACTTTCACTGTTTTTCCATGTTGATGCTTCTATGTCAAATTCATGTTAAGCAATGCAGTCAACAGACTTCATGAACTACAGTTACCAGACATAAAATAAAGAGCTGACTCCAGTACACTGTAAGTCTTAAAGATTGTGCTTCACCATGGGAAAAGACAGGTGTGTGAAGATAGAGTCAGTTTTTCACTGGATAAGTTCAGATTCCTGATCCTTGCCTGGTACCTGGATCATTAGTCTTGCTCCAAGAATCAAAGGATCAGGTCAGTTCTGTGCTTATTGATTCCTTATTCTGACTGTTTTGTATTTCCATGCATCTGCAGGTGGGTGCCCCCAGAAATTTGAATAGACTTTTGGCCACTGGATGAACCAAGTACTGGCCAATACACAAGAGTCACGAATGCACATGTTCTAATAATCTCCTATTTGCCCTTAAAAAGGGTGTTGTACTCAATTTCAACATGTATGTGTAGGGGTTTCTTCACCACTACCAAGCAATGTTCTGACACTAGCTGCTACAATTCAACTCAACTCTGACACTATTTACCTGGAGATAGCATCAGATCCCACAGGTTAATGGCTCAGTCCCACAAGACTGTCTTCTGCTTCATTTGTTAATCGCAAGACCAGATTGTTAGATGCTTCTGACCCAATGACTACAGATTGGAGGTTCCCATGACCCCCTTCCTTGGGTTTGATTAACTTGCTAGAGTGGCTCACAGAACTTAGGAAACCCTTTTACTCACTAGATTACAGATTTATTACAAAGGATATTAAAAGACACAAATCGACAGCCAGATGAAGAGACGGATACACAGAGGGAGGTCCCAAACACAGGAGCCTCTGTCCTTGTGGAGTTTGGGAACCAACACTGTGGCACATGGAAGTTCTGGTTACCCAACCTGGAAGCTCTCTGAACTTCCTCCTTTTGGATTTTTATGAAGACTTCATTATGTATGCATGATTGATTAAATTATGGACTACTGATGACTGATTCAACTTCCAGCCCCTCTCCCCTTCCAGGAAGTTAGGATGGGAATGAAAGTTTCAACACTTTATTCACAGTTGGTTCCCCTGGCAACCAAACCCCATCCTTATGTGCTTTCCAAATGTTACCATATTAACATAAACCCAGTTGTGGTGGAAAGGGCTTGCTTTGAATAACAAGACACTTATTTTACCTTTATGACTCTGATGTGATTTCAAGAACTGAGGACAAGAGACCAAATATTATGATAAAAGATGGTCCCATTGTTCTTATTGCTCAGGAAACTCTAAGGGTTTTGGAAGCTCTGAAGCAGAAACTCTGGACAAAGACCAAATATATATGAGAAATAGATTTTGGAGATCTCAATGACCAAATACATTTCTTATAAATCGTAGTATTGCAACCCTGTTGGCAAAAGAGGTGCTCCCCCGGCCTAAATAGCATGAGATGGCTGAACACACAACCCTTGAACATAGGACAGATGAGGTCAATGGCTGTTTATTAGTCTACATATATTCACAGCCTGAGGGAGGAGGACACTGCATACTAGATAGGGTCACACAGAAATTGCACCTAGCTGTGGGAGGCATACTTTGTAGTATCAAGAGGGTGAGGGGTGCCTGGGTGGCATATTCAATTAATTGGTTTCAGCTCAAGTCCTAATCTCACGGTGTTGAGATTGAGCCCTGTGTCAGGTTCCACGCTCAGCATGGAGTCTGCTTAAGATTCTCTATCCCTCCCCTCCACATGTGCACTCTTGCGCTCTCTCAAATAAATAAATAAATCTGAAAAAAAAAAAAGAGAGAGAGAGAGAGAGAATGAGGCACTTCCTGGTTCCCATGGCTTGTTTGAATAATTTTGCAGACTGGCAGGAAAGTAAAGCCTGTTGAGTTGAGTCCGAGGTGGAGCGCAAATGATCTGGCTGATGAAGGAACTAGCCAGGTGGAGCCTTTTCTACTGGGTGTCGGGGGGTGGGAGGCATATCTGGTGAAAGCAAGGGAACTCACAGCCCTTTGGAAACTGGTCAGTTTCAAAGATGTCAAGACAGTACTTGAAATGTTAAGTCTTACAGTCCAGCTCAAGTGAGGAAACAGTCTGAACAAATCAAGACCCCAACCAGCCCTAGCAGGACAAGGAGCAAACCCTAGACACTAGCCACTGCAAATTTTCTCCCCAAATGATAACAACAGTAACAATTTCAGACACTTAAAGTTCTTGGCAGAAGTTCCTTAATATCTCCCTGCCCAGTTGCCTTAGCGTCTCCTCTGACAACTACTGATCATGATTTTCACCATGACATTTAATCATATATTCATCTTCCTCAGTTTTCCTGCTTGGATAATCCCGAAAATTCGAGACCAAGCTACTCCTGGAGGAGTACAGGCTACTACAGGAGGTGACCTGGTACATGTTCAAACTGCTCCCTGCTCACTTCCCTCTTGGCACAGAAACTGTCGTCTCTATGATGGGCTGTTTCTTTTTTTTTTTCCAGAAAAGTACTATTGAAGTTTTATTTACATGAAGTGATTCATTTCCACCTTTTTGTCCCCCCCCGCCACCCCCCCTCCCCGGTAATTTAGAAAATGCCAAAAAACTCAAAGTACGTCATGCTGATGCTGAATCATCTTTAGATGTTCTTGGAGTATGACCCTGAGTTCATGATTGTGCCTATCACAGGAGGAACTGCCCCTCCACCACAGCAGATCCTAAGCTGTCTTCCTTACACCTGTCTACCACCATCTTAGAAAGAGGGAGTGTGTGAGAGACACAGAGGGAGGGAAAAGAGAGGGAATGTGATGAGAGAGGGGTGGAGGAGAAAAGGGAGGGAGGGGGAGAGAGAACGAGAGAGAAATTTGCAAGATTCAAGTAGATTCCAGGAAGCAGTGCCATTAATAACATGTGTCACTCTTGATGACATTAGGAGCCAAATTCTAGACTTCACAGCCAACCACCAGGGGAAGTTTTTGCCGGTACAGTCACTACATAAACTCCCATTTGGTCTTTTTGGTACCCCCTGCCCTGCAGGCATCCTGTAAATTTTCTTGACTTTATTTCACAAAATTTCTGAACCTGCACGTCCTCCCTGCACAGTAAGTGCCAGTGAGACTGAGGTCACAGCAACACCCACTGCTGTAGTTTGGGGGAAGGTGATGGGAAGCAGCTGTTCTGTTCTTGGTTCCTGCAAATCACCTGCTGCCTTATAGAGGATAAAAATCACTCTGGAAGAATGCAGCCTCCTTGCTTTTGTGCTATCCTCATTCATTCATTCATTCATTCATTCAAAAACTCTTTCATGAGCACCAATTACAGACCAGGTATTCCTAACACCACTGCTTTTATCCTGCGTAGATCTGCTAAGACAAGAATGATGGATGCACAACTGTCCTAAGACCATTCCACCCTCCTTTTAGCCAGTTCAAGTACTGGATAAAATGTTACATACATTTTAAAATTGCAGAAGGCCTCCAGTAGAAATAATTTTTGGAGTGGACAGTTTTCTTTGGGGCACTATCTGTTTAAGTCAACACTAGGTCAAATGGATTCTGAGTTGGAAAATTAACTTGAAAATACAAAAATCAACATGTCATCTCACTTTTATCAGATAATAGTACCTAACCTTGTGAATGTTGTTCTTAAACATCTGTTAAGTATTGTTTTGGTTTTCTAAGAATGTATTCTCTAAGACTGCCATTGGTTTCCAAGGTAAATGGATCAGATTTAAATTACCAGTAAATGCATTATTTTTTTTAATTTTATATAGGCAAACTATTGGATTCTAAAAGAAGTTGAGGGGGGAGTTTTTTCTTAAAATGTTAAAAAAAAAAAAAAGGTACTAATAGCAATCTCATACTAAGAAAACAGCGCTCACACTGGCTTGAAAGAAAACCTAGGACTATTTTCATCTTCAGAGTAGTATGTTTATAACGTTCAACTGCATATTTGGTATAATTGCTTAACCTGTCAAAAATCCTCATTTTCACATACTAACCTCAGACATGAAAATTACAATTAGCAAACCATGAATCTTTTGATAAAATGTGGGAAGAGAGCTTAGGGAACGAGTCTAATAGCAGGAGACTTATTTTTAATAATTTCTGTAAACTAAGTAAAAAAAGTTTTCTTAAGAACAACTAGAAAGTTTATGTTGATGTGATCATGTGTTAAATACACTAAATATTCCAGATGGCCCTAACATCAATGAGAAGAGGCGATGGGTCTTAGCATCTCAATTTTCAATGGGGTAAAGTCATGAAGTTACAAGAATTTAATTTAAATAAAAACACATATGAGCACACACACAAAACATGAATCTTTTCAAACTTACAAAAGAGTTCTATGCTTTTTTTTTTTTTTTTTAATAAACAGAGAACATGGGCTCTAATGTTAAGGAAGGAGATTAAGCCATTGTCCAGCTGAGGAAACAGAAAGATTTTGTTCATTGTTCATTTCATTGCCTCGCTGAAGAGTGCAGAGAAAGTAGAAATCATCCCCATCATTTGAAGATGGTCTTTTTCTGTATTTGATTACCTGAAAGAAGGTTATGGAAATGATAATTGATTTCCCCAGATTTCAAGTAAGACCACTGGCTGGCCAATACCTGGACATTAGCCTGTGAGACCCTGAGCAGAGAACCTAGCCGAGCTGCCTGGATTTCTGACCTGTAGAACTGTAAGATAATAATAAGTTTTGTTTGAAGTGCTAAATTTGCTGTAATTTGTTACACAGCAATTAGGTAAAGGAAGTGACCCAACTCTGATTCTCTGCTTCCAAACGAAATTCCAAATGGATCAACTAGAGTCATGCCTCATACCTGCATTATTTCATTTCATTCCTGGTCACAGCTTTACTTCCTTTTTGCTCATTTCCTACTTGCCACACACATCATATGGGATGCATAGTACTGTTTTCCGGTCTCCTTGCCCCATGCTCTTGTATTTCCATCCTGACCCTTCTCATATGAAGCCTTGGACCCATCTCATATGAAGCCTCTCCTGGCACAACACTGGCCTCCAGACCCTTGGAGCTACTAACTGCCTCTCAGTTTGGCTCAGTTTGGCCCAACATAAAAGGCCAAATTGTAAATTCTAATGCAGTTTGTCTTTCTTCGTCACAGAAGACTGCCCTCCTGGAGAAAAAAAAAAGGGATATAGAAATAATTTCAGAAGAAAAATAGCCAGGCTTGGAACTGACAGGATGAAGACAGTCAAGAGTGTGGAGCCCAAGAGGCATAGAAAATGTTTGACGTCACTGTCAGACTTGACAAACTTAAGGAGAGCTGGAGTTTTAGGGCAAGGTGATAAGATTGATTTTATCAGGCTGAGTGTCAAGTGTTAGAGGGATATCCAAGCTGGAAGGGTAAGCTCCTTCGGGCCAAGAACACTGTCCATCTTATTCACCCAGTAGCTCCAGAGTCATTTATAATGGTAGACGCATTTTAAGCGCTCACTCCTTGAGTGAATTAACATAGATGTAAATTATCCATTTAGCAATTGTAAGTACTCAAGTGAGGTTTGGAGGGAAGGGTGCTAGAAGTTACCATGAAAAATAGGAAAGCACTAGTCTTAAGCCACAAATTAACATTAACAAAATCTTATGGGAAGCCCAGAAGAGATGAAAACCAAACACGAATTAACTGTTAGATGGTATTACAGACTGTTAATTTGGGAGAGGGGGTGATAATGGCATTAGGGTTGTATGTTTTTTATAGTCCTCTTCTGTTTGAGATACATAGGAAAATAATTGAAGGAAAAATCATATAAGTTTGAGTTTTGATACAAAATACTCCCACAAGGGGCGCCTGGGTAGCGCAGTCGTTAAAGCGTCTGCCTTCGGCTCAGGGCGTGATCCTGGCGTTCCGGGATCGAGCCCCACATCAGGCTCCTCTGCTGGGAGCCTGCTTCTTCCTCTCCCACTCCCCTCCTGTGTTCCCTCTCTCGCTGGCTGTCTCTATCTCTGTCAAATAAATAAATAAAATCTTTAAAAAAAAAAAAAATACTCCCACAAAATATGAAGGGGGGTTACAAATGATGAAGCAGAAAAATGGATAGTTATCAAAGCTGGGTATCCATGGGGATTCAGTGGACAATTCTACTTCCGTGTTTGTTTTTAAACTGCCATAATGAAAGTTACAAAGAAAGAAAGAAAAAGAGAAAAAGAGAGGGACGAAGTGTAAGGAAGAGAGGGAAAAACAGAGACAGAGAAGAAGGAAGAGAAGGAGGAGGAAGAGGAGAACAGAGAGGAAGGAAGGAAGGAAGGCTGCCCAGGAAACAAATGAAGAGTTAGGATAAGTTGTCAACTATTTTTCACTGACATTCTTAAGTGTATCCTTTTGGTCTATTTTAAATCCAGTTTGTTGGACTACAGGGATTTACATTTGTTTCTAAGTCTCTAGAGAGTTTTCATCAGTCTACTCATCAAATATTTACTACATCGTGACCCTGTATGAGGCTCTATATGAGGGTTGGGTTGATAGAATTAAGAGATAAACATGTATGGGAAACCAGCATAGGATGTTATTTTTACTATAAAACGTACTTATTCCGTAATTCAACATGGGAATGGCTTCATTGAACAGCTATAAAATACATGGGGCACAGCACTCCCTTGTCCTGAAAACAAGGATTCACCTTTATTACCCTATTGTGTCACTACTTAAAGCAGGGCCTCTGCTCAGTCTGACTCCAGCTGAGGAAAGGAGGTTTGGAAGAAGAGTGCCTGCCTCAGAAGGAGAGCTGGAGGGGGAAATTGCCCACCCAGTCAGAGAAGGCACCAATCAGCCCCAAACAGTGCCCTGACCCAGTCCTATAACAACAACCCCAACAGAGAAGTTAATCTTCTTAGTGGAAACAGATATGTTTCTTACTTACACCTATTAAAGTTCTGGTCTTAAACATTTCCTGCCTTCTAGGTACTCTGCAAAGAGGGGGGATCCACAATGTCTCCACATACAGTCAAGGTGAAGAGCAGCTGACAAAATGAACTGGAAAATGCCTTTTTTCCCCTCTACTCGTCCCTCCCTACTCAGGGAATGCAAGAGAAAGAAAGGAAGCTTAGACAATTGAAAAAATGGGGTGGGTAGGCAAACAATACTTCATTCTTTGTTCCTGACTAATTCTGTTTCTCTGGTGGCACAGGACTGTGGCCTAAAAAGGATGAGTTCTGCAGGGTTTATTAAATTTCCATGTCCTGTTTGGAGGAGACATACAACATTTCAGACATGTGCACTGACTCCCCTTTTAGGCATTACAGATGGGGTAAATGGCACCATGCTAAGAACAAAAGCTCAGAACAAATGATCTAGAATAGTCTAATTTAGCTCTAACCATTTGGCCCTAACATCTTGAGAACAAATCACAGTGTAATGTTTTGGAAAGGTTCAATCTTGGCTCTGGCAATTACTGGTATGAAAAAGTCCCTCCACTTCCTTGACTCTCAGCTTCCTGATTAGAAAATGGGCTAATAATGCAGTCCAGGGGAGTTTGAGGGTTAAATAGAGCATTCATTTGCATGGGTATGGTGTTTCCTCAGACCAAAGCTCAGGGTGTGAAAATGTAAATTTATCTTTTCTTATGGTTGAATTTAGATTGTAAACTAAAGTCCTTCCAGTGGCAGAAATCAAGTCAAGTCAGCTCCATGCATGTCAGGTTTATTTAAGGTATTCTCAGTCAAGAGCGCTGGATACTGTCCTTTGTGACTGTATGAGTGTGGACTTTCTTCCTTTGAGTGGGGGCAGGGGTGAGGGATGCCACAACAAATGGGAGGGCACATTCCCTCAGGATCAAAGCCAAAGACAGGTCTGCTCCCAAGCAGCTGGAGAGTGGGCACATGGTTGATGTTGGCCAATAAGATAGGATCTCCCAGGACACCAAATCAGCAGTGAGTGGGAAGTGAGGGATGCTGGAGAATTTATTCTGGCAGCAGTAGCAGCAATGAGATCCAAAGTCCTATTCTGGGAGTGGCAGAGGTTGACGGCAGTGATGTCCTGTGTCCATTTCTGACAGCAGTGATGCAGTGGAGGTGTCATCTGTATCTTAGCAGACATTTCCTGTGCTGTGGTTTTGGCAGGAGGTGGTTCTGCCCTTTTTCTGAGCCCACTGATTCTGAGAACTCCCTGGTATCCTTCCCATAAATTCCTTTTCTGCTTATGTTAACTAGCGTTGTTCCTTTATTTCTAACCAAGGATCCTGACAATTCACTGAAGTATTACTCCCAAAACTGCTCTGACAGGGTGGTGGGTGAGGCACCAAAGCCCCACAGGACTTTACATAGCAGTTTCTCATCCCAAGGAGTCTCCTGGACCTTGGATGTACTCTGTTCCACATGGGCACCCACAGAGATGTAAGTGATTCTATCTAGTCCTTAGTCATCGTCCCCTCTTCATGCTGGCCACAACTGAGAGGTCCTTGTTCTCCATCTGGCCCCTGGTCTTATGGTTCACATCACATGTACTATGGCATCTCCATCCTCCAAGTCTCCCAGCCTCAGTCTCAGATGCTGGACAATGTCAGTCCCATGGAAAAGAATTTGCTGCCCCTGAACCCCACTAGGGCACATGAAGGCTCTGTGAATTTTCCTGAGGTCAGTCTGCCTTGGCACCCAATATAGGTGCTTCTGTCTGTCTAACCCATGGTGGCACAAAGAACTACAGGGGCTTGCTGCCTCCCAAGAGCCTGACAAGAAGTGGAACATAGGACTCCTTGATATTTGGATCCCCAAATCTATCTGGGACTTCTATGGCCATCCCCTGGGATTCAGTCCAGGGTAGGAGTGGGACAGTCTGCAGGGCATGATTCTTGAGGACATTGCCAGATAGAAGTTTCCTAGTGTTCTCCAAGTCTCCTCCACTAACATGTTGGAGGATCATATAATTCTTTGGGAGGGAGAAAAAGAGCAGCACAGATATATTACATATTCACCCACATTTATTCCATATTTATGGTTTAGACTAGGACCTTGGCATTTATATCACTGTTTATTTAGAAAATGTATGCACATAGCTACTCTACAAATCAAAACATTAAAAGGTATGTAATCTATCTCACCTTTACCATCCCCCAGGCAATCACTTTTAAATATTTCAGCCATTTTTTCCATAAAATTATATTGATATTTATTGAATTATCTATTAGCTTTCTCTTATGAAATATGCACATTTAGCTATATCACATTTCCCTATTCTTCTGTCCACCCTTCCACTAAAAATGTTATGACAACACATGAAAAAGACATAAAGATATAGCACTGAAAGACAACATAGTGATTTGGCTGTCAAGTAACCAACGGCCAGAATCTGGAAAATACAGTTCTATATTTTTTTGTAATTGAGAATTATAGTTGAGAAAATCTGAATATAAATGTTAAAAGTGATTATTAAAAGAGAATATAGACACGACAAATGTACTCAAAAAATTATAGAAACTTAAGAGAGGGGAAGGAAGATGTGGGGTGGTGTTAGAAGGAAAAACATGTCAAAATATTCACTATACCCAAGTTTTTCCTGTATCTTAACTCTTGCGAATAATGCTGCAGTGAACATGGGAGTGCAGATACCTCTTCAAGATCCTTTCATTTCCTTTGCATAGATACCCAGTAGTGGGATTGCTAGATTATATGGATTAGTATGGAAGTTCTATTTTACGTTTTTGAGAAACCTCACTCCCATTTTCTATAACATCTGTACCAATTTACATTCCTACCCACTGTGCACAAGGGTTCCCTTTTCTTCACAACCTTGCCAACACGTTTTCACTTACCTTTTTTTATGTTAGAAACAGGTCTATTTTAAAATCAAGGCTCTGCCATTTACCAGCTTGTCCCTGAAAATCTTTGTAACTCAGCTTCTTGTATATATAATGAAAAGGAAATGCCCTCTTTGTATAGTTATTACAAGATTGAATGAGATCAAACACATATCAGAGCCTTCTACTGCATGGTGCCAACTGATTTCCACATTCAAAGGAGCACCATCGGGATTCAAAAGCAATTTGAAAAGAATTTTAATCTTTCTTTGCACCTCTTGAGAAACACAAAGGAAATTCAGCTCAGAACTTAAAGCCTAACTTCTTAAAATTCGTTTTCTCATAGCCCACAGCATCTCTGGGATGTCCATCCAAGTCCCTCCTGAGTCTATACTTTGTCCCACTCTCCACGCCATAGTCTGCGCCAGCTCTTCCCCCTTTCTTCCTGAACTCTCCAGCCTTGTCTCTCTCTACCCACTTTCCTGATTCTGTATTTTAAAATCATAAGAACCCAGCCACAAATTCAGATCTCTTCTTACAGGGGAGAGGAAGAGAGGAGTTGCACAGACTGAAAGGCAGAGAAAAGGGAAGAGGGACGTAAAATTGGAGTTACTCTTTAGTAAATATTATCCCTATCACACACGTAAAGTGCCTTACGTGCAATAAATACTATTTCCCTTCTCAATGACTCCCAGCATTTCATAAATGCTTAGTCTTTGTTTTTGACAGATCTTTCATAAATAAAAATAATCATTTAATCCTTGGACACTAAATTTCTCAACACTCTCTTCTCAACTCTACCAAATTAGCAATCTAAACTGATTCACAAAAGGGGGACTGCTGTTTTAAAGCAAACCTATGATTCAGATAATACTAAAAATATGTATTACAATATGAATAATTACCTCCTAAAGTCTCTATTCGATGCTTTTTTTTTTCACTGCATTTTCTTAAAGCAAGGCACACCTGCACCCCTTAGTATCCCTGAGGGAACTGGAGTGAAACTAGACTCTACAAAAGACCCCCTCGGTTGCTCCAACTTTCTTTAAAAGTAAAATTTTTTTTTTTCTCCTGACATTTTAGAAGTGTTATTAAAACTCACTGGATTCTTGGGATTTGGAGAGAGAAGAAAAGAAACAACTTGAAACCTTGATTTTCCTCCCCTGGATATCATGTTTGTTTTGACATGTGGGTGTGGTGTGCTTTTCTGGCAATGACTGTACAAATTCAACCCTGGGTGTCTACAGGACACAGAGCAGCCATGTCTAGGTTGCTTGGACAAGGAGTATTGCTTTTGTGTCTGCAGGTCATTCACACACAGCTGCTGGGCTCAGGTGTCATAGCACCAAGCTGCTCTGTTCTTTAAGATCTTAAGCCACATACTTATGTGTCTGATAACAAAAAGCAGGGAGAGGGACTGGCTAAAAGTTTAATGTAGTGGTAGAAGGAGATGAGATTTGGGGGTCATGGGTCTGGAGGAAATGTACAGGTTGCAACTTTTTGATTTTTTGAGCTAGACACTAAGATCTTTTTTTTAATGACGTTTCTAATTTAGTGTCAGGATGCCAATATATCTGCCACCTCTTTTTTTCATTCTGCTGTCCTTTCCACCCCACATTTCTTAGACATCTTTGCTAGTTTGAGATTGTGTGTAGAGGTGTAGAAGAGTGATACATGGTTTCTGTTGCAGAATTTCTTCTGTTGAAATGAATTTTAATATTTTGTCTCAGTCATCATCATTCCCTTCTTCCAGTCATGGATTATTTTATTCCTGCCATACACAATGAACCACATGGGGTTCATGCATTCCTCATATTTCATACCTCAATACCTTGGCGTGTACTGCTCCCTCTGAATTAGAATTCCTTTTCTTCTCCTCATTTAGCTATTGACTACTTATCCCTCAAGACTCAACTCATATCATTTCCTCCCAGAAATCTTCCTGAACTCTCCCACTGCGTTCCCACAGCAGTCCATACATAGCACTACCATTTTTTAAACTCATTTTTGCTGAGCACTTATTAAGGAAGGGCTAGGTATTTGATTAGGCACAAAACCTCTATTAATAAATTTAATCTTCATGACAATCTTCTAAGAAGTGTCACTTAAAATCATTTCATAGACAAGGAGGAGGAGGATAGAAACACTAAGGAACTTGGCTGCAGGCCAGATTGTCATCAGTGGTGAGGTGCAATTTGAAGTGCAGGTCTGTCTGACTTCCATCCCTGTCCTCTTCAGCCCTAGATCATTCTAGCTTTTATAATAATTTTAACATATATTTACTGATATACTTTTTTATGGGTATACCTACCCGTCTCTTCCATTAATTTGAAAGCACCTTGAGGTTAGAGCTAAAATCTTACGCATATATGTAGCTTCACTGTAGACTAGTAAAGTACCTGGCTTAGATCAAGTGCTTAACAAAAAGCTGTTGAATAAATGACAGTAGAAATCTCTATTCTGTCACTCTCCATGTTCAGCTTACATCAGACTGCCTCTTTTCTCAGTGAAATTAAAACTCAGCTTCAGGTCAGACCATACCATATGCTAGTGAGGAAAAGCAGAAGGAATCTGAGGCAACTGATGTATTGGCAGCTCCGAGTAAAGTGAGCAGGAAAAACAATGTGTAAGTGCCCAGGGATGCCAAGCTCCAGGGATGAATTAGTTTGTGCAGCTGGGAGTCAGTGGCAGCCAGCCCACCAATCTCACGTAGGAAGCAATCATCAATAGAGCAGCACAGACCAAGGGCCGAAGAAAGACCCTGTGAAACCAAAAGCTGATCAAGGGAAATCCAAATGAGCCCAAATTAAGGACAAACTAGTGTAGACAAGATGAAGCACAGTGTGTATTTCAATATTGATATTCCAGCACTATAGAATGTACCCATGCATCTATTTGCAGTAATCCAAATCTCTTAGTTGGACTTGGTAGTGACTCCCAGAGCAACAGAGAAATAGGATTTGTTTAGAGAGATTGCACCAAGGAGAAAAAGGATCTGCACTACAGAAATAACCATGGGGAGATGACTCCAGGCAGTCTGGGATCCCAAGCTCATTTAGTTCAAGAATGAAAGAAAGAGTGACTAAAAGCAATTACGTAGCATGATTAACAGACAGGAAGGTGCATTAATACCACTGAAAGTAACAGACATGGTCTGCACGAGAAAAATATGATTGTCGAGGAGATCTGTGATGAGCGGAGGAGAGGGTTAAATATTTTCCAGGAATTTTAAATGTGGAGATAAGGTGGGATAAGTGTGTTATATACATAGCTGGAGAACTCATACAAGTGTAACAAACAGAAGAAGAGTCACGAAGTTAGGCACTGGACTGAAAGATGACCACAGAAAACATCTGGGATGAGATAAAAGGGAGAGAATAGATGATGTGTATTTCGAGTCTCCATACTGAGAATATAAGTGTTGGGAATAAGCAACATGCAGTAAGAGAACAGTGAAGAAAATTGGAAACCTACTTCTTTTCAGATATCAAAACCCTGGGATCCCAGCTTCAAAGGAATCGGGTTTAATAGCAGAAAAGTAAGGGAGAAGGAAAGTTTCTGGAAAAATGAATGAAAAAACATGAAAATAGAAACAGCAGCCCACTGTAGGAAACCTAAATTCCAAGTCTATAAAAGAGCACAGTAACAATGAACTTGAGACAGCAAACGGGGGGAAAAAAAAGAAGGTGGGGGGAGCACTTGAAGTAGGGGCTGAAAAGATGAAATGAAATGTGAATGTCACAAGTATGGAGAAAATGCACCTTCGGGTTGGAAAATGGATTTAAACAGTGTATGCGTACAGAACCCTTGAGAAGAAAAAAGTCGAGATAGCTCAGAGCAAGAAAAAATTTCTCTATATAGGTCAATATAGGAATACAGATATACCCATAAAGAGGGCATTTAGTGAAAGTCTGAACATTATTTTACCTCTGATAAAAGATATGCAATTATGGCTTTGAGCTGTGGGAAAAGAGCTAGTATATAAAATAAATTTCCAAAAGAAATGGAAAAGAGGAATTACAGAAGGAAATGATGCTTATCTGTTGACCAGTGGTCCTCCACCTTGGCTGCATGTTAGAGTCATATTTTGAACCATATCAGCATCTAGGCTCCATCCCCAGATATTCTGAATTAATTTTGGGGGTGGGGAGGTGTCCCAGCACCCATATTTTTAACACAATTTGCTAAGGAGTTTCATGTGTTAGCTGGAAAACATGAAAAGTGACTGTCTGAAATTTAAAATTTCGGGGTCAATCTGTAAGAAAAATCTTATTGAGGAGTGCTTACTTATCTAAACCTATCTACCATGTAGAATGGCATATCTAAAAGAGAAGTGAATCAACAGAAGGCATAATTATGTGTAAATAAGAATACAGGTAAAAGAGCTTAAAAATAGCAAATTAAAAAATGAGAAATTTGACAGGGCTATACGAGGAACCCACAAATCTTGTTAGAATATGAAGAAATTTAAAATAAAGTGAGAGGAATAAGCAAAGAAGGAAGACTTGTGATCTCTTTTCCAATGTCTCTGTCTCCCCAGTATCTAGAGCAGAGCCTGGCATGAAGTTGGAATCCACAAATGTTTGCTGAATAAAAGAATTCTCCATCAGGGTAAACATTAGATAGGAAATCAGGAACACAGTGTAATGGAAAATGAAAAACAATGAACCGGGAATCAGTGCTGGTCTTCCACTACCAAAGTGTTGCCAAGCGACTGGACAAATCAATACATCTCCATGGATCACTGTTGAGCTACATGAACTCAAAGCTCATCTAGCTCGAAAAGTTTATGACCATATCCTAGCTTTAAAAAATAAGTAAGCCCTCAAGGAAAAAGGAGAACTCAAAAACCTTAAAAACCAAAATGGAATGTGCCAGATACACTTAACAAAATTCATGGGTAGATAAACCAAAGGGAAGGAAATGAAAGCCAAAACATCAAAAATGGGGTAAATAAAGGAGTTTATAGGTGCACTAAAATGTAAGCTCCTTGAGATCAGAACCTTTCTGTCCTGCTTCGCACCATATCCCCAAAACCCAGAATAATGCCTGGCACATAGTAGATGCTGACTTGACTGGATCAATGGCAATGCCAGATTTTTACAGAGATCCAAACTGGGCACTGGTCTAGAAAGTACTGTAGAGAAGATGGTCAAAAGGAAAAGATGTCCAGTAAATGCAAAGTATTCACAGGTCATCATCACTTATCTCGATGTTATTTTACAAGGGGATTGCCATCAACTTATTTGGTCACAACACATGCAGTAAGTACAACAGGGCATGGTTCAGATGAAACACTGGCTTGAAGCTAAGTGTGGTGACATGGAATTAATTCAGATATTGAAAGGACTTTAAAGCAGTCTGGTACCTGCCAAGTTACTTTTTTCTCTTCAGCCAAATGCATGTGCTTTTCCACAAAAGAAGGCCAAGAAGCCTTGATCATGAATCCATATTTGTATTGCAGGGCCATTCCTGAGGAACACCTCAACAGCAGTCAAAACCTTCCCCAAACAGCTCCAATGGCTCCAATATTTAGCCCCAATCATTTTTTCACCAAGTAAACCTGATTCTTAATGTATAACTCACAGCTTTCCAAAGAGTAGTAATTCCGATAAGGAGTCTACATTTGCTTAAGTTCAAAGACTATATGGACTTAATTAAGTCCCTATCTCCATTCATCACCCACAAATCAGGGGCTCAGATGAAATAAAGAGGCACACCAAAACAGAGGTCCATATGCATTGTTATGGGAGGCTGGCCAATAAGCTGGGCCAAGTTTTCCAGGGCGTGACATGGCATTCCTTTTATCTAACAGCCAACACACTTGTATTAAACACCTGTATTGGGCACTATACTAGGGCTGGGGGCTAGAAAGATTAATATGTCTAGGTGTCTCCCTAGAGGGTTTCATGGTCTATTGGGAGAGACAGACTGATCCACAACCAAGCAGGAAGGGAGAAGAAAGGAAATATATTTGTTAAATATCTGTTGGAGGCCAGGCTCTATGCTGTATGTATGATCTGCTCTCCTTTGTTTTATCTCTTTTACAGATAAGAACACTGAGGTTCCAAGAGAGTATTTACTGACCCAAATTATCAAACCTGAGTGTAGCATAGATGGATGGGCACTTAGATCTGTCCTCCTTGAAAATCCATTCTCTTTCCCCTCTACCATATTCAAATGCAATTTTTAAAAAGTTAAAATAACAGTGGATGATAAATGCTATCCTAGTAGTAGTTTGAACAAAGGGCTATGGGAGCACAAAGGGCGTAGTGAAATTGAAGGGGGTCAGGGAAGGCATCACCGAGGATGTGACATTTGAGCTGGGCCATGTTAAACAGCTGGAGTCAGTCCTGCTGGATTACTAATGTGTTGATTTTTTGACTACACCTCTTGGGCACTTACCAGAGTCACAAAGTGAAGGAAGCAATAATTCTTCTCTGGCCACCAAAACTGCTGAAATGGAGTCACCTGCTATTTCTATACCCTCTCGTTTCACACGGAGAGTTTCTTAAATAAGGTTGCAGTTAGAGGATGTTAGCTTAGGGAGTAGCAGGTGTGTGGATGGAGAGGGGTGTGGGCCACATCTGACACAAGGGGTGCTTTGGAGCCCACCTTGTTTGCATGCTGGGACTAAAGGTACCCAGATTAGATAAATGAAACAAATAGCTCCAAAGAAGATCTGCAAAAGCATGTGGAACAATTTTTGTCTGAGAACTGTTTCAAAAAGAAAGAGCTCAAGCATGGATTAAAAAAAAAAGTTTCTGTTTACCTATTGATGATAAATCAACAGGGTTGCATAGCAGCCAAATGGGTCTTTGAATATGCTGCTTCATTTTTCCCATTAAGTCCAAGGACAGTCACAGAAATGGAAAAAATAAGGCTTTAAACTTCAGTGAAGCAAAATTTGGAAAAATGTGTGTGATCCACTGAACAAAAGACACTGGGTTGGACATCGATGGAAAGTAGCTTAGAGTAAATTACGGAAAGTTTAGTGACTATGTACTCTGAAAATAAAGGAAAATAATGGAATGCCCACATAAAGCACATAGAGTCACCAAGTAGGAAGGGAAAGGGAAAAAAGTGAAAAGGTTTCTAAGCACTGTGATGTTTCTCTGTAGGAGACAGTTAAGGCATACAAAGGTAATAGGTGAGTAACTGCAAGCCTCAGGGGTAAAACAAAGCATGACTGCGCAATCCCTAGCTCATCTCCTTGCTTCCGACTTTGCACCTTATAAATGATTCCTCCCACTGTGACCAGTGATCTCTCTAAAATGCAGATCTGATTATAGCATTCCTCTGCTTAAATGCCTTCAATTATCCAGTCTCAAGAAAAAGTCCAAATTCCTTTGTGTGCCATGAAAGAACCACAATGTGGCCCTTCCTGTCGCCCAGCGTCATCTCTCCCCTTCCCCAATTTACTTGATTGTCTGATTGGGCCGAGCAATCCAACTATCCCTCCAACTCAACCTCTGAAACGTTGAGCATGCTATTCCTCCTACCTGGAAAGCCATATTTCACCACCATCTTCCCTTTTCTCCTAACTAGTTTCCATTCCTTAATTTTTTCATCTAACATTTATTGGGCCAAACAATGGGCTAGACGCTGAATAGAAAGCAATGATGGGGATGGAGAAGGTCCCAGCTCTCTTGGGCTTCAGTCCAGCGTGGTTATTATCACTTCCTTCAGGAAGTGAAGGCTTCAAGGCTTGACTGAATGCCTCTTCTATCCCAGAGCACTGTGAATGAATAATTGAATTATTCATTCTAATTAACTGTTAATGTTTCATTAGTTTAATGAATAGCTATTGAATCAATAATGCCATAAAAGAGCATGAAAATTACCATTTCCAATGGTACAGATTTCTTAACAGCATTTGCCTTTGTTTGGTTCAATATTTACTGGATATCTACTACCAAGGCACGTGCTAGGCACTGGGTATCTGAAGATAATTAAGACAGTCTCTGACCTTAAGGAGTGTTCAGTCTAGGAAGAGAAACAAATACGTGACTTTTAATATAATTTTAAAGCATACAGACACCTAACTATTATAGCATCAGAGGGTGCTTCATTATGTTTTGCCTGAACATATCTTTGAATCCTCATAAGAATTAGAAGGTTATTATCCTTCTTTTATTGTGAGAAAACTGAGATTAAGCTATTTGCCCAAGGTCATGCTTGAACCCAGCCAATTTTGTTATCCACCCATGATTTTATGATAATAGAGCAAAGTAGGTATTATAGTAGTATGGCATACATAAGATGCACTCTTTTTATGTATATATATATATTTTTAAGATTTTTATTTATTTATTTGACAGAGAGAGAGACAGCCAGCGAGAGAGGAAACACAAGCAGGGGGAGTGGGAGAGGAAGAAGCAGGCTCCCAGCAGAGGAGCCTGACGCGGGGCTTGATCCCAGAACGCCGGGATCACGCCCTGAGCTGAAGGCAGACGCTTAACGACTAAGCCACCCAGGCACCCCAAGGTGCACTCTTGAGACAAGAAGTGAACCCAGAACTGAAACTGAGGAAAAGTTTATTGAAGGAGCTCAGCCCTTCCCTGTGCTGAACACATAGTCAATGTAACCAATTATCATCTCAGCCGGATGAAAGAACAGACCCACTTACCCCAAATCAGACAGATGTGAAGAAAGAAATAAGGATGGCAGTCAGATGATTCCCACAAGCATGCCATCCTTTTTGCCAGATATTGAAATTATTTTATAACATTTGTGAAAAAAGTACTGCCCCAACATCCCTACGGACCAACCACCCATCCTGCCCATCCTGGCTGCAATGCCAGTTCTGTGAAACTGACGCTTCCAAATAGGTATGAGTCGGCTTCTAGTCTCTCTATTCTGTTCCACTGACCTAATTATGCCTTTACCAAAACCATGTCGCTATAATTAACAATAGGTTTGTAATCATTCTTGACATCAGCTAGGCTAAGTGCTCCTACTTTGTTCTTCTTCAAGAATATCTCAGCTCTTCATGGCCCTTTGTTCATCTGTTTGTATTTTTTAAATTCATTTGTCCAGTTCCATTAAAAACCCTACTGAAATTTTGATTGAAATTGCACTGAGTTTGGAGATTGGAAGAGAATTGATATTTTTGTGATACTGAGTCTTTTTATGAAAAGATGAAGTATCTTTTGTCTAGGTCTTGGTAATATCTTTCAATAGATTGTCATATTTTTCTCTCCAAATGTTCTGCACATCTCTTATTAGATTTATCCCTAGAACCTTATTTTTGTTGCCATTGTAAATAGCATCTTTTAAATATATACCTGTTCTACTTGTTGCTGATTATAAATATGCAATTAACTTGACCTACATCTAGCACCCTAAACTCTCTACTAATTCAAAACAAATTGTCAGTTTGGGGTGCCTGGGTGGCTCAGTCGTTAAGCGTCTGCCTTCAGCTCAGGGCATGATCCCGGGGTCCTGGGATTGAGCCCCGCATCGGTCTCACTGTTCCGCTGGGAGCCTGCTTCTTCCTCTCCCACTCCCCCTGCTTGCGCTCCCTCTCTCGCTGGCTGTCTCTCTTTCTGTCAAATAAATAAATAAATCTTAAAAAAAAAAAAAAAGAAATTGTCAGTTTATCTTCTATGTAGATAATTCTATCATCTGCAGTAATGGCAGCTTTATTTCTTCCTTTCCAAGTTTTATACTGCTTATTTATTTTTCTCCTTTTACTGTGTTGGTTAGGACTAGCAGTAAACTATTGAATAAAAATGTTAATAGCATTACTGTTTTGTTTCTGATTTTAAAGGGAATGCTTTTCCATTTCATAATTTATTTTTTTAATTGTTTTTATTATGTTAGTCACCATACAGTACATCCCCATTTTTTGATGTAAAGTTCCGTGATTCATTACTTGCGTATAATACCCAGTGCACCATGCAATACGTGCCTTCCTTAATACCCATCACCAGCCTATCCCATCCCCCACTCCCCCCAAAGCCCTCAGTTTGTTACCCAGAGTCCATAGTCTCTCATGATTCATTAAATAAACATCCTCTGTAGTTCTTTGGTAGATATCACTTATCGGATCAAAGATGTTCTTTTTCATTCCCAGCTTACTAAGATTTTTTTTAATATGAATGTATTGGGAGTCTGAATTATTGCTTTTATTTTTCACCTATTGAGAGGATTGTATCACTTTCCTCTTCAATCTGTTAATACGGTGACTTTCTAATATTGAACTAATTTTATAACTAGGAATCCAGATTAGCGATGATTGTTTCGTTTGATTCAACTATTGGGTACTGCTGCTGATTTTCAGCCATGTTTCTTTTTTTGCAAAGATTTTATTTATTTATATGAGAGAGAGAGAGACAGAACAAGCAGGGGGAGGGGCAGAAGGGGGGAGCAGAGGGAAAGGGAGAAGCAGACTCCCTACTGAGTTCCCCAGGGGAGCAACGCAGGGCTGGATCCCAGGACCCTGAGATCATGACCTGAGCCAAAGTCAGACACTTAATGGACTAAGTCACTCAGGTGCCCCTTTAGCCATGTTTCTTGTTCTCACATCTATGTTGTGATATTTGACTACTGAGTCGATTATCTGATGCAGTTTTCCCTGAAGGAATTCTAAGAGGCATGAAGTTGAGGGTTCTTTCATCTGGAGAGAATTTATATTTGCTTCTGCTAGCCACCTTTAAACTTACTTTTTCCTAATATTTTGGTTTTCCTTCCAGTTAGAATTGAAGTCAAAATAGGCAAGTTTCCCTTGTAAATTAGATTTTACGTCTAGTTTACTGAAGGTATGGCCCTTTTGTGTAGGTAGGGTCTTGGCTTCATACAGGTCCTTGATCTGACTCTCTATGTTATATTGACACTAACATTTTTTTTTCCCTGCTCCCCATGAGGCCATTAAAACCTAATATCTGGATCACCAGAAATCCATGGTGCCCAGAGAGCAGTCAGAGATTTTTCTCTCAGGATTAATGCTTTTACTTCATGTTTGACTGCTAGGGATTTCCTTACTCTATTGCCAACTCAGCCATGCACTGAAAAGTTTTCCACTTTATATAATATTTTGGATTATTTTGTGGTGTAAAACTTTTCAGAATATCAAGCTTGTGATACTGCCCAAAATGGAAATCTAATTTATTGTTTTTAAATTTTGCCTAAATTAGAACAGTTCCTTTTTAGGTGACCAAGTTACTTTCTACTAAAAATTTTTTATAATTACAAAAAATGTTTCCATAAAAATAGGAAGTTATAAATAAAATTCACAGAAAGAGAATATTGCTGAAGATTTCATCACTTCCCAAAGACATTCATGTGTTATTAGATTAAACCATGTGAAACAGTACTTCTATAGGTCAAAATCAACTTTATAAGGTCCAGATAACTTTCCTTCTAGTCTTTTTTTCAATAACTGTTTTACATAGTTAAAATAAGTTATATATAATTTTGCATATTTTTTCTTTGCAGAAATATTTCCCCATTAAACTTCTTACAAATAAACTGTACATAAAATATATTTACATAAAATTTAGCATAATTGTTTTAATCATTTCCCTATTTGGGGGCATTTAAATTGTTTTCAGGTTTTTATTTTCAACAATACTATAGTAAACATCTTTGTGCATAGAGCAAATTTCTTAATTTTGTATTTTCCCATGGAATGGGTAAATAGAAATGGAATCAAAAGATTAAAGTTTTTGAAATCTTATTATCTATCAGAAAATTACACTCTCACTTGCAGATTTAAAATAATTAGAAAAGAAGTATTTGAAGCATCTTCCAATTTCCTAATTTCATATTTCAACACCTTATTAGAAAAATCATGGGATGATTTAGATCTAACCTACAACTCACATATTGTAATGTGTTCTTATTTTTTTTTATTATCTGTTCTTGGTTTAAATAGCTCTCAGATACTAGCCACATTTCATATAATGACTGGAAGACCCTCATCCAACTTCCCTTAGGACTTTATTTGAAAGTTCTTTTAAAGTCAAATTATCCTAATTATATCAAAATTAATTCTTCAAAGAGGTGTGCCAATTCTTACCAAAGGCCTAAAATGTAGTTCAAATTGTTCAGATCTCATTCATTTCCATTTGTGAAAAAAAGAATTTTTGTTCCACTCTCCCAAATTCCTATCTAACACAAGTGAAAATAACTCCTACATTTTCCTCTCACCAACCTGTTTCAATAATAATAACAAAAGGTGGCCTTTACTGAGTGCCTAATCTATGCCAAGACTATGTTAGGTACTTTATATTATCTCCCACTCCCAGAATAAACTCTCAAGGTATCATCATGCCCATTTTATAGCTAAGGAAAACTGAGTCTCAGAGAGGTTAAAGGCTCTTAGGAAAATAAAGGGTGTGATCAAAGTTGAAATGGGTTTGGCCAAAATCAAGTCTTCATCTATAGAAATACACACAACCAGTCAAAATTATGGCTCAGAAAAGGTGGGGGAACGGGGGGTTCTTTTATGTAGCACACCAGATGTCTTGGGGTAACTAAAGGATCTAGGGACACAGTAGTTCATCCTTTATGTCACAGATAAAGTTTAAAGACTTCGGTAAAGAAACCTAGCTACCAACCCTGTGGGAAAAAATGCCAACAAACAAAAAAGCTGAGAAAGTGAATGCATAGCCCAAAGACGATTTTCCCTGTGGCTCCACTTTAATCAGCTAATAACATCCAAAAGCAGCATGGCTAAGCTAGTTCTTTCATTCAATGCCATATTCAGGAGATGCTGTTTCACAGTTTTAATAGCCCTGTCAACATTCATCAGGAAATCAGTGCAGCCCTCCAGAATCTAGCCCATAAAAACACTGTGGCTTTTTTAATTAGAACTGTGCAACCTTCAGCACACCCCAACTCTATGTTGAATTGATGTGTCTCACTCTCACCTTAAGCTCACCAAGATTCAGATGAATCCAAGGGAAGCAGAAAAGGGTCAATGTGGACCAAGTTGACTAGAGCCCAGGTTTCACAGTCAGTAGGCTTATTAACTCTTGATGCCATGGCCTTTAAAAAAAATGAATAAATTATGGTAGGAAAACTTCTCACAGTGAGAGTTGTTAGATATCCTACATGCTGGACACAAATTCTGTGAAACATACATACACAGACGTAATTTCAAGACTCTGCTGATGTCAAGGTTGTTATATATGTATATATCTGCAGAGAATGTTATGCAGGCAGGAAATTCGGAGGCTAATTTAATGAGTCAGTTTTGTTGTTTCATTACAAATGTATGGTTTACCAGAAGTCTTGCATCTGTGTTGTTTTGAACATTACAGTGTGTCTCCTATGATTATCACCCCTGGTTTCTGAATGGATCTGCTACTCACTAAAAATCTGTAGCTGGAGGCACTGAGAAACAGAAAGGGGTTCAACAGTAAAGTACAGATACTTGTTGCTTTTCCTGAAAACTTTAAGATTACAGAGTCCTAGATCTGTTGTTGAAATCACAGTACAACATGGTGGTGGTCACTTCTGGATTTGAAGCTTCCATTGTCCATGAATTAAATGGAGAAAGTTTCTTCATTCCCTTTTTGCAATGTACTATTCAAAAGTTGTAGTCCTGACCAAAATTTTAATTTTGTATATAAAAATAAATAGCCCTCACAACAGCAAGAAAAAAAAATGCATGCTTTGAATCTCTACCTACTACTAATCTTTTTGCCATAGTCATTAGTTTCTCTAAAATCAAACAATTTAAGTTAAACATGACTTGGTCCTTACCGAAAAACTATATATTTACTATAAACCAATTATCTTGAATTTGATCTCAAATTTATTTTTTCTTTAAATAAACATATACGGCACCCAGTAGTAAGGATATTTTTTAAATTCCCTCCATTGCTCTATCAGAGTATATATTCATGTCAATCATGAATCAAAATTCTTTTTCATTTTTTTAAATAAATCAAAAACTTTTATAAAATGTTGTTTCCCCAAAATTCATGTGCAAATTATGAACTCATTTTTGCAATTTGTCTTGGCAAAACTTCTGGAATAAATTAATAAAATGCAACCTTTCATAGGAAATGCACTTCTGAAAAATAACTTCCTCCACTGAAATGGAGTCTGTAGAATGACAACTGACCTCTCCACTTTACAATGTAAAATGTAATGCTTATTTACCAAACTATTCATTTTTATTGATATTAAGAGGCTTCAATCAGAAATTCATTAGATATATGCAATAATTCCTTGCCTGTTACCTTTCAAATGTTTAGGTACAAATAGCTCTGCATATCTAGAATAAATGCATTGAAAATAGAAGAGCAAATTCAGGGTCATATTTTTATTCAGGGTTATAATCTAGGAGTACTCCTACTTTTTGACAAATTGGGTTTGTGGCCAAAGTGGAATTAAACAGGTAAGGAAATTAAACTTGTTAAATTTTTTGTAATCGTTGTAATGGGAAGTGACATCTCATAAACTTGTCTAGGAAAAAAATTCTGCCCTCCTGTAATAAAGTCAATATGTGCAGAGTAATGGCATGAGAGCCAAATTAAAAGTTGATCTGCCTTCCCTGAAAGAAATACCACAAAGCCTTTGGTCAGGGCTAATCTCATAAATGGGCCTGGGAAGGAGATACCCAAGCTCTATATTCTGAATGTCCCACTAATGCTGTCCTCAAAACACCTCCCCAAGGTCTGTTAGTGATACCTGAAATTCCAGCAGAAGTTTATTCCTCTTCTTTCATGTTTTTTCCCCTAAACTAAAACGTAAATATAAAAGAGAAGAATAACACATGAAGTTTGTCGTTTTGGTGTTCATGGTGATGAGTTTTTAATAGAAGAGGTAAATAAAGTTTGATACAACTATTTGTAATGGGAAGGAAAATGCTAGGAAAGGGAGAAGACCCTGGAAGATGCAGGAAGGCACTAGGAAATATGGGAGGACAGAGGAAGAGAAGGAAACTGTCTTCCCTTTTCTTGCCGTAAAACCAATAGAACACATATCAGTTTCTATTTAAATAGGGTTTTAATCCTGCCAGGGCATAGCAGTATGGAGGGAAACATTGATGGCAAGTCTTGAACTATGCTTCCAAGAGCTAGGCAAACACACAGAAAAAAGGCACAAGTAAGGTCTGCTCAAACAGAAAATAATGTATGAAGTGACTAACAATCTTTTAATTTGAAAACACAATCCTCAAAGAGTCATTATCTACAAATACCTCTACCCACAGCATTTCTTTTGGTTTCTACAGCATGGTTAGAAGGCAAGAAATCCAATAGCAACTCTTTGAGAGGCTAAGAGAAGAAACATAAGTATGTCTCAAAATGTGTACCATGGAATACTTGAATGGATAGATGCTAGAGTGATGAAGGGGAAGGTCTCAGAATAAGTAAGTTTGAGGAAAGTTTTATGCTATAGGTCTCTCTTAGGAAGTTAAAACAGGAGTGTGGCAGAGACTGCTACAAGTTCACTAAAACTATATCCTATTCTCTAGATCACATTTCCCAATATTCACAGCAGTTAGGAAAGGCCATATGACTGATTTCTGGCCAATGGGATGTGACTTTTGGGTAGAAGTCATGTGTGCCACTTTCTGGTTTGGCCCATTAAACTTCCCACGTACCATCTCTCTTTTCCCCTTCCAACTTTCTCAAGTGGAGATAAACCTGGGGTGATTTCTGGAGCTAAACACTGAGGATGATGAAATTTAGGTGGATGGTGCTTAACTTTATGAATTACCTCTTGGAGGCAGCCACCTAATCAAGAGCTCTAGCATTAGACCATGTCATGAGCCAGGAATATATCTTATTATATTAAGCCACTGAGATTTCAATGTTTTTTTTTTATAACACCATTTATCCTAATAAAATATTTTGTATTTTAAATGTCTGAAAGGCATTACAGCTAGAAATCATGTTTATTTTTATTAAATGCAGTTTTTTCCACTGATTTGACCACAGACCCTTTACAGTTTGGTTTTGTTTTTAACTATTATCTGGTAGAACCAGTTTTCCACTTTGAAAAAAGCTGTATTATGACTTTCTTTCTTTCTTTTTTTTTTTTTAAGACTGGGGAGAGGGACAGGTGGAGAGGAAGGGAGAGAATCTTAAGCAGGTTCTGCACCCAGTGTGAAACTCAATGTGGGGCTCAATCCCACAACCCCAAGATCATGACCTGAGCCAAAATCAAGAGTCAGACGCTTAACTGACTGAGCCACCCAGGTGTCCCTGTACTGTCTTTCCTTAGGGAAGACTACACTATGCCTTTCCTTTACTTCCCCCACCTTTCTGGAAGTTTGTTCTAGCCAAGAGAAGGAAGGACTTAGAAACAAGCTATAACTAGATATGAGGAGGCCAGCGATTCTGGTTATAAACTCATGCACAGATCTATGTGAAGATAAATACAGATATTTCAACACTGAATTAAACAGGTAAGTTCAAAGAAACAAGGTGTGTTCTCTGAGACCCTAAAGTAAAAAGAGGGAAGGAGGAAGAACTAAGAACCATATGTAGCGGGTAAAGACAAGATGCCAATATTTTTAATTTTGTATTATTTTATATTTTCATATAGGAGCATATCATATAGGAATAGTAATTAGTAATAATAACCTTGTTCAGCCATTTTAAAAATAAAAATATATATTTGATCTTGTATCAATTAGGACTCCAGGAGAAAGACCAACTCAAACTGGCCTAAAGAATAACAGGGATTTATTGGTCTCAGAGGTAGGGCAAGCCTCAGGATTGGTTTGACCCACCAGCTCCATCAGGTAGTCAAGGACTGGCTTCTTTTGGTTTCTCTGTTCTCCTTCCTGTAAGATCAACAGCATCTTCAGTTTGTTTTCCTTTGTGGTAGAAGGAACTGCAGTAACTCTAGGGTTTGCATCCTTACATCACAAAAGACCTTATTTCCTCCAAAAACTTCCACTCACATTTTGTTGATTTAACCGTGGTCAACACCCTTTCCTTAACCTTCACAAAGTACAGTATTCAGGAAAAATGCCATATATTGATTGACTTGTGCCTGGATTACCTGGACCTATCACTATGGCAAAAGGGACTTTCCCAATTACACTACATAAGTTAGGTCCTTCACTTGTAGTTGGTGGTAGGTTAAAACCTTCCCCAAACTATATGGCTACCACACAACAGGGAAGAGGTGAAATCACTGTTGGAAGGACAATCACAGATCAACTTCTGAATAAATTGTTTAGTAAGTATTAACAGTTATATGCCAGACATTTCTTATATACAAGAAATTACTATAAATATTTAAATATATTAACTCATTTAAAAATTAACTCATTACATATATTAACTTACAACAACCCTATGAAATAAGCAATATTGTTATTAACATCATTTTATAAATGAGGACACTGAAGCATATATGCTATATAACTTGCTGGAAATCAAGGCTGGTAGGTAACAGAACTTGGCTTTGATTTTAGGCAGTCAGGATTCAGAGTCTATGTTCTTTTGCAACCATGTTAAAATTTCGTAAAGGCCCCATGTATATATAAAGTATACACACACACACACACACATAAGTATACACCAATATGTATATATTTATACATTTATACACACACTTATATTTATACCACATAAATGCACACATATTGGATAAGAGGTCCAGCTCTTCAGACATTATGATTATAACAAAGGTGCCATCTGGTGTTAGAGCCCTCTAATTGCAGAAAAAGCACCCAAGTAGAAATGAAGATCTTCAAACAATAGAAACAACTTGAAAAGTAGTCTAAAGTCCTAACACTGGAGCTCTGTCTCACTCTTTGAGGCATCTGTATGATGCCTGAAAGTATATTTAATTGGTTTCACAATGCTGCTTCCAGCCAGCACTGTACATTTACTCACTGTATGACCTGCAAAACGACTCCTAAATGGCAATCACTTCATTCTCATGTCAAGGGAAAGAGCATACATAGACTTTTTTCATTTGGGTAAAATGAATTGTCCTATACTATTATACACCAAGTCCCCCCAAGCCCTGTGCATACATCTGCTTGTCCCAAGTAGCTGACTTCAGAGGCTGCATGCCATTCTTCTTCCTCATCCAATTAGTGGATAAAATATGTTTGAAAGTCTTGCCCAGAACATGTGAGTACAGTGTGGCAGACTCCCTGTTTAATTTCTCTTGCTACTTTGTTAAACTTGGGCATTGAAATTGGTCCGCCAGGTGGGGAAGCTCTCCAGGGATGATACCTTGGATAGAAACCCAACCTTGAGTTTGCACTTCTCTTTCGGAATAATTAATTCTAGATTTCGAAAATTACTTTAACAACTAACCTTGAATTGAAATAAGGTCACTAGGAGCAATATTTCCTAGCCCAGACCTTCCTACCAGCTGTTTCACTCCACTGTAACTTGCCCAGTCAGTAATTCTCCCAGATAATGATTTAATAAACCTGCTGGTAAAGTGGAGGAACAACTTGACCTGTTCACACTGACTAGTCCCCATAAAAGCTCTGTATAAATCAAGAGTGACTGCCTCATTGTCAAGTGAGTACTCCCTTAAAAATAAACAATAAGACTTCCAGGGAAGATGGCAGAGTAGGAAGATCCTAGCCTCACCTTATGGATACACCTCAATAACATCCACATCAGTGTAAATAAGCAAGAAAATGACCCAGAGACTGGCAGAAAAGACTCTCCACAGCTAAATGTAGAAAAGAGACCACATTGAAGAGGGTAGGAAGGACAGAGACATGGTCAGGAGCCAAACTGGCCCACAGAACTATGCTTGGGAAGGAAGAACACTGCAGGAGTGGAGAGGGGAGAGAAGCAGACCCCATACCAGGCACCACAGGCACAGGGGTCTCCACACACTGGAAAGGCGAATTCACGTAACATTTGGCTTAAAACCAAAGGGGGTTAACTTTGCAAGTTCTTACAATCAGTAGGGCTTAACACCTGGAACTTTGAAAATTGGTGGGCTCAGCTCTGGGAGAGCTGAAGGGCAATAAGAAACTGAATCCCCTCCCTTAAAGAAACAGCAATAATAAACAGCCTCATTGAGATAAAGCATAGAAGCATCAGTTTAAAAAACACACAGTACCCTGTGTGTACTGTATAAGAGAGAGATTTGTTTACTAATCTCAGAGCATGTGCAGGAGAGGCAGGGATCTTTGGGAGAAATCTGCAAGAACAAAAGAGCTGGAAGATACCATTTCCCTCCCCAAGCCTCCAGCCTAGACACACAAACACCTGTGGGAATGGCACCAACACTCTCCACCTGTCTAGTTAACAGCCTAACTCATCCCATGCTCTTCTGCTGACCAGGCCCCATCCCCAAACTGGCCTTAGCAAGTTTTCAAAACCAGCTACAGGTCCCCACCTACAGCACACCAGCACAAACCTTCCTAACAAAACAAGCCTCACCCCACATTCATCTGTGGACCCACCCCCCAAAACACCCTCAGCAGGAATCCATCCAAAGCAGCACAAGCATGGTGGTGCACAAGCAGCCCCAACGGGGGTCAGCACCATCTCCAAAGTGACCCCAGCTCCAGGAATAAGGGAAGAATACAACAGACGTGAGTTTGACTGTAGCCCCAGCAGTAGACTAGCAGCAGATATCAGGTCTGACTATAGATCCAACCCATCAACAAAAACTTTTCATGAGGCAACACAGGGAGTGCACCCTACAGTATGGTGGGACTGCCGCTCTGGCAAACATCTGGTCTGATCCAACTCAAGCATAAGGCAGACCCAGACTGGCCCACTAACAACACAGGGACCAAACCCTGCCCACAAAAGGCAAATCACAATTGCAGACATCAGGACTGAAGGCAAACATGCCTCAGCTATAGCCACAGAACACATACAACACACACAGGAGATACGCCTGAAGTGTCAGATTCTGGTAAACGGGACATTGCATTGCGGGGCACTACACGGCCTCTTCTTCATAAGGCTACTCTTTTCTTTTCTTTTCTTTTCCTTCCTCCCTCCCTTCCTTCCTTCCTTTCTAGATTATTTTAGAGAGAAAAGGCATGTGCAAGTTGGGGGAGGGGCAGAGGGAGAAGGAGAGAATCCCAAGCAGACTCCCTCTGTCAAGCATGGAGCCCAACTCAGGGCTCAATATCCTGACCCTGAGATCATGACCTGAGCCAAAAGCAAGAGTAAGATGCTCAACTGACTAAGCCACACCGGTGCCCCATAAGGCCACTACTTTCAAGAGACAGAGACAGAGACATAGCTGACTTTTCTAACACACAGAAACAGACACAGCAAGTTAGGCAAAATGAGGAAACAGAGGTATATGTCCCAAATGAAAGAAGAGGACAAAATCCCAGCAAGATAGCTAAATGAAATGGAAATGCATAATATTCCTGATACAGAATTTAAAGTAATGGTAATAAAGATACTCACCGGACTTGAGGAAACAGTGGAGGACCTCAGTGAGACCCTCAATAAAGACATAGAAAACATAAAAAAGAAACAATCAGAGATGAAGAACTCAATAACAGGATTAAAAATATGCAAAAAATAGAAGGAATGACTAGATTAGAGGAAGCAGAAGAACAGATCAGTGATCTGGAGAACAGAGAAATGGAAAGCAATCAAGCTGAACAGGAGAGAGAAAAAAACTAATAAAAAATGAGAATAGGTTATGGGAACTCTGCAGTCCCATCAAGCATAATAATATTTGCATTATAGGGATCCCAAAAGGAGAAGAGAGTGAAAAGTGGGCAAAAATTTATTTGAAGAAATAATAGCTAAGAACTTCCCAAATCTGGGGAAGGAAACAGAAATCCACACCCAGGAGGCACAAAGAGCCCCCAACAAAAATTAACCTAAGGAGGTCCACACCAAGACAAATAGTAATTAAAATGGCAAAAAGTAGTATAAAGAGAGAATTTTTAAAGTACCAAGAAAAAGAAAATAATTACATAATTACACAATAATTACATAATTACATAAAATAATTACATGGAAACCCCATAAGGCTAACAGCTGATTTTTCAACAGAACTTTGCAGCCGGAAGAGAATGGCTTAATATTTTCAAAGTGCTAAAAGAAAGAAACCTGCAATCAAGAATACTCTATCCAGCAAGGCTATCATTCAGAATAGAAGGAGAGATAAAGAGTTTCTGAAACAGACAAAAGTTAAAGGAATTCATCACCACCAAACCAGCCTTGGAAGATACCTTAAAAGGGACTCTTTGAGTGGAAAGTAAAGACAACAAGGAGTAAAAACAAAACAAAACAAAACAACTAGGAAGCACCAAAGTAGTAAAATTGAGTATATCTATAAAAATCAGGCAAGGGATTTACAAAAGAAAAGGATGTGAGGTATGACACCATATACCTAAAACATGGAGTGGGGAGAAAGAGTAAAAATGTAGTGTTTTTTTAATGGGTTCAAACTTAAGTGACAATCAACTTAATATAGATTGCTACATGCATAATATGTTATATATAAACCTAATGGTAACCACAAATCAAAACTGGTAACAGATAAGTAAACAATAAAGAGAAGGAATCCAAGTCTATCACTAAAGAAAGGCCCGCAAACCATGAGAGAAGACAGCAAGAGAACTACAAAAACAACCATAAAACAAGTAACGAAACAGCAATAAGTACATACCTATCAATAATTACTTTGATGTAAATGGACTAAATGCTCTAATTAAAAGATATGTGGTGGTGGAATGGATAAAAAAGCAAGACACATCTATATGCTGCCTACAAGAGAACCATTTCAGACTGAAAGATACATGCACACTGAAAGTGAAAGGATGGAAAGCATTTAATGGAAATGAAAATAAAGTTGGAGTAGCAATACTTATATCAAACAAAATAGACTTTAAATCAAAGACTGTAAAAAGAGTCAAAGAAGGACACTACCTAATCATAAAGGAATCAAACAAAAAGGTATAACTATTGTAAATATTTATGCACCCAACATGGGAGCACCCAAATACATAAATCAGCTAATAATAAACATACAAAAAGTAATAGATAGTAATACAATAATAGTAGACTTTAACACCCCACCAATGGATAGATCATCTCCCAAACAGAAAATCAACAAGGAAACAATGGCTTTGAATGACACATTGGACTAGATGGATCTAACAGATTTATTCAGAACATTCCATCCTAAAACTGCAGAACACATTCTTTTCAAGAGCAAGTAGAACATCCTCCAGAATAAAATCACGTTAGGCCACAAAACAAATCTCAACAAATGAAAAGGATCAAGGTGACACCATGCATGTTTTCCAACCACAGTGCTATGAAACTAGAAATAAACCACAGGAAACATGTGGAAAGAACACAAACACATGGAAATTAAATAACACACTACTGAACAATGAAATATTCAATGACAAATTAAAAGAGGAAATGAAAAAATACATGGAGACAAATGAAAATAAAAACAAAATGGTCCAAAATCTTTGGGATGCAGCAGAAGTTGTTCTAAAAGGGAAGTTTATAGCACTACAGGCCTACCTCAAGAAATAAAAATCTCAATCTAACCTTACCCCTGATGATGCTAGAAAAAGAACAAAACACAAAACCAGTAAAAGGAAGGAAATATTAAAGATCAGAACAGAAGTAAATGAAATAAGAACTAAAAATATCAATAGAACAGATCAATGAAACCAAGAGCCACTTCTTTGAAAAGATCAACAAAATTGATAAACCTTTAGTTAGATTCATCCAGAGAGGGAGGAAGAGAGAGAACTCAAACAAAACCAAAAATGAAAGAGGAGAAATAACAACTGATGCCACAGAAATACAAAGGATTATAAGAGAATATCATGAAACATCATGTGTCAACAAATTGGACAGCCTAGAAAAAAATGGATAAATTCCTAGAAACATGTAACTGCCCAAATCTGTATCAGGAAGAAATATAACACTTGAACAGAAAAATTACCAGCAATGAATTGAATCAGCAATTGAAAAACAAAAAACAAAACAAAACAAAACAAAACAAAACAAAACAAAACAAAAACACCTCCCAACAAAGACCAGGACCACATGGCTTCACAGTTGAATTATAACAAACATTTAAAGAGTTAATACGTATTCTTCTCAAACTATTCCAAAAAAAATAGAAGAGGAAGGAGAGCTTCCAAATTCAATCTATGAGGCCAGCATTACCCTGATACCAAAAACAGATAAAGACACCACAAAAAAAGAGAACTACAAGCCAATATCTCTGATAAACATAGATGCAAAAATCCTCAACAAAGTATTGGCAAACTGAATCCAACAATACATTTAAAAAGTCATTTACCAGGGGGTGGGGGAATGGGATAGGCTGGTGATGGGTAGTAAGGAGGGCACGTATTGCATGGTGCACTGGGTGTTATACACAACTAATGAATCATCGAGCCTTACATCGGAAACCGGGGATGTACTGTATGGTGACTAACATAATATAATAAAAAATCATTAAAAAAATAATAAAAAATAAAAAATAAAAAAAAAAGTCATTTACCGTGATCAAGGGGATTTATTCTTGTGATGCAAGGCTGGTTCAATATTAGCAAATCAATCAAAATTGTACATCACATCAGTAAGAGAAAGAGAACCATATGATCACTTCAATAGATGCAGAAAAAGCATCCGACAAAATACAACATCTATTCATGATAAAAATCCTCAACAAAGTAGGTTTAGAAGAAACATACATCAACATAATAAAGGCCTTATATAAAAAATCCACAGGTAACATCATACCCAATTGTGAAAAACTGAGACCTTTTCTCTTAAGGTCAGGAAAAGACAAGGATGCCCACTCTCATCACTTTCATTCAACATGATACTGGAAGCCCTACCCACAGCAATCAGATAAGAAAAAGAAATAATAGTCATCCAAATTGGTAAGGAAGGAAGAAGTAAAACTTTCACTATTTGCAGATGACATGATACTATATATAGAAAACCCTAAAGACTCCACCAAAAAATGACTAGAACTGACAAATGAATTCCGTAAGGTCACAAGATACAAAATCAATAAACAGAAATCCATTGCATTTCTATATGCTAATAATGAAGTAGCAAAAAGAGAAATTAACAGTACAATCTCATTTACAATTGCACCAAAAATAAAAAAATACCTAGGAACAGACTTAACTAAGGAGGTAAAAGACCTGTACTCTGAAAACTATAAAACAATGATGAAAGAAATTGAAGATGATGCAAATACACGGAAAGATATTCCATGTTCATGGACTGTGAGAACAGATATTGTTAAAATGCCCATACTACTCAAAGCAATCTATAGATTTAACCCAACCCCTACCAAAATATCAACGGCATTTTTCACAGAACCAGAACAAATAATTCTAAAATTTGTATGGAACACAAAAGACTCCAAAAGCCAAAACAATCTTGAAAAAGAAGAACAAAACTGGAGACAGCACAATCCCCGATTTTAAGATATACTACAAAACTATATAATCAAAACAGTATGGTAATGGCACAAAAATAGATACATAGGTCAATGAAACTGAATAGAGAGCCCAGAAATAAACCCATGATTATATGGCCAATTAATCTTTGGCAGAGGAGGAAAGAATATGCAATGGGAAAAAGATAGTCTCTCCAACAAATGGTGCTGGGAAAACTGGAAAGCTACATGCAAAAGAATGAATCTAGACCACTTTCTCACCACATACACAAAAATAAACTCAAAATGGAATAAGGACCTAAATGTGAGTCCTGAAACCATAAAAATCCTAGAAGAGACCATAGGCAGTAATTTCTTTGACAGCAGCCATAGCAACATTTTTATAGATATGTCTCCTGCGGCGTGGGAAAGAAAAACAAACATAAATGATTGGGACTACATCAAAATAAAAAGCTTCTGCACAGCAAAGGAAACAATCAACAAAAATAAAAGACAACCTACTGAATGGGAGGATATATTTGCAAATGATATATCTAATAAGGGGTTAGTAACCAAAATAAATAAAGAACTTATACAACTCCTCACCAAAAAACCCCACAAATAATCCGATTTAAAAATGGGCAGAAGACATGAACAGACATTTCTTCAAAGATAACATACAGATGGCCAACAGACACATGAAAAGATGCTCAACATCATTCATCATCAGGGAAATGCAAATCAAAACCATAATGAGATATCACTTCACACCTATCACAATGGCTACAATCAAAAGCACAAGAAAAAACAAGTGCTGGCAAACAGAAAAAAATGGAAACCTTGTACACTATTGGTGAGGATGCAAACTGGGGCAGCCAATGTGGAAAACACTATGGAGGTTCCACAAAAAAATTAAAAATAGATTTACCATATGATCCACTATTTCCACCACTGAGTTTTATGCAAAGAATAGGAAAACACTAATTCAAAAAGATATATGCAGCCCTATATTTATTTCAGCATTATTTATTCTTTTTCAGTAGACTAATTTATTCATTCATTGCTATCATGTTCACAATATTTGTACATACCTTCATATTCCACAGTGAAAACTTGCCAGGGTTCTATTTTCTGATCTGAAAATTACACTTTCTGCTTCTTCTCACATTTTTTTCACTTGTTAATCTTTAGTGCTGGCCCAGCACGCAGCATTATTTACAATAGCCAAATTATGGAAACAACCTAAGCACTCATTGACAGATGAATGGATAAAGAAAATGTGGTATATATATATACAAGGAATACTATTCATCCATAAAAAAGAAAGAAATCTTGCCATTTGAAACAACACGGACAAATCTAGAGGGCATAATGCTAAGTGAAATAAGAGAAAGAAATACTATATGATTTCACTCAAATGTGGAATTTAAGAAAGAAAACAAAGAAACAGAGACAAAAATACAGATTCTTAAATATAGAGAACTGGTGGTTGCCCCAGGGGAGGTGGATGGGAGAATGGGTGAAACAGGTAAAGGGGATTAAGAGTACAGCTATCACAATGAGCACTGAGTAATGTACAGAATTGTTTTATCACTACATTGTATACCTGAAACAAATATAACACTGTGTGCTAATTCTACTGGAATTAAAATTTTAAAAATAATAAAATAAATGGTATGTTGCTGTACACATAAGCACATAGGACTCCAAAACTGTAGGCTTAACCTTTGAGTTGCTGAACATTAAGTTTCTCATAGCACACATAGTGTTAATCGTGTGGTGTTATTTCATTGCACTTAAGCTAGCTGGGACTTTTTGGCAAAACAGAACATTCTCTTAGTTCAGGTTCAAGTAACAAAGGTTACACAAATGCAGATTACATAATTTCACAGCTACATAATGTCAAAAATTTTTTAAAGGCATGAAACGGTGCTGAGGAGATGTCCATTGATAAACGGCAAGCAGCAGGGTTTTCAAAGATTTTCCTTTGAATCTGTATCTCATTAATTAGTTTGGCAGTAGGGATTTGTCATAATCAATGTGGATTACAAATATTTCAAGATCATCAGCCTTTCAATGGGTCACAAATATCACTGAAGGAGCCCCAGTTCTGCTCAAAAGTTGCGCCTGCTCCTGTAAGTCTACTGGTAGACTCTAAAAATAGACATTTGCCTGCTAGAACTTCAGTCCAGAGTTTTATATACAACTCAGGGATAAAAAGTAGTGATATCTGCATAATCTTTCTTTACAAAATCTGGAAGAATCAAAGATCACATTACCTATTCTAGCAAGAGAATACGAAAATATTTCTTCAACACCACTGAAAATATTGCATCTAATTAACATTGTTTATTTCGTACTCTTTTCAGTTCAGCTGAGTTTTCTTTTGGAATAAATTTTGCCCCTTGATTCTAAGGGCCATTCATGAATCCACCTGTCAGGGAGTCTTCAGCATTCTTTTGTGGGCTGAGACAACTTATCATCCACTGCCCCTTCTGCCTGCTCCTTCTGATGGCTCCAGTTCTGCCATCTCTCTTCTGTCCTACACTCTTTATGTGGTAGCCGATGTCTGGAAACCTGTATCCAAATGTTATTTTATTATTTTTAAAGATTTTATTTATTTATTTATTTATTTATTTATTTATTTATTTATTTATTTGAGGTGGGGGAGCAGAGGGAGAAGGACAAGCAGACTTCACACTGAGCCTGACGCAGGGCTGGATCACGACCCTGAGATCATGACCTGAGCTGAAATCAAGAGTCGGATGCTTAACCAACTGAGCTGCCTAGGCGTCCCTGTGTCCAAAATTTTAAAATGAATAAATAAAAGGGAAATTTCTGCCATATGAAAATATTTGATATCTTGGTTTGAGCGATAGAAGAGTGTATAGAACTTTCAAAACTCATTGAAATAAACAATATCTATGCTTTCTTTGTATGTACATTATTCCTTTAAGTAAGCAAACAGCCTCTATACCCATTAAAAAATTCTCTTTGGCAGGCATGATTTTATTTTCTTCAATGGAACACCCATCTCCCAGGGCAAAGCTGAAAGAAGCACAGACCCCATTTTCAGGGTGGGCTTTGTAAATATGTATTGGTGATGAAGGTTCCTGAAGAGAAATCTTATGACTCAGATAGGACCCAAGTCCAGAGATGACACACCTGAGATGAAAATGTCTCATGTAAAGGTTTGTCATGCCTTCCCTCCAAAATACCTCATATTAACATACAAAATGTTATGATGCCTTAAACATGGTAGAAGAAGTAACTTCTGCTGAAAACCCAGTCTTCTAACACTCAAGAGGGTCTTGTGAGGAGAAGGTATAAGTAAGGATCTAACTCTAACAATGCTACCATTCAAGGACCTACTTTCAAGTAACGGCAAGCATTTATTGAGCACTTTTTATGTGTTAGATGTAGTTCTAAATACTTGACTTGTATTAACTTAATCTTCACATATTTATTTGTTACAGAGAAGAGCAAAAGGGCAGAAGGTAGTTGGAGTGATTGCCGTATCTACCATGACAACTTGATCTTCTTTCTCCTTTCCCACCATTTCCTCATGGAAGTCAAAGAAATGAGGATAAGCATGATCTCTGAAAGGCAAGACAAAAGCAGCCAGGCACACAGGTCACTTCCATAGTTAAAATTAGAAGGAAACCCAGAGGTGGCATGTGAAGGGCAGAAAAGTGAGCATACTCTACCTTGTAGTAGAGAATTTTCTGTAGAGAATTTGAAAACAACAATAAAACTGACTAAACAGTTTATCTGCCTTTTATTATCACCATGTGCTGACAATTCTAAACAATGTCAGTGAGAAGCTACTGTTTCACAAAAAAATCACTACTTGGTCTAAGTTCTAAACAATATTATAGTTTCTGATGAGTTTTGACATTAATATTAAAGCCTCAAATGAGTAATTTTTATTAATTACTCTTTAATACATATTGTACTATTCATGAAAGCTAACTCAGAAAACTCCTAGGTATAGTCAGCCCTCAACAGACATAGACTCAGATACACACATTTGTTTTGAGAGTAAGTTGGTAACAGTTCAGTATCTTTTTCTTTTTTTTTTTTAAGATTTTATTTATTTATTTGACAGAGAAAGACACAGCCAGTGAGAGAGGGAACACAAGCAGGGGGAGTGGGAGAAGGAGAAGCAGGCTCCTAGCGGAGGAGCCCGAGGCGGGGCTCAATCCCAGGACCCTGGGATCACGCCCAGGGCCGAAGGCAAACACTTAATGACTGAGCCACCCAGGTGCCCCAATAGTTTAGTATCTTTCAAGCTCACTTTGGTCACAACTCAACTCTCCAATCCCATGGTATTAAATATTCTTGTATTTGGGGCACCTGGGTGGCACAGCGGTTAAGCGTCTGCCTTCGGCTCAGGGCGTGATCCCGTGGTTACGGGATCGAGCCCATCAGGCTCCTCTGCTATGAGCCTGCTTCTTCCTCTCCCACTCCCCCTGCTTGTGTTCCCTCTCTCGCTGGCTGTCTCTATCTCTGTCGAATAAATAAATAAAATCTTTAAAAATAAATAAATAAATATTCTTGTATATATGTAGTAGATTCAAAACAAACAATGATAGCAAGGTAATTGTAAAGGCAAAGAAATAGAATTTGAAATACTTTAATTCGGCACTCTGTGTAAGCACTTGAAGTTTTTTCTTTTTTGGAACTTTTGGAAAAAACAATTCATTCACTCCAGTACCACCTTCCTGTTGGAAAATGCCAGAACATAGGTATAACAATGAAAAGGCTTTCCTAGAGAAGTTGAAGCTATGCCCACAGTAAAGACACAAAAGAAAATATGGCACAAGAGGATCAGCTCCAAGTTTATTCTCTCTTCCATGAATTTTTTTCTTTTCTGTTATCTTTTTCCCTGGTGTAAAGCTTTAGATGAAATTAGCCAGAAACAAAACTATTTGCAAACTACCAGAATCAGCCTTGAACCATACTGAAATATCCAGCTTTATAACTGATTCTTTTAGATCAGCTTACACATACAAGGCCATTAAAGATGCGAAAATAAAAGTATAAGGAAATGGATATTTTCTAGAAAAAAGAATCAAATTTTGAAGAACACCAAGAGAAACTACAAAGGATGGTGGTCTTACATTGCCAAAAGGAATTAAACAGTAATATCTGAATCCCTCAATCATTTTCACCAGAACTGGACATTATTCTCAAACCATGGTTCAAAAAAAGTCAATGTCCTCTGTCCTTCAGCCATTTTAAAATAATTTTTGCAGAAAAATCAAAACTTTGTAAGTTCATACCAGAAATAATAGAAATTTCTGGTAAAATTTCTAGTTTAAATATTTTAGTGGAAATGTTTCTACTGAGAAATGTATGAAAACCACTAGAAATGTGCCTGAAGAAAAAATAGACATGAACAGCACTGCCTTTTCTGAATTATTGTGACTGGGATTTTTATGAATTTCCAGAGAACACAGCCTTATCTGTGAGACTTTTCCTAGCTATTTGCATATCTGTTGAATCACATTAAAAAAAATTAAGGCCAGTGATGGGTATTAAGGAGGGCACGTACTGCATGGAGCACTGGGTGTTATACGCAAACAATGAATCATGGAACACCATCAAAAACTACTGTATGGTGACTAACATAACATAATAAAAAAATTTTTTAAAATTAAGTGTAATAAAAAGTGTTTTTCCATCAATTATGAGTGAAGATAAGTTGACAAATGTGACTAAACTGTCTATTGATCATGAATATGCAAAAAAGATAAATTCGTCATTGACAAATTTGTAGAAGTTAAGGCTGAAAAATAGAAACTAATATTATTCATTACAGTTTCAGAACAATGTAAGTATAAGGATTTTTTCTTTCACCACGAAAATAGATTAGTATATTTAAAGTTTTGGGGTGCCTGGTGGCTCAGTCAGTTAAGTGTTAGACTCTTGGTTTCAGCTCAGGTCATGATCTCAGGGTCATGAGATCAAGCCCCGCTTTGGTCTCCACACTCAGTGGGGAGTCTGTTCGGGATTCTCTCTCTCCCTCTCCTCCTCCCTCCACCCTGTGCTCTCTCTCTCTCTCTCTCTCAAATAAATAAATAAATCTTTTAAAAAGTAATTAAAAGTATTAATCTATTACTTTTTCCTTTTTGGTACAATATTTGGTTTATTTACTTATTTATTTAATTTGCTAGCATGATTATATACACATACATCAAGAAATAAAATTTTTACTGTATCTCTTTTCTGGCTATTATTATTATTCAGCTGAATAATTAGTTCAGCATAGAGAAGAGAGAGATTTAAAAAAAAATGATCTCCTATAGGAGATACATTGTCACTGGAGCCAGATATAAAAAGGAAGTTGAAGAACGTGGAAGGGAACTGTGGATAGCCTTGTGGTCTGATCCAGGTCATCACCCCAACACTCGTGGTCAAAGTCAGTGGTGGCTTCAAAATTTCTATACGGAAGGCACTTTCTTAGAAGTGGCCATCTGTTTGGACAGGAAGTCAGAAGCCTTGTCTAAGGCTGAATTTTCTTAGCAAGATCAGTGGTTTTACTTGCATGTTTATCTGGAGGAACTGGAGGTATGGGGGAACAGGTGGAGAACAGGAGTCAAAGCCAGCCCTTCCTGATTACCACTGAGTGACAGCATGAAGGTGTACTAACCACGCAGGACTGGAGATTGGGGAACCCATGCAAAATCCAGTTATGTAAGCTAGTCACGGGATCCTAGACAAGTTTTCACTCTCAGTCTCCTCATCTGAAAAATGAGGGGGTGGGCCTAGATGGTCTCTAAAGCCCCTGCCAACCATAACATTCAATGGTTATGACTCATTTGCCATAGTAGTTTTAAACTATGGATGGCCCTAAATTTGTGCCAAATTTACAATGCATCAAAGTGAAGAGACAAACAGCCACCGAGCCAGAGACTATGAGTTAATGGCCAAGTCACATTTGGATAACTGAGAAAGTATCAGGTTCCTGTTTAAGAGACCAGGTGTTTTACATAGTGTGTGTTGTTCTTCCATAAACGCTGGCTTCTTAGATCATGTCTACATTCACAAGGCCTTCTGTAAACTGTGTCACTATCAACTGCAACAAACACTGAAGTTTTCTCTTTCTGTGTCACCTGGACTCCTTTAATCCCAATGGACAAAACTGGGTAAAAGTAACTTTTAAAATTAATGCATATCAATCTAGTTTACACAACAAATATTTCCATATGGGCGGGAGCCAGTTTTCTGGTATTTGGAGGACAGGCCAAATCTCAGAGTGGTCTTTTAAATCAAAAACCAAATGTGGGGTGAGCTCATTCACTGGAACTTCGTTAAGGAGAATTCATTTCACTTCCTTGGCATAAATTAAGCTGCAGTGAGCTAGTGAAAGATTCCACCACCTTTCACTGAGATGGTAAATTGAGCTCTGCAATGGAGGTCAGAGAAAGACCTAGGTCCTCTGGAGAATGTGAAGGAAGCAGGACCCAGTGGGGTGTGTTGGTTTCCTGGCTGGCAGCCAGGAGAATCACAGTGGCCACAGTGAGACTGCAGGCTTACATTCTTCAGTGGGAGAAGAACTGGTGAGAATCTCTGGATCTTACCCAGGCTGCAGTGGAGGAAAGAGGAGAAGTAAGAGAACTGTCTGCAGAAGGAGGAGACATGATTACCATTACAGCCCTCTTCTCAAACTGGAGACACCCCCAATCAAGGGCAGGAAACAGCCTGCTGAGGGCAACTTTGTCCCTGGTGAGTGCAGGCTGGATTCTGGGGCCTAAAGGTAAGAAAGTCTCTATTATCAGCTCCTTCTCTCAGTGAACCCTTTGAACATGGCCATACCATGGGGTTCCTTCTCAGAACTTTGTGCCCCTCAGAGTCCCCATAACCTCACAGCAGTTCCCTCGCTCCCATGTCTGTAGTCAGACACCATCTGTGTATTGCCAAATCTTGGTAGCCCTCCGCAGCCACACCATTCTCCTGCGGGCTAGACTCCAACACCAAAGAGCTTACTGCATTTCTCCTATTGAACATTCCTTAGACATCCCCAAATCCTATCTGAACACAAACTACATGCCTCTACTCTCACGCATGCCCTGTTGTCCTCTCAGAAAATGCCACCCAAACACTCCCACTCGCCTGCTTCAAAAACCTGAAAGTCAACCTCACTTGCCCTTACAACCCCATCCAATTAGTCCCAGCATCATTCAGGGTTCATTTCCTCATGGTCTCAAATCTGTTTTTGCCTTTCCTTTCCCGCTGTTAAATTCAGTTCCTCACATTTGCCTACAAACTCCCAATAGGTGCCCTGCTGCCTAATCTTGTTCCTTCCAATTAGCCCTCCATGACCTCAGAAAATGAGCTTCCAAAAACGTAAATACGATCTGGTTACTACCCTGCTTAAAACCCTTCAATGATGCCAAAACAAAGTCAAAAGGCAAATGACAAATAGGGAGGAAATATATACAACACATGTGGTAAAGGGTTAAAATCCCTCACATACTTGGAGTGCCCATACATTGTTGAGAAGAAACAATGCAACAGAAGGATGGGCAGAGACTATAAGCAGGCCTTCCATCCATTAGGAAATGATCAATAAACTTCTGAAAAGTTTCATGAGCTCCAGTTGTCAAATAAACATAAATCAAAAGAATGAGATTCTATTTTTTCACCTATTTTTTCACTGACTCAGAGGGCATGTCGACTTAGGGACTTGTATATATTGCCACAACCTTTATGAAGAAAAGTCTGACAGTATACAAATTAAAAAAGGAATAGAACTTTGGGACAGCTATCCCATCTAGGTCTCTTTCCAAAAAAAGAAAAGCACCAATATATAAGCACCAATATATAGATAAAAACAAATAAAAAATCAAACAAAAACAAAACGAAACAAAAAACAGACTCCTAAATACAGAGAAATGGTGGTTGCTGGAGGGGAAGGGATGGGGAATGTGGGACATAGGTGAAGAGGCTTAAGAAGTATAAACTCCCAGTCATAAAATAAATGAGTCACAGGGATGAAAAGCATAGCATAGGGAATATTGTCAATAATATTGCAATAACTTTGTATGGTGATAGATGCTAACTATACTTAACCGTGGTGAACATTTGTAATGTACGTAATTGTCAAATCATTATGTTGTATACTTGAAATTAATATTGGATGCCAACTATATTTCAATTAAAATTAAAACATTTTTAAATGTTTATTACAGTACTATTTGTAATAGCAGAAAAACTAGAAACAACCTGAATGACCATCAATAGAAGAGCCAAAGGACATTTTTATTATGGAACAATATTAGCACCAATTTAAAAGAATGAATCAGATCTAAATGTATTATTGTGAAAGGTATCCGTAATGTATTCTTAAAAAGAAAAACAGGTTACAAAGTAATATGTGTAGCATTATTCTATATTTATAAAAACTAGGCAGTCATATATTTGCATACATTTGTTTTAGAAGAAAGACATTAAAAAATAGGCACTATGGGGTAAATGGAAGTGAGGCTTAGAGGAAGAGATTTTCTTTCTTTATACACCTCAGATTACTCATTTCTCCTTATCCCAGGATGCTCTTTATTTTCTTCATGGCATGCCATCATCACAGTCCATAATTAATTTCTTATGTTTATTTCTAGCAAGGGTTTTGTCTATCTCTTTCCAACAGAGTATAAATTTCCTGGAGGCCCAGACCCAAAACCACCTTGGGACCACTATGTCCTCAGCACCACACAGGACCTGGAACTTTAGAATACTTATTAAATTGGTTTATTAACCATTCAGAGACTTCTGTAATTTAAAAATAAATTAAAACGTCAAACTCTATATTGGCTATTCACAGTTTCTGGAATAAAAGCTCAGAACACATTCATCATCGGGTTCCTGGCTTCCCCTGCAGCCTCATCTCCCAGCTCCCACACAGCACCCCTCCCCCCCCCAACGCATTCTTCCCCAGGAGTTCCTCTTTTCAAAGCTAAGATTCCTTGAGGGCAGGGACCATGTCTTACTGGATTCTGGATCCTCATCCTCATGCCTTATACAGTGACCAATATGTTGTTGTTCCTCAGGGAATGTTTGCTAAATGACTGCAACAAACGCAGATGGGGGAAAGAGGACACATAACGCAGCTTAGATGGGAAGTAGGGGATCCCCTTTTGAGGGTGGCAGCAGTGAGAGCTGTGCTGCCAATTACAGGCTCTGGGACCTTGGGAAAATCACTTGTAAAATGAATATAATCTCCTTAATCCCTTTATAGTTATTAGGACACAATGAGATAGCAGGTATGTATACCGTAAACTTTTAAGAACCGTACAGATACTGTCAGTTTTATTAACAGATAGACTTGATGTCACATTTATTTCTCGAAATCAAATGTAATCTGTACCAGATGCCACTAAATGGCAAGAAATTCAATTTCTGTTATTACTGGTGCTCCCTTCCATTGCTCCTAGGATCTTTTAGAGCTGCCAAGGGACTTTCCCAGGTCCTCACATTTGGAGACAGCCCTCTCATCTTTGGTCCATACCACTCTCTACAAATATGCTTAAGGGCCAAGCTTCATAAAGACAGGTGGCTCTGCACTTCCGGGCCAAGCTGGGACCTGTGGTTTTGCCCCAGCTAGGAGCTCTGGCATCTGGAGGCAGAGCTGCCCAGGTAAACCATGAAGCCTTCCCTGTTGGGGTCCTGGCAGCACTGTGAGGAGCCAGAATGCTGTTCATGGCTCAACAGCCCACAGGCTGGCACTCATTCCCAGGTTTGGCAACAGTTTTCCCTTTCCCAAGTTGCCCACCATCTCTACCCTGCCAGCATGCTTTCCTTTCTCTCTGAACAAACGTAGAATAATCCCTTCACAGAGGAGTCTTCAAGCAACTTCTAAGGCCCCTGAGATAAGAGAACACAAAGGGCTAGCTACTTTCTTCAACCAAGATAAAGACAAAGCACAAATAGTCCTTGAAATTAGTCTGCCACTATACTGTTACTAAAACAATAATCAACACAGAGGAATAATAGCGATCTACTACCATGTAGTTGACTATACAGTTCCTATAAAAGCTTTCTGTTAAATGACTCCCAAAACTGTAGCTTAAAAATTTGAAAAGGACTCTTGAGAGGGCTCACCCAATCCAGAGCATAAAGTAACTCCTTCCAATATTTTTAATACAATTATTATGGTAGAAAGAAAACCCTACATGTAAGTCTGACTAGATGGTTCTGTTCTTAAAGTTGAAATTCACTGAAGAAATCTGTTGTCTTGTTCACTCTATTTTCCAAGGGAGGAACTTCTGCTTTAGAAGTTTCCAGAAGACTTTAGCCCTCCCTTATTCTTAAGCTTGTTGTACCAGCTGTTCTCTAGGAGATTCTGTGATAGGTCCCTGCTCTGAGAGTTGTGCTAACTTGTCAGCACTCCAAGAATTCTCAGTTAAGGTGCTGGTATTTTCAGTAGAAGAGTCCCCTGATTAATGAATGAGCTATCCAGTGGCTCACCTACCTTGGGATCTCATGCAAGGCCTTGTTACCTACTGTTTCGCACACTGTTCTTCTTTCCATGACATTTCACTACTGTTCTGACAGCCAAGGTTATTACTGTTTCCCTTCATGTTCAAGGTTCTTTCTTTCATGTTGCATCTCCCACAGATTCAGGTAGGAAGTTGTGACATACAAGTGAGTCTAGATATCCTAGAATCAGAGCCTAACCGATGCAGAGTAAAATCTGGAAGCAGCTCCCTTGCCCACTGCCCAATGTGTATGCTGCTGCTGCAACGTACCAGCCATGTGATGTTGGCCCAGACACAAACTGGCCAAATTTCAGATACCTTGTCTTCAAAACAGGAGAGTAACTCTACATCTTAAAGCAAGGCAGCTTGACCAAAAGACTACATGATATTACATATGATAATGTTTCCACAGATAGAATCTCATGAGATTCCTTCCAGCTCTAAAATCTAATATCCTATTTGGGGGGTTTATTTTGTTTGGGTCTTAGTTTGCTCTTGACCAAAACAAAAATAATAATCCCTGCTTGAGCCACGAAATTATTGTAAGAAGGATCAAATAAAATAAACCATGCAAACATATTTTGAAAACCAGTTTTGACCAAATGCAAGACATTGTTTTTTTAATGACTAGAGGCCCTCTCTTTAAGGACTGATAAACAAATAAAAATAAAACTAGCCATAGTTATTTTCATATAACTGAACTTTAGTCTGTTTACCTTACAAAATTATTTCTTAGTCAAAGACTGTTATTCTGAATTCTCAAATAAAATAGTTATGTAACTTTAGACAACTCCATTACCCCCATACAATTTTAGTCAAAGCTAGAGAGGGAAGAAATCTGTTTAATTATTCCATTCTTTTCCTGGATTATAGGATGGTCTAACTCTAAGATTTTCATCTATGGTAAGGAAATACTTATAATCTATATCTTCTTACATCAACATATACACTTTATCATCATTACTTCCTCTAGTCTGAAATTTGGGTGCAAAATCAGGTGTCATTCAGATCTGGACTATATTAAATACCTTTGGGTTTGACTGAGTTGGATTTGTAAACAAATGACTTTCCTAAAAACATGAAGTCATATAAAATCTTTTACTATTAATGCCTTGTTCTCTTCTGACACCATAAATAAACCTCATTTCCCCTGAAGGATTAGTGAGAAAAGCACATTTTGAAAAATCTCTCTTGCTGCAAAGATATTAGGTAATTGCCATCCACTGCCTTGCACTTGTTTCTCTTTAGCTCCTAATGAAGAAAGTAAACAATGTTTCAAGTCAAGCATGTCTTGGAGCTCAGTGTTTTAAGCAGACTTCTACTATCTTGGCATTTCTACAAGGTCTGTTATATGATTTACAATGAAACTGGCTGTGGTGAGGAGCTTAATCTCTACCAATGCCAGGTAAAATCAGCCTTGCAACATTTTAACATTGTCTGCTATTACTTCTGACCCACTCTCCTTTCTAGCTTCCTATCATTTTTATTTGGCTTCCATAAGAGCCTCCATTACGCTAGACTGGGCATTCTTTCTTTTCTCTTTCTTTTCAATTTCTTTCTTTTCTCTTTCAAAACACATTTATGGTGTCTGCTGTGGGCAGCACACTGAGCCCATTTCTGTACAATCTAGAAGGATCAGGAAAGATCAGTCCCCAGGTAGCACAGGGCAAATCTAATGCTCCTACAAGGTTAAAACTGATGATAGATACATACTGTGAAATGGTATTTGCAACATGGAAGACTTCTTGGAAGAGGTGTCTTTTAGACTGAAGAGCGAAAGATCAATAGAATTCAGACATGTAGAGACGGAGGAGGGAACACCGGACAAAGGGAACAGGTGTGGGCAAAGGCAAGGAGTTGAGAAAATTCCCTAACATGTGTGCAGACTGGAGCAATTTAGGTTGGCTAAATCATTAGGCACCAGGAAGGAAGTCATGCAAATTATGGTTAGAAAGGTAGTTACTAGGTCATGAGTACTTGTTGTTAGTATTATGACCATGCTATGTTACTAAACAACTTAGAAATCTCTTCTCTCCCCTATTAACTGCTAGATTAAGCCTCTATGCTAGGTGGAAGAAAGAAGGTAGATGGAAAAGAAAGAACAAACAAGTCATGGCCCTAGCCCTCAAGAAATTTAATGAAGGGGAGATACATGCAGAGATCCTTAAAGAATAACGTGTTACAACAGATATGGCCCCATTCTCCAGTATGGATCTCTGAACTAATATGAAAATACAATGTTTCCAAATGTTAAAACCCACCCAATTTTCTAAAAAAGAATGCATCTGTCCCCAATAGAGGAACATTACATGACATTTCTTCTGTGTATTTTGTTACCAAGATCCCATTCTCTTTTTCTTTTTCTCTCTCTCATGCCTATAGGTGCCAGAGAGATAACAAAACTGTATAAAGTGAACGACTAGGTTTGAAATTAAATTGAAAATAGCTGAAATTATACTGAAATTAGTGGGAACTAATTTAATGAATTAAATTGAAAATAGTAAGGATTCTGATAAAAGGAAGCTTTAACTTTTTGAGATAATTATAGATTCATTTACAGTTGTAAGAAATGATACAAATTACACAATGGTCCTGTGTACCCTTTACCTGGTTTTCCACACAGGTAGCATCTTGAAAGACTATTTTATAACATTATAACATCACAGCCAGAGTGCTGACATTGATAAGGTTAGGATACAGAACATTTCCATCACCACAAGTGTCCCTCAAGTCATCTTTTTATAATTTCAACTACTTCCTGCTCCCACCTTCTCCTGAATCCCTGGCAATCCCTAGTCTGTTCTCCATTTCCAAAATTTTGTCATTTCACAAATGTTATAGAAATAGAATCACAGTAGGGGCGCCTGGGTGACCCAGACAGTTGAGAGTCTGACTCTTGGTTTAGGCTCATATCATGATCTGGGGTCATGAGACTGAGCCCTGTGTTGGGCTCCATGCTCTGTGGGGAGTCAGCTTCTCCCTCTCCCCCCCCCCACCCACCCCACCCTGCTTGTGCATGCACATGCTCTCTTGCTCTCAAATAAATAAAATCTAAAAAAAAAAAAAAATAGAATCACAGTATGTAAAATTTCATCACTTCCCTCACTCTGAATTATTTTTTAGAGATTCATCAATATTGTTACATTTACCAATATTTTGGTTTTTTTATTGCTGAGTACTATTCCATGGTATGGGTGTACCACCGTTGGTTTAACCATTCACCCATTTAAAGATACCTATATTGTTTCAAAATTTTGGCTATTGTGAATAAAGCTATTGTAAACATTCATGTACACGTTTTTGTATAACCAAAAGTTTTCATTTCTCTGGGACAAATGCCCAGGAGTGCAATCACTGGGTTCTATGTTAGTTACATGTTTTGATTTTTAGGAAAGTGCCAAACTGTTTTCCAGAATGTCTGTACCATTTTACATTCCTGACAGCAATGTATGAGTGAGCCAGTTTCTCTGTACTTTTGTCAGCATTTGATGTCACTATTTATTTTACCCTTCTGGTATATTTGTAGTAATATCTCATTGTAGTTTTAATTTGCATTTCCCTAATGGCTAATGATGTTAAGTATCTTTCAGTGTGTTTCTTTGCCATCTGTTTATCCTCTTTAATAAATGTTTCTTTATGCCTTTTGTTCATTCTCTAATTGGATTTTATTTTTGTTTGGTTTGATATTTTGTTTTTTTTACCTGTTTTGAAATTCCTTTGTATGTTCTAGATAGTACTTCTTTGTAAGAAACGTACTTTGAAAATATTTTTAGCCAGTTTGTAGCTTGTCTTTCATTCTCTTAGTCTTCCACAGAGCATTAGGATTTTGATTTTTATGTAGTCTAATTTATCCAATTTACTATTTCTAGATCATGCTTTTGGGGTCAAACCTATAAGGCCTTTTTGCCTATCTCTAGTTTTCAGAGATTTTTTCCTTTATTGTTTCTAAGATTATTAAAAATTTATATCTGAGTCAGTTTTTATATAAAATGTAAGACTCAGGGTGAGGTTCATTTTTTTGTGTCTGGATATCTACTTGCTCTGGTACTACATCTTCAAAAAATTATGCTGGGATTTTGAATTGCATTAAACTCAATGTTTGGGGAGAACTGACATCTTTACTATGTTAGGTCTTCCAATCCATGAACATACTACATCTCTATTTATTTAGATCTTCTTTTACTTTTTTCATTGATGTTTTATACTTGTCAGCCTATAAGTCCTCTTCATGTTCTGTTAGATTTATACCCAAGTATTTTTTCAGCAACTGTAAATGATATTGTACTTTTAATTTCAGTGTCTGCATGTTCATTGCTACTGTATTGAAATATTTTTTTGTATGTTTATCTTGTTTCCTATGACTTTACTAAATTTAGTAACTTCTAGGAGTTTTTTGGTAGATTCTTTTTGAATTCTCTATGTAGACAATCATATTATCTGCAAATTGGGGTAATAATATTTCTTCTTTCCCAATCGGTATGCTCTTTGTTTCCTTTTCTTGCCTTATTGCATTAACGAGAACTTCCAGTGCTCTGTTGAATAAGAGTGGAAAGAGCAATCATCCTTGTCTTGTTCCTGATCTGGGAAGCAAAGTATTCAGTTTTTCACCATTAAGTATAATGTTAGCTGTAGGGTTTTGTAAATGTTCTTTTATCAAGTTGAAGAAGTTACCCTCTATTCTATTTTTCTGGAAGTTTTTATCATGAATGTTTTTATTTTTTAACATCATACGTGCCAAACCAAATCCATCTGCAGGACATTTTCAGCCTCTGGCCAGCACTTTGCAACTCCTACAATGAGTTTTTCCAAATCTTGATTTTTCCCAACCACTTCAAAGCAAGGGGGAAAAATATAATGAAAGCAGCTAGTAAATGCACAATAGGCTAATAATATTCATTATCCTTCCTAAATTATCATGTACTTTTTGTCCATGTTTATTTAAAGTTCCACCTGGCTGAGAGTATCTTCTATGTTCAAACAGCAGCATCTTCTCTTCTTTTTTTATTATTTTTAAAATTTATTTTAGAGAGAGAGTGTTTGTGTGTGCACATGCACACAAATCAGGCGGGGAGTGGGGGAGAGGGAGAGAGAGAATCTTTTTTTTTTTTTTTAAGATTTTATTTATTTATTTGACAGAGAGAGAGAGGCAGTGAGAGAGGGAATACAAGCAGGGGGAGTGGGAGAGGGAGAAGCAGGCTTCGCGCCGAGCAGGAAGCGTGATGTGGGGCTCGATCCCAGAACACTGTGATCACGCCCTGAGCCAAAGGCAGATGCTCAACAACTGAGCCACCCAGGTGCCCCGGAGAGAGAGAATCTTAAGCAAGCTCCACACTCAGCATGGAGCCCAACGCAGGGCTATATCTCACCACCCTGAGATCACGACCTGAGCCAAAATAAAGAATCAGACGCTTAACCACCTGAGTCACCCAGGCACCCCCAGCATCGCCCCTTCTAAGAAAGTCATCTCTTGCTAATCCCAGGAACACCATTCCCATCTGATAAATGGTATCATGGGAAATAACACAGATTTTTATTCTTCTCCTGCTTAGTTCCCACACACACACCATCTTTGGCCTTTTGTTGTCAAAGGACTAAGACCTTAGCCAAGACTTTAGTTAGGCTCTTAGTTGTCACTCCTCACAAGGGCTCCAAATTGAAATGAATAAATTCAAATTAATAAAGAAATTAAATACAAGAAATCTTAGCCAAGAATAGACTAAACTGAGAAAGACTAAAATATGATACAAACTAGAAATCGGAAACAGAGAACTAAGAAAAGATTGTTTATGGGATAATTGCTCTTCTTCTCAGTATGTTTTCTGAATGAATCCACCTTAAAGTAAAACCATCTGAAAATACCAAAGACCTATCTCAAAACTGAAATCTTACGAAAACAGAAAATATATGCTAATTCTTAACTTAGTTCATCCTCATCAGTTGGGTTAAATATCCATGTATTATTCTTGAGCTTCAGTTAAATTTCTGTGGAATCCAGCTACAGGATTGTATAAGATAAAACTAACATATTTAGAGAATTTATAATCAAGTTAGAGAATCATTCTCTCCAAGACTTCCCTTTGAGGACACAGATTTGATGTTTATTTTTGTCCATAAGAATCAAGAACAAAGTGAATACCCTTGGTCACCTCTCAGCATTAGGTTTAGCTATTACTTAAGGGAGTCCTACCATCCAGCCATTCAACATTTTAATCTTTCCCATTACAGCATGTAATTATAATGGAGTCTTTCTGAACTGTATTTTGAACTCTCTATTCTGAGGCAAGCAATCTTTGTCAATTTATCCTAACTTTTTTCAAAAACTTCTATCCTAAGTGGTACAGATTGAGTAATTCTTCTGATCTCATAGGGCCATGGGTCTTGGTAATGCCATGTCCATTTCAGTTCGATTAACTCCGAATGAAGGAGAGAGTTCTGCTTTGGATACTTGGCAATGTAACCATAAACAGAAGACTAATCTTTCAATAATACAAGTTTAAGAAAATAAGAGGTGACTGGAACTCTGTTGTAATGAAATTGCCCGTGCATGGCAGTTTCAGGAAGGGGTTTTTTCTTCTGGGAAAGCCGAGAGAGCCACACTGCCTCTACCCAATGAAAGTAATTGAGTGAATGATTTCACTTGTTTCTTCTTTGGACTGAATTAGGTCGTTGCCATCTGTGGAGTGTGCTAAATACCTTAGGGGAAGAAGGCTGTTTTCTCATGTCATTTATGTAATGACTGTGTTGTCACTTGCCACCTTTGAGCAAAATCAATATGTAGCAGAAGTTGGGCCAGGTTTTCCACAGCTGAAGTAAAGTAGGGAATTGGGGCAATTGTTCAGTTAAATTGAGCACATTTTTAAAAAGCAACACTTTCCTTCAAATTATCAAATGCTTCAGGGAACATTTCTAATTGCCCTGGCCTAACACTTTTCTTCAGCTATTGACATCTGGCCACCAAGCCTCTTGCTGGAGCCACAACCAAATATAAATGGGCAAGGAGTTTTTAGGGGGGTGCATTCTCTCCAAATATTGGATGAGTGGTCAGGAACAAGAAGGATTGGACTGTTCTGCATGAAACTAAAAGACAGAATTAAGAGGATACTGGGCAAGATCTACCAAAGAGGCAGGTTTAAGCTCAGTTGAGAGAAGCTCCAAATTTTCCAGTGATAAAATCGGCTTTCTTGGGCAGTATGAAGTTGTCTGTAGCTGGAAATGTTCAAGGAAAGGATTGAATCAGTGTTTCTCAAACTGTGGGTCACAATTCACTAAAGGTTATGAAATCAATTTATGAGTTGTAACTAGCATTTTTAAGAAACTAGAAAGGAATGGAATGAAATAGAATGGGATGGAACACAAGAGAGTAAGAAATGTAGGGCAATGCACTAGAAATTAGTTTTGCTTTGTGAAATTTTATTTCTAATTACTTTTGGGAGTGTGTGTACACACACATATAGACATTTGTATTAGGTCACAACGTAAAACGTGTTTTTAGTGTGGACTACAGTCTAAAATGTTGAAAAATATTGGATTAGACATCTAGTTGAGGGGATATAAGTACTGGATATAGAAGTGATTGAACGTGACTATTAAGACCTAGCTCAAAAAGGAAAGCACAATCAGTTAAAAGGGTCACAATCCCCCTAAGCTAAAAAGAAGTAAATTCTCAGAAAATATGTGACTGTTCTAATCCCGAGCCTGGAAAAAAATTCTCCCCTGAGTCTTCATGGAGAAAACACTATATAAATTATTTTTTTATATGTTACTACAATAAACACAATGACAAGTTTCACAGGACTTTTTAATGATGCCCCAAAATACGAGCTCATGGCATCATACCAAAGCAAAGGTCAGAAATCAGGTCTAAAGAAATCCAATACTGATGCAGTCCAATACAATTGTTCAAATGATCTGATTTATTAAAGGGCAGATATAAGCTTGAATTTGCTGATCTACAACATAGTTAAGATCATACCATCAGGGAAAACATGTTAAGTGACCAGCAAATCATGTTAATGGGCAAACAATGGCTGCCACTCTGCCTGTTCTAGAAAAGTCTTATGCCTGTTCATTTACAGCTTTCAACATGTATCAAATTATTTTATTGTTAGTTTTGGAGAGGTTTTTCTATCTCTCCCTCTCTTTCACCACCATCACATACAAAGTAAGCTCCTCAAGGATACAATAGGGACATTATGTATTTTACTATCTCAAGCCAGCAGGATACATAGAATACGGTAGGTGCTCAGTAAATTCTTAATGAATGAAAGAAAGAGTTTATAATGACATCAAAGAGAGAGGATGAAGGGTAACAAAGAGAAAAAGGGAAAAGAATTGAGTTCAGGAAGTTTTGGATTCAATAAAACAAGAGATTTCTCTGACAATTCAAGGAGGGCAAGCTCAATTTAGACATAGAAAAAATAAAAATACTTTGTTTCCAGATACCCTTCCCTCAGATCTCAACAGAGACATGAACTCTTAAGAATCACCTCCTTATCTAGATTCTGTATCATTCTACATACTTGTAAACATTTTTATGTGCTTTGGAAATTTCTGTTGCTCTTAAACAACTAATATCAGAATAATATTCCATCCAGAACATTCAGGAGGGAGTTAGAGAAGAAGAGGTATGGAGAGAAAAGACAGGGGAGGAGAGGGACTTTATCTAGTAAAGAAGATCTAAAGCTCCCTCAAGATGGTGGCAGGGAAGGCCATGCTGCTCCAGTAGAAAGAGTAGTTCTCAGTTTTGTAAACCAGCCAGCTCCCTAGGTCCCTTTAAGTCATTAAAATCAAATATGTTCCAATGAGGGAGTGGTCTCTAGTCATTAGAAAAAGGATTCAGAGCCAGATTTTTTACTTTTTCATTCTTGGCTTTGCCACATAATCTCACTGTAGCCCTGGCAAACTTTTCCTCTTAACGTTTTGAGGCCTCTCTTGACACATCTGTGAAACGTATATGTGTCAGAGTGTGTGAGGGGTGAATGACATCAAACTGCAAATGGGAACCACAGTTCCAGTGGAGAAATGGTCAAGGCATTAATGAACATCATATTCAAATTAAGAGCCCAGGCTCCATCCAATGAAGGAATAAGTGTTTGAAAATGACAGAAGAGGTCATTAGAATCCAAGTAGCATATACTGTTTTACAAAATAGGATAGCACTGTATATATTCATATAGGAGAGCTCCAGGCAAGATATGAAATCAGGTTAATAGAAAAATACAAAACTTACACAAAGCACAAAAAGACACCAGAATTCAAGATTCTCAATGTCCACCTGTAGCTGTCATCATTTCTGTCTTTTGGAAACACCTATAAAATTTTTTTTTAATTTAGATTTGGAAAGACCACTTGAGGTCATTAAGTTCAGCCTTTTGGCCAAAATACAAATACTCACCCACAGTCTTCTTGCAGGTAGTCATTCAACTTCTGTATGAACATTGCCAGTGACAAAGAGCTTACCATCTTCCAAGGAGGCCCAATCATTTGTGAATACCCTAGCAATGAGAATATGATTCCTCATACTAAGTCTTAGACAGTTCTATCTTCTCTTTGCACTAATACAATCAGGTAATGAAGGGGAAAAATTTCTCAATAAGAAGATGGTCAACTGTTTTAGTTTTCCCTGGAAATTGAGGGTTTCCTGGGATCAAGGACTCTTCAGTACCCAGGAAAACCAGAATGATCAGTTGCCTTAATAAAGAAAATAGAGATGAAGTTACCAAAAGGTTCAAGAGGATTCCATATATTTACTCTCCCATCAGACAACTCCCTCCTTGGGCATTATGTCTTTTAGCTAAATATTCTCTTTCAGATCAAAGGGTTGAAGGAAATTATGGGGCTATGTCTTAACATAACTGGCTCTGCCACGGTTACATTTCTTAAGATAGTCATTTCAATATGACCTTCTTTGGGTACAACTGCTTCAGTGTTCTAGGGGGAACACAGTAAAGGATCTCTTGATTTAATCAATGAAGATCACATAAGAATATCATATACTGTAGACAATGATGTGTCCTCACATAAAAACACTTGTAACCCAAATTAACAGTAAAATAGTCAGCCTGGAGAAATTAAACAAGAAAAAATAGATAAGAGGTCCTTGATGTGTCTTTGAAACAGCATTCTCAAGTTAGAAAACTCCAACTGAGCAATTTCATCTCCAGAAAGTACTAAATCTTCCTATAAGAGCGGAACTAGTATTCATTAAAGAGCAGAACTAGTATTCCCCACCACTGTCTGAGGGAATTCTAACCCTAGATTTGTTCAGTAAGACTTTGTTCCATACGGTAAAAAAAAAGTCCCACAGATAGATCCTGAGAATTAAAGAAGCAAGCTAGTGGAGCGCAGCCTGGGAGGTGGTTGCTTAGGGAATAATGATGAAATTAGAGAGATTCTATAAGAATGTTTTGATAAGGAATGAGAGCAATACTAAAAATGAAAGAAGAAGGAATCTAGGAAAATAGGGGAGTTCATATATGGGGACCTTCAACTCTACAAGTGTAAAAGTCATAAAACCATATACAGGAGCCATTTAGAATCCATTAAACAGTTATGGAGTCAAGGTTCCCAGAGTGAACAATATCTATTTTCCCTGAGGGCAGGAGGGATCTCAGTTCCTGGTTTCTTGCCTGAAAAACCAATGGGGGAGGAAGTAGGAAGAGAAGATAAACACACATAGGGATTCATGTACAAGGAAATACTAACTTGCTCTAACTTGTGGGCAGCTTTACCTTGCAGAAGTCAAGCCATGAAGGTGCAGCTTCTCCCTTAACAACTCATTTTCCTACAGGGTTAAGAGTAAGAAAGCCACTCAATATGATTTTTTTTTTAATCTCAAATTTTATCTGCAAATACAAATTGGCTGTCTAGCTGCAACTGACTCGCACGGACTCCATTTGGAATAAAGATGAAGTTCAAAAGGTTAATCAAGTTATTAACATTTTAAAAGAAGGGAAATTTTCTTTCCCAGATGGCTTAACAGGTGACTCCTATAAATTACACAGTACATTACAGCGGGCATCCGCTAGCCCGGTTATAGTAGAGAGTCTGTCAACATTTCCATTAGAAAGCCCTATTTTCAGAGTTTATAACTCAGCCATAAAACTCTGCTCCAAGCTGGGCCCTGGCTTTCTAGTTGAATTTTCAGCTCAGCGGCAAACTCTTTTCTTTTCTTTCTTCTCCTTCATCTTCTCCATCCCCATCCATTGCTCTGTCCCCCTCCTCCTCCTCCTCTTTTCCATGACAAAAATGTTTTTAAAAAATCATTGCTCTAAATTAACTAAGTGAAAGGAGGACTTGTGCATAGGGAAGTCTTTCAACCACTTCATAGTTAAGCACATCTTTTTAAATGCACAGGTATTGAGGTTTTTTTTTCCCAGAAACTGTTAGGAATCAAGATGTTTCTAATCAAGGCCTGTGTTGTAGTCTTTCAAATCATAATGAAGATGCGTAAGCCACTAGCATCTGAAGGTGAGGAAGGTCCCGGGAGAGGGGATTTTATCTTAGAAATATTTCACCTTGTTTCTCGAATTCCAAGTGTCTACATTTAATTCTGTCCCCTAAAGGTAACAACAATGGCATAGATCCCATTATTTCATCAGCATGTGCACAGGGCTTTGGAGAACACAGCATCAGCACAGCAACTTCCAGATGGCAGGTATGTGTGTTTACAGGCCACCAGGGTGGAGAGAGAGCAACACACAAAATACTAAGTGACAAAGAAGGTGCACAAGTGACGAGCGGAGGTCTGCCGTTCCAAGTCTGGTCAGTCACAGCCTGGGGAGTTTTTATGGCCTATTCAAGGCTGTGGTGCAGACTAAACAAAGTTTCCTTTACTTTCACCATGACATCCTTGAAGACCAGGCCAGAGGGTGGGGAAGACTAACACGCACAGCCAACTCTGCTCAAATGAGAGACTGCGGCTTCTCTGTGAAAGCTCTGTAGCTGACCTTGGAGCTTCATCTCCAGGGTCCCCCCAAACTCTATCTCAGACAGAAAGTAAAGCCACACAGGAATTTTTCTGCAAATGCAGGGCGGCGGCGGGGGGAGGGGGAAGTTCCAGGAATATGGCTGAAACATTCTCAGAGGAACAAGAAGAACAGAGCAGGTCACAGTGGCACTTGAACAATTTTCCTCCCAAGGCCTAGGCCAAGTAAGGTGCATCTGAAACTGCTTCAGAGAGAAGGTGGTCTTTCTCATCACATCAGCATCTGTCTTGATGCCAACTCAGCAGCTCCTAAAATTAGGCATCAACTCCCACTGGAGGGGAGACGGCCCAGGGGCAAAGGGTAGCTAATTTCTCTCTTTACCCAGGCAGAGACCTATCGACCTCCTCCTACATCAAAACAGGAGACTGCAGCTGTTGGATTGTCCAGGGAGTAGCATTTTGGCTTGAGAAATGTTCCAATGGAAGGTGCTAAGATTTATCTACTGAGCTCACCCCAGGCACATCTGTTGAAGAACCTCACTCACATATCCCATTCTCCCAGCCGACTGCCTTCTCATATGTTTTTCATATTTTTTTTGTTAATATACTTGCTCATTAGCAAAGGTATTTGGCTTAGAGAAAAACTGTACCCCTTTACAGCTCATCTTTTCCTCCTCTTGAGTCCCATACTCATGTCATAATATTTGAATTTGTGATATACATCACCATCATTTCCATAGCAATAGAAATAGCAGCCCTTGTGAAAACAGGATTTGCGATTCAGTGAAAGAAAAGAACTTCAGAGAACAGCTGGTCCAGCCTCCTGCCATAGACAGGTACACAGCGAGGCAGACCAAGGACTGTTTTCAATCAGCACACTCCACTCACACGCAGAGCACACCCCTCCTCACTGCTCTGGAACTAGGTGTCTGACCGCATCACTCCTGCACAAACTAGCCAAGAACTTCAGATGGCAAGGACTGCATCTTGGCCATCATTTTCCCTCTAGCATCTTAGCCAGGGGCTGAGAATCATGGATACTTCAATGAGTTTGCTGAATGATGGAGATGCTGTATGTTGAGCCTGTAATCGGCTTTACAGCCAAGATTTGCTTATGATGTGTCTAAGTATCTTCTGTCATAATTTAAAGATATTGAAACTCTGATTCTCCATATGAAAGAAGTAAATTATTCAAGGATATCCATGAAATAATTATTCATTCTAATGCCTAAGATAGTTACTATTTACCACCTCATTCTTTTATGGCTCTGCTTAAAACTCGGCAAATTCTTCATCTTCTTAACAATTCATTTTCTGCTAGGACATCCCCAATGTACCCTATGTCTCTTTTAAGTGTTAAATTCTAATTGTAGGGGGGCTATATGAAAGCTTATTGAAAAAAAAAAGAAATTAAATTAATTTTCACCATGAAAAGGTGAAACAGTAACATCTTTTTGTTACAGTGAACTTATTTTGTGTTTTGAACAAATGGGAAATAACAAATTAATGTAAAGCAGAAGCTATTAGTGTTGGGGGCAAGGGAGGAAGTTTTACTATAATAAAATCTATTTCATCTAAAAAGAAAAGATTCTAATTGTAACTCAAAGCACTGAGTGAGGATTCTGAAAGCCTCAATTCTAGTCTGGCTGTCACTTGCTGAGTGACCCTCACCAAGACATGCAATGGCTCTGAGCCTGCTTCCTCATTCACAAGTTCCCTGACTACCTCACAAGGGTCGTTGTAAGGAAAAAATAAAATAATACATGCAAATGCCTATGAAATTCTTAATTGTACACAAGTGGCAATTATGAGTGTTACTAAAATTATTCGGTAAGAGTGTTCCCAGTGCCTAACACAGTGGATTGCTTGCCAACTTGGTGGTTACCAGCCCAGAATGATGGTTTCCAGTAACAATCTTACATTTGTTAAAGAAAAGTAGAGCCAGACAGTAAAGCAGCAAAAATAGATTTCATTCAGAAACTACTGAAATAGGGGGAAAGAGACCTCAGTATAGAACTGGGCTCAATTCCGAATACAAAAGGAACAAGTGGGGGGTTATAGCCAAAGAGAAGGTTGGTGGATGGAAAATTACTAAGAGAAGACACCAAGGGTAGGGGGAGTTCTTGTTTAACTGAGCTAATGGGATTCTTGCCCAAAGCAGGTCCATATCAAGGATGGGGGATTCTCTCTAGACTGAATTAGCAAGATTCGTACTAAACGGGGCTATGTAGGTTATGCAAGTACTAAGGTGAAGGTAGGGATGGGGCCCGGGTCAAGGCCTAATGGAGAAGAGGGCTGAGGCAAGCCTCACTGAAGTTTGGTCAAGAAGAGAGTTTTGTCACATTACTGAGTAATACTCAGCTTTAGCCTGTAGTTCTCCTCATATGTCTGCTTTTGATCATACTTGTGCCACTTGTCACCACTCCTCTTTTTTAAACATACATATATCTGCCTCCTGGGTCCTGGTTTAGGCAACAGATATGGACCAGAAAGCCAACCATTGACTGAAATAAATGTAAATATGTAGGTTCTAATTTATAGACTAAGAAGTCAACATTTCAAACTTAACTTTCTTTAAAGGAAAAGTGACCTCTCTTATTTCTTCGCCTTCAGTTTTCCCTCCCTTCCCCTATTGTCCTCTGCAAATAAGAGAAGAAGACAAACCATATAATACTCTTGACTCTGGGAAACAAACTGAGGGTTGCAGAAAAGGAGGTGGGTGGGGGGATGGGGTAACACAGTGATGGGCAATAAGGAGGGCATGTGATGTGATGAGCACTGGGTGTTATACACAACTAATGAATCATTGAACATTATATCAAAAACTAAAAAAAAAAAAAAAAGCCACCTGAAGTATGTTTTTTTTCACCCCTATAATAATGTATTGGTTTTCTGTAATGAACTTTTTTCTCTTTTACTAAAGTATTCCTTTTCCCCTAACCCCACTAACTTCAGCAAAAATGACAACTGACCAGATACAAATTGAAATTTTTATTTGCTGACCCTTGTATTTCATTGCAAAATTCCATTGTAACCCAGACTCTTCATTATCTGATTGGAGCCTCTGAGTTTCTTACAGACCTAGTTTTATAGATAGACATAGTATGTGTCCAAGAGCCCTGGCGCTAGCCATTCATCAGTGTGACAGATGCAGATATACTGACAATCAACCTTTTGGCCAAATGACCATACACTTGTCAGCACTACCACTTTCAAACTTTTTAACCCAAGAGCCCTGGAAGGCTTTGCCCATCTTTCTATTCTTCTTCGGCCATCTCCATCAAAGAGCCATTTTTCTTCTTCTCTGTCCATCACACAGCAGTCAGATTATGAAGAATCTGTTTTCTCCTCCTCTTTTACCTCATATATACCAAATCATTCTTCTGCCTCCTATCTCTTTTCCCTTCATAAGTGGGCAATGCCTGGCCTCATTTTCACTTCATATTGGTCTCTGAAGTTGTTGTTTTTTTTTTTTCCCAGATCTGGGATTCTGCATTTTGCTGCAGCTCCCTGCCCTCCTTCACAATGCTTAATTGGATCAACGACAAGGATAAGGGCCATGAGTGGGCTGGGGGTTTGCTATAGTTGTTTTTAGTCCTGACAACCAAGAGGAAGAAGCAAGAAGCCCAAAGGCCATAAATGAATTGACCATGTAGGTATGACCTACTGCTGGAAGGTTTAAGGAACTTGCTTTCTGATTCCAACTTCTGTATTCTTTCCACTAAACTAAATAGATTTGTTGTCCCATTCATCTTCCTTTTTTCCATTTCCATTCTTCTTCCCGTGTTTTCATTCTCTTAATCCGCTACCAATTTTAAATCAACCATATAAATGTTCAACCGATTAACTTCCCTTTTCCTGCATTTTTATCCTAGCTTCACCCTTTCCTGCACCAGTTCCCAATGCCTGCATTTCCTTCTCTAAGATTAATACAGTCCAAAAGATTTAACCTGCCTTGAGAAATCACTGGACAAACAAAATGAAATCTGGGGCAGATAGGAGATCCAAGTTTTGGGAGCTGTGAAACATACACATTTTGAGAGATACCTTTAAGAGAAATAATGCAAAGTTACTAATACAAAACTAGGCAGATGTATAAGTATTTATTTAGAATGAGAAAAGAAATTAGAACTACAAATTTTAAAAGCTAACAAAAATCACAAAATCCAGAAAGTCACCAGAATATTTTTAACTGACTGACACATCTGTGTATTTTTTGTCCTACATCTTTTAGCTGTTACTCTGCTACCTCTTCATATGACAAGAACATTGTAATACCATTTTCAATAAAGAAATTTTTTAAAGATTTATTTATTTTAGAGAGAGACAGAGAGAGTGCAAGCAGGGGGAGAGGGAGAGGAAGAGGGAGAGAAGCAGAGAGCCTGATATCTCAGGACCCTGCGATCATGACCTGAGCCAAAATCAAGAGTTGGATGCTTAACCAACTGAGCCACCCAGGCACCCCTCTATATAGAAATTTTTTAACTGATTTTTCCCTCTAGAGTAATTGTTCAAAGTTAATTTTGTGTACTTGGTAGTTCAGAATAGTTTATTTTGGCTTCGTAACTATTAATGATAAAGCCATCGTAAGATGCTATACCTTAGAATGCTTAAAATATAAAATGTCACATAATGTATTACCTACTTTATACTACAGCTATAATTTGTGTCCTACAAATATAGAAATTCCAGCAAATTCTATTCTATGTGCTTCTCATATATAAAAAGGCTATACAGTGCATTTAAAATTGCATGCACTGCATCAAAGAATATAATTTCATCAAGAGAAAGAACTTCCATTTTGTTTAAGCATTGATAAAAATTAAATCTATTGCTTACAATTTTACACATCTACAGTTTGAAAGACTTTCCCATAGCTTGTAGCTCCCCACATTTTAAACTGTTCCTTCTCCACACCACATGTTTCTCATGCTGGACATAGCTATGTACTAGGACTTCTCTTCTTGCAACTCCAGATTAAAACACTGGAGAAGTCATTTCAGTGAGCAATAGGCATATACTTATTTCTACATTGGAAACAGCTAGAAAATTATTCATTGCGTAGACTGTAAACCATAAATATATCTTACAAAACCCAAACTAAGTTAACCCTAACACAAATTCCACTTAGCTGGACCCCCAAAATGTCCATAGCTCTTCCATTACCATCTAATGTGAGGAAAAGAACAATGGAGGAAATTCAGAATGGAAAGAGGTACTGGTCTTAACCAATTACAGTTAAAATATTTTACCTTTAAAAACTTTACAAAAACTAGAACCACATAAACACATTGTTGGGTCCCTCTCAGAACCGTGAAAGTGATCTATGCAAGCAACATGGGCTCTGAAATATTAATTTTATTCCCTTCCAGGTAAATCTGACACTGGTAGGTAGGCACCAAGCCAGCTCCCCTACACAATCTTCGAGGTACTTTAGAATGAAAGGTATGCCCAAACAAAATCGAAAGCAGGGTTATCTTTAAAATGCTTTAATAGGATTAAATCTTATTGATGAAGCTACTGAATCCAAGAGACTCTATAGTCCTTGACTACAGGCCATTTTATTGTCTTTTTATCTGTAGATAAATACTTGTATAATATACCTATATAAGTGCTTAACACAAGTTTTGCGATGAATGAATGAATGGATTCATGAATTAACAAAAGCTATGAAAACCCAACATTTGAAAATATATCCTTGGTAAGTAAAATAGAGTGTGAGGTAAGGAAGGCCAGATTCATGATACCTGAAATTGCAATGACTGCCCCACACCTGTCAGAGATGTTGTAATTCAAATGATGGTGTTTTCAAACAGAGATTGTTGTCTGATCGTGAACAACAGTTTCTATCCAAACAAAAATGTTTTTAAGCATTCATGGATGTTAATTCAATATGGAAATGTATTTGGAATAAACATTAAACATTTTGCCATCTGTTGCCCTCCTGAGTCACTGAAGAAAATCCTCCTCAAATGTTCATATTTTCAGATTAATTGGTCCATGGATGCCAGGCATGAAGAAGAAAGAAAATCTGAAACTCAGTGATTCCATTAAATTGTAAAAGACGCACTACAAAGACACTGCTATTTGGAGATGGAGTTATGGATTAAGAGTGGAGTCAAACCAGGGGGAACATTCCTAGGTTGTCAGAACATTTTATCCAACAATTAATCATAATCTGTACATTCCAATAATTTTGATTAATTTAATGCTTAATATGTTTTTAATCTCAAAATTTCTACCAAAATATATTTAGTTCACATTTCTAATCTTCAGAGAATCGTCTTTTTAATAAGCATCAGAAATTTGACAAAGAATTTGGAGTAATGGAAGGAAAAGATAAAGGGGATAGAATGAGAGACAACTGGAATGAGTGAGATTTCCAAAATAGCAGCAGAGAGAGGAAAGTAATCAAAGAAAGCGAATACTGTTTCTCATATTTTAGTCATGCCGTTCCTCTGAGAAGTATAGCACAAACCAAGCTCCAATCTACTCAAAGCTAAAGGAAACAATACAAAGTTGGTCTCCCTCCTGCACATCCCTATCTCTGGCTGCCACCAGAGTTCCTGGTGGGTTCCAGAGAGCCCAAGATGAACATCCAGCTCCATAAGTGTTGTGGATCATTTCCCAGGAGGCCTATTTGGGTGTCACCTCACCTGTGATCATGGGGGGAATCTGTAGCGCTTTACCACTAGAGATCAGGTTGTGATAGAGAAGATGGGTGGGGCTTACAGCAACCAGAGCTCAGATCTCAGCAGACCAAAATCTTCCTCACAATGGTACCCAATTAGAGATCCTAGCCAGCTGTACTGCCCAACTACAGAGCCAAGCCAGTGGCCCCATCCAATGAGGGAACATGGTGTGCAGTTCTGCCTGATTCAGGACCCTAAACAACAAGCCCTGCCAGTCTTCGAGCTTATTCTGCCACCCCACCCAGACAGGGAAGCTAATTCACAGCCCCACCTACTGCTAAGTGCAGCCCCCTCTCTGCCTGACCATGAAACCTTGCAAGAGCAGCTGGAAAGCTAGGTAGCCCAGCAGCACTTGAACAGAAAGCCCAGCCAGCAGTTCTGCCTACCTGCAGAGCTTAGGTGGTGGCCCTCTCTGGCCAGGTAGCTCAGTGCACAGGTCTGCATAATTTGGTTTTCTGGCTAGTGAAATGTGCCACTCTTGGAGCCTGCTCTGCTATGCTGTCCACACAGGTTAAGTGAGTTCATGATCCTGCCCACTTCTGGGTATAAACCTTAGTTTCACCCAACCAGGAAACCTCACCAGGGCACCCAGGAACCCACCTACAGAGTTACCTAAGGAAAGAGCAGAGACATAGCAGCTCTGCCCATCTGCAGACCTAAGATGTTGGTCCTGTCTGGCCAGGGAAGTCAGTGAACACTTCTGCTTAATGCTGGTCTCCAGCCAATGAGTTCTACTGGCCCTGGAGCCTGTTATATAGCCCCACCCAAGCTGAGAAGCAAATATGAAGCCCTGCCTGGGGCTGAATATAGCCTCCAGCCCTGCCTGACCAGGAACTCTTACCAAGAATACTTGGGAAGCTGCGTTCTCCATCTGACAGCCCCACCGACAATGGCACCCAAACAGAAAGCCCAGCCAGTGGCTCTGCCCATCTGCAGAGCCAAGCCAATGGTCCTCTATTGCCAGAAGCTTTGTGGGCAGCCCTGCTGGGTTCAGGTCCCCAGCCATCAAGCTATAATGGCTATGGAGCCCAACCCAGCACCCCACAAAGGCAGGGAAGCAAGTTCACAGCCCCACTCAAGGGCTGATTATAGCATCCAGTCCCACCTGACTGAGAAAACTAACCAGGGAATCTAGTCAACTGCAGAACCATCATACAGTCTTGCTTGATCAGAGAACTAAGGAAGAAGTCCCACCCAACTATTCTCAGCCAGTGGCACTCCTCTAAACCTCAGTGCTTGGGCAGTAGCCTCACCAAATAGAGACCCTGATAGCAAGCCCCACCTGCCCCAAAATACTACCAGCTGACTGGTCCAGAACCCCAAACTAAGATGACTGGTGAAGGACTCTCTGCCAAAGTGAATCTATAAGGTCTGGAGGAGGAGCCCACTTCCTCATATGCCCAGATATCAATGCAAGAAATCAAGGATCACAAAGAATTAAGTAAACATGACACCAACAGATGAAATAAAGCTCCAATAACAGACCCTAAAGAAATGGAGATCTATAAATTGTCCGACAATTCAGAAAATCCTCTTAAGAAGTTTAGTGAACTCAAGAGCTGAATAAGACAATGACTGAGTTGAACATTTGAATAGAGAGCTTCAACAATAGACTTGATCAAACAGAGACAAGAATCAGTAAATCAGAAGATAGGTCATTTGGAATTATCCAGTCAGAGGAGCAAAAAGAAAAAAGAATGAATAAGAGTGAAGAACACCTATGGAACTTATGGGACATCATCAAGGAAGTAATGTACACATTATGGGACATAATATACACATTATGGGAATTCCAAGAGGAGGAAAGAAAGGGACAAAAAAAATTACATTTAAAGCAGTAAAGTTTGAAAACTTCCCAAACCTAGAGAGAAAAATAGATGTCCAGATTCATGAGGCCCAGAAGACCCCAAATAGTTTGAACCTGAAGAGAGCCATACTAAGACACATTATCATTAAATTATCAAAAATCAAAGACAAAGAGATAAAATTGAAAGGAACAAGAGAAAAATAATATGTCAAATACAAGGTAACCCCCATAAGACTATGTGTAGATTTTACAACAGAAACTTTTCATGTCAGGAGAGAACGAGATGATATATTCAAAATATTGAAAGAAAAAAACTGTAAACCAAGAAAACTATACCCAACAAAGCTGTCTTTCAGAAATGAAGGAAAGATACTTTCCCAAGCAAATGGAAGATGAAGGAGTTTATCACTACTAGCTCTACCTCACAAGAAATGCTAAAGAGAGTTCTTCAAGCGTAAATAAAAGAGTGATAACTAATATCATCAAAACATATGAATGTAGGTGTAAAAGACACTGATAATAGTAAATATATATTCAAATTAAGATTCTCTAATACTGTAAAGGCAGTGAATAATTTACAACTCTAGTTTAAAAGTTAAAAACCATAGTAAAAAATAACCATAACTAATAATTTTTTATTGGATACACAAAATAAAAAATAAGTAAGCTGGGGGCACCTGGGTGGCACAGTCAATTAAGCATCTGCCTTCAGCTCAGGTAATAATCTCGGGGTCCTGGGATCAAGTCCCACATTGGGCTCCCTGCTTAGTGGAGAGTCATCTTCTCCCTCTCCCTCTGCCCCTCCCAACCAACTCATGCACACACACACACTCTCAATCTCTCTCTCAAATAAATAAAATCTTTTTAAAAATTAGGTAAATTGGATATTAATAACCTACAATGTGAAGCGGTAAGAGAAAAGTGAAAGCATGCAGCTTAGAAATCTTTAAAGTTATCAGTTTAAAATAAGATGTTAGAAATATAATTTATGAGACCCCATGGAAACCAACCACGTATAGTAGTTACACAAAAGATTATGTAAAGGAATCAAAACATACTACTACAAAAAGTCATCAAATCACAAACGAAGAGAGAAAATAAGGAGCAAGGAACAAAATCTACAAAACATTCAGAAAACAATTAACAAAATAATAATAAGAACTTAGCTATCGATAATTACTTTAAATGTAAATGAAGTAAATTCTCCCATCAAAAGACATCAAATGGATGAATGGATTAAAAAAACAAACTAGATCCAACAATATGCTCCCTATAAGAGACATACTTAAGCTTTAAGACACACATAGACTGAGAATGAAGAGATGGAAAAGCATATTTCAAGCAAATGAGAACCAAAAGAAAGCTGAGGTAGTTATATTTATATTAGGCAAAATAGACTTTAAGCTAAAAATGGTCAAAAGAGAAAGAAGATCATTATATAATGATAAAGGGGCCAATCTATCCTAATAAGATACAATTGTAAATATTTAAGCACTCAATATTGGAGAACCTTAATTTATAAAGTAAATACTAAACGAACTAGGAGAAGACATAAATAGCAATACGATACTAGTTGGGACTTTATTATCCCTTTCTCAACAATGGATACATCAACCTTACATAAAATCAATAAGGAAACAGATTTGAACAACATTATAGACCAAATGGCCTACCAGACATGTATAGAACATGCCATTCTACAATAGCAGAATACAAGTTCTACTCAAGCACACATGAAGCATTTTCTGGGACAACTCATGTTAGGCCAAAAAACAAATCTTAGCAAATTTAAGAAGATTAAAATCATACCAAGTATCTTTTCTGACCACAATAATATGAAAGTAGAAATCAAACAGGAAGAAACTAGAAAACTTACAAAACATGAAAATTAAACAACACAGTCCTAAACAACCAATAAATCAAAGAGAAATTAAAAGGGAAATAAAAAAAGCAACTGGGTCAAACAAAAATGGAAACATACTATCCCAAAATATATGAAATACAACAAAAGTGATCCTAAGAAATAAGTTTACAGGGATAAACATATACATCCAGAAAAAAGGAGAATTCACAAATCGAAAAAAAAAGCTAACTTTATACCTCAAGGAACTAGTAAAAGAAGAACCAACTAAGCCATCATGACCAAGTGGGATTCATTCCTGTGATGCAAGCGTGGTTCAACATTTGCAAATCGATCAGCGTGATACGTCATATCAACAAGAAAAGACTCAGGAACCATATGATCCTCTCAATCGATGCCGAAAAAGCATTTGACAAAATACAGCATCCTTTCCTGATTAAAACCCTTCAGAGTGTAGGAATAGAAGGTACATTTCTCAATCTCATAAAAGCCATCTATGAAAAGCCTACAGCAAATATTATTCTCAATGAGGAAAAGCTAGAAGCCTTTCCCTTAAGATCAGGCACACGACAAGGATGCCCACTCTCTCCACTATTATTCAACATAGTACTAGAAGTCCTTGCAACAGCAATCAGACAACAAAAAGGGATAAAAGGTATCCAAATCGGCAAAGAAGAAGTCAAAATGTCTCTCTTAGCAGATGACATGATACTGTATATGGAAAACCCAAAAGAATCCACTCCCAAACTATTAGAAGTTATAAAGCAATTCAGTAACGTGGCGGGATACAAAATCAATGCTCAGAAATCAGTTGCATTTCTATACACAAATAATGAGACTGAAGAAAGAGAAATTAGGGAATCCATCCCATTTACAATAGCACCAAAAACCATACGTTACCTTGCAATTAACTTAACCAGAGACGTAAAGGATCTATAGTCTAGAAACTATAAATCACTCTTGAAAGACATTGAGGAAGACATAAAAAGATGGAAAAATATTCCATGCTCACGGATCGAAAGAATTAACATAGTTAAAATATCCATGCTACCCAGAGCAATCTACACTTTCAGTGCTATCCCAATCAAAATACCAAGGACATTTTTCAAAGAACTGGAACAAATAGTCCTTAAATTTGTATGGAACCAGAAAAGGCCCCGAATCGCCAAGGAACTGTTGAAAAGGAAAAACAAAGCTGGGGGCATCACAATGCCGGATTTCGAACTGTACTACAAAGCTGTGATCACAAAGACAGTATGGTACTGGCACAAAAACAGACACATAGTCCAATGGAACAGAATAGAGAACCCAGAAATGGACCCTTGGCTCTTTGGGCAACTAATCTTTGATAAAGCAGGAAAAAACATACAGTGGAAAAAAGACAGTCTCTTCAATAATTGGTGCTGGGAAAATTGGACAGCTACATGCAAAAGAATGAAACTTGACCACTCTCTCACACCATACACAAAGATAAACTCCAAATGGATGAAAGACCTCGATGTGAGACAGGAATCCATCAAAATTCTAGAGGAGAACATAGGCAGCAACCTCTACGACATCGGCCAAAGCAACCTTTTTCATGACACATCCCCAAAGGCAAGAGAAACAAAAGATAAAATGAATTTATGGGACTTCATCAAGATTAAAAGCTTCTGCACAGCCAAGGAAACAGTCAGAAAAACTAAGAGGCAGCCCACGGAATGGGAGAATATATTTGCAAATGACACTACAGATAAAGGACTGGTATCCAAGATCTACAAAGAACTTCTCAAACTCAATACACGAAAAACAAATAAACAAATCAAAAAATGGGCAGAAGATATGAACAGACACTTTTCCAAGGAAGACATACAAATGGCTAACAGACACATGAAAAAATGTTCAAAATCATTAGCCATCAGGGAAATTCAAATCAAAACCACACTGAGATACCACCTTATGCCAGTTAGAATGGCAAAAATGGACAAGGCAAGAAACAGCAATTGTTGGAGAGGATGTGGAGAAAAGGGATCCCTCCTACATTGTTGGTGGGAATGCACGTTGGTACAGCCACTCTGGAAAACAGTGTGGAGGTCCCTTAAAAAGTGAAAAATTGAGCTACCCTATGACCCAGCCATTGCACTACTGGGTGTTTACCCCAAAGATACAGACGTAGTGAAGAGAATGGCCATATGCACCCCAGTGTTCATAGCAGCATTGTCCACAATATCTAAATCGTGGAAGGAGCCGAGATGTCCTTCAACAGATGACTGGATTAAGAAGTTGTGGTCCATATATACAATGGAATATTACTCAGCTATCAGAAAGAACGAATTCTCAACATTTGCTGCAACATGGACGGCACTGGAGGAGATAATGCTAAGTGAAATAAGTCAAGCAGAGAAAGACAAATATCATAGGATTTCTCTCATCTATGGAACATAAGAAATAGGATGATCGGTAGGGGAAGAAAAGGATAAAGAAAGGAGGGGTGGTAACCAGAAGGGGGAATGAAACATGAGAGACTATGGACTATGAGAAACAAACTGAGGGCCTCAGAGGGGAAGGGAGTGGGGGAATGGGATAGACCGGTGATGGGTAGTAAGGAGGGCATGTATTGCATGGTGCACTGGGTGTTATACGCAACTAATGAATCATCGAACTTTATATCGGAAACCGGGGATGTACTGTATGGTGACTAACATAATATAATAAAAAATCATTTAAAAAAAAAGAAAGAAAATCAACATACTAAAATTAGTTGCATTTCTAGCCAAAGCAATTTTGAGAAAGAAAAACACATCTGGAGGTAGCACAACCTCAAATTTCAAGATATACTACAAAGCTATAGTAATCAAAAAAGTATGGTACTAGCACAGAAACAGACATACAGATCAATAAAACAGGATAGAAAGCCCAAAAATAAACCCATGCTTATATGGTCAATTAATCTATAACAAAAGGAGGCAAGTATATAATGGGGAAAAGACAGTCTTGCCAATAATTGTGCTGGGAAAATTGGAAGCTACATGCAAAAGAATGAAACTGGACCATTTTCTTAAACCATATATAAGAATAAACTCAAAATGGATTAAAGACCTAAATATCAGACCTGAAATCATAAAACTCCTTAAGGAAAACATAGACATTAATCTCTTTGATATCATCCTTAGCAACATTTTTCTAGATATGTCTCCTCAGGCAAGGCAAACAACAACAAAAATAAACTACTGGGACTATACCAGAATAAAAAGCTTTTCACAGCAAAGGAAACAATTCACAAAATGAAAAGGCAATCTACTGAGTGGGGGAAGATATTTCCAAATGATATCCAATAAGGGGTTAATATCCAAAATATATTTTAAAAACCTACACAACTCAACGCCAAAAAAAAAAAAAAAACCTGATCAAAAAATGGGCAGAGTACCTAAATAGGCATTTTTCCAGACAGCCAACAGGAAAAGATGTTCAACATCACTAATCATCAGGGAAATGCAAATCAAAACCACAATGAGATATAACCTCATGCCTGTCAAAATGGCTAATATCAAAAACACAAGAAATAACAAGTGTTAGTGAGGATATGGAGAAAATGGAACCCTTGTACACTGTTGGTGGGAATGTAAATTGGTGCAAGCACTGTGCAAAATGGTATGGAAGTTCCTCAAAAAAACTAAAAACAGAAATACCATAGGCTTGGTACTTCCACTAGTAGATATTTACCCAAAAAAAGTGAAAACACTGATTCAAAAAGACATACGTATATGTACCCAAAAAAGATATATGTACCTCTAGGTATATTGCAGCATTATTTATAATAGCCAAGATATGGAAGTAACCCAAGGGTCCATAAATAGATGAATGGATAAAGAAGATACAGTATGTATGAGTGTATGAGTGTGTGTGTGTGTGTGTGTGTGTGTACAAAGACAGATACCATATTATTTTAGTTATATGTGGAATCAGAAAAACAAAACAAATGAACAATCAAAGCAGAAACAGACCCATAAAAACAGAGAACATACTGGTGATTGCCAAAGGGGCGGGGGTTGACTGGACAGCCAAAATTAGGTGAAGGGAATTAACAGCTATAAACTCCCAGTTATAAAATAAATAAGGCATAGAGATGAAAAGTACAGAATGGGGAATATAGTCAATAATATTGCAATAATGTTGTATAGTGACAGATCTTAACTATACTTATCCTGGTGAGCATAGCTTAATGTATAGAATTGTTGAATCACTATGCTATACACCTGAAACTAATATAACATTGTATGTCAACTAGACTTCAATTAGAAAAATAAATTAGTTGTGTTTCTATACACAAAAAACAAATTATCTGAAAAAGAAATAAAACAACCCCATTTATAATAGCATCAAAAATAATAAAATACTTAGGGATAAATTAAAACAAGGAGGTGAAAGATCTCTACACTGAAAACTAAAAGACATTAATGAAAGAAACTGGAAAAAATATTGTTAAAATGTCTATACTACCTAAAGCCACCCATAGATTCGGTGCAATTCCAAACAAGATTCCAATGCCATTTTTCACATACATAGAAAAAACAGTCACAAGGAGTACTGGGTGGAGGAACTGGGTAAAGGTGATCAAAAGGTACAAACTTCCAGTTATGGGATAAATAATTTCTGAGGATATAATGCACAGGATGATGACTACAGTTTACAATACTGTATAGTATGTTTGAAAGTTGCCAAGAGAGTAGATCTTAAAAGACCTCATCACAAGAAAAATGTGTAATTGAGGTGACGAATGTTAACTTATTGTGATAAGCATTTCACCATACACATAATAAATCATTATGTTGTACACCTTAAACTTATACAATGCTATGTCAATTATATCTCAAGAAAACTTAAAAGAGGGGCGCCTGGGTGGCACAGCGGTTAAGCGTCTGCCTTCGGCTCAGGGCGTGATCCCGGCGATCTGGGATCGAGTTCCACATCAGGCTCTTCTGCTATGAGCCTGCTTCTTCCTCTCCCACTCCCCCTGCTTGTGTTCCCTCTCTCACTGGCTGTCTCTATCTCTGTCGAATAAATAAATAAAATCTTAAAAAAAAAAAAAAAAGAAAACTTAAAAGAAACTAAAAACTAAAAAAAAAAAAAACTTTTTAAAATAAGTAAATAAAAGAAAATAACAAAAGAAAAGATTTGAACAAGATACTTCACCAAAGAAGATACATGAAGCAAATAGCACATGAAAAAAATAATGCTTAATATTAGTCATTAGGGAAATGAATATTAAACCCACCATGAGATACTACTGCACACCTACTGGATAGGCTGTTGTGGGTTTGTTTGTTTTTTTTTTAAGATAATTACCAATACTGTTGGTGAGGATGTGAAAAAAAACATGGTAAGTTAAAAAAGAAAAAAAAAGCCAAACTCAAAGGGCTGTCATATAAATCATTTCTTTTATATGACATTCCGGAAAAGGCAAAACTAGGACATATATCATATCAGTGGTTATCAAGGAGGGAAGAAGCAATTATCTACAAAGGAACTTAAGGAAATTTTTGGGACAATGGGAATGTTCTGTATCTTGACCGTGGAGGCAACTGCATGACTGTGTAAGTCTGTCAAAATTCATCAAACTGTACATGGAAAAAGGGTGAATTTTACAATATGTAAACTGTATCTTAGTAAACCAAAGAAGGCATTACAATAAATCCAAAATTAAATGCATATAAATCACCCTGTTAATCATGATTTTAATGATGTTTACTCAAATTAAATCAAGGCAGAATTCAGAGTATTATTTGAATTATTGAAATTTCTTTTTGTGATAGATTTTCAGATGAATAGAATACATTTTCCTAAAGTGTATACCACAAATAAAAGTTGTTCAAAAGTGAGACATCATTTAGTATTACTATCATCAATTAGCATCTATAGTAATTACCTGTGAAATAATTTAACATTCATTAATGTAAATATTCGAGAAATATTTCCTGAGTGTAACTAGACTACAGACCTGAAAGGACTCACTTCTCCCCAGTTCTGGACCAGTAGTTTATACATCAGACTTTTTCAATAAACTTTCATAAGATATGATCAGATGAGATCAAATCTTAGAAAAATAACTTCAAGCTAACTTCAGCTGGCCCATAATGGTAAAGGTGTTTAATATTAGAAAATAGTATCACACAGTATAGCAACATTATGAAGATGGTAATTAATACACTTAAAACAAATGAAACCTATCCAAGGCATTTTTTGTTGTCAAATAAGTGAATAATCATCTTGACAGCAAAATTTAAAAAGGCTTTTCATTTTATGTGTGTTATCAGTGCTTCAATATAAAACATATTGTCAAGATTAGTGACATGTGGATACCAATGATTTTCTTCAAACACTGACTGCTAGTATTTTCTGGTAAATGCTAATTTTCACACAAATTAACTAAACATAACACAATTTCAGGAGATGATGATATCGGCATAATTCACCTAAATTACAAAAATGGCAGTACTTAAAATCATGTACATTATTTCACCATTTCATAAAACTCCTCTTTAAACTTCTATAAACTTTCCCAGAGTAAAAAGATTCCTCAAAAGCCCTATTATAACGTTAAACTACAAAATTCAGTATGGAAATGCAGGAAGCTGTTTTTCAAATTTTTGCTTTAAGTTTTTTTTTTTTAATCTGTGAAACCATATAGTGAGGAGTGTGTGGAGAGGGGTGGAGAAAAAAGGAGCTTCTAGTTGATGGATTCAATATGTCTGAAAATACCTCAATAATGTAGAGAAAAAACTTCAAGAGCAAGAATGTATTATAAATAGAAGCCTTTCAGCAAGATGGACAGGTGAGCAGCTCTTGCATCAATTGCATCCACAGGAGAGAGGTCTCAAAGAATGCTAGTTTATAGAATCTTCTATAAGATAGAGTTGGCTACATCCAATGATTCATCTTTTACTAGAACAATATCATAAGAGTCCATGTACTTTTCTAAATGTTCATCCACCCTATCATTTAGATATCCAATTCTCAGAATATGTTCAAAATTGACTACTCCATCTGCCCTTCTTATATCCCCTTGGGAATCTCCCAGAATTATGTTGCTATTATATTTTTTATTATTATTATTACGGTATGTTAGTCACCATACAGTACATCTTTAGTTTTTGAGGTAGTTCCATGATTTATTGTTTGCATATAACACCCAGTGCTCCATGCAATATGTGCCCTCCTTAATACCCTTCACTGGGCTAGCCCATCCCCCTACCCTCCTCCCCTCTAAAACCCTCATATTTGTCTTTTATCAATTGAAATATTCTGTATTCTTCAAGGCACCATTATGTTTGTTAAATAAAGGAATTGGTTTGCCTTTAAATCCTTTGAGCACCCCATTATCATCAAGATCCATGAAGCTGGACACTACTGTGATGTTTGGGTGATAAACACTAGCTTGATGGATTACCCCCCCCCCCAGTGTATCACCAATACCAGCTGAAAATATGAACACAGGGATACTGTATTGTTGGGAGTTTATCGAAGAAATCCTAACACCCTTCCTTGAGCATAACATTGGATTCTGCCACAGTTTCTTTAAGTTTGGCTTTTGGTAAAGCCTGTTCAACAAGCAAACCATGTGATTTAGTATACCATTCTACCATATAGGAGTACTACTCTTCTATAGTAAGAACAGGATTTCAATAGCATATTTTTCCTTCAGTTGCAATAACTTTTTTCAACATTCATCTGTAACCAGCTTACTGTTTCTTGTCAATGACATAACAACATGCTGGGCATCTTTTCCTTCATAGGAAAATCTACTCAGTGTCATATCAAAGTCTGTTATTATCTGAAGTATGGCAGCTCCTCCCTTAATAAGACCACAGATAATTTCTTCTACTCTTGCAGGGTTCTTGATTCAAACTGAACTTCTCTGGAATTCTTGCATCATTTTCACATGTACAGTGGAATCTTTTTTTCTTAATATTTTTTTATTATATTGTTAGTCACCATACAGTACATCCCTGGTTTTTGATGTAAAGTTCGATGATTCATTAGTTGCGTATAACACCCAGTGCACCATGCAATACGTGCCCTCCCCACCACCCATCACCAGTCTATTCCATTCCCCCACCCCTATTTCACTTAGCATTATCTCCTCCAGTGCCGTCCATGTTGCAGCAAATGTTGAGAAATCGTTCTTTTTGATAGCTGAGTAATATTCCATTGTATATATGGACCACAACTTTTTTTTTTTTTAGATTTTATTTTTATTTATTTGACAGAGATAGAGACAGCCAGCAAGAGAGGGAACACAAGCAGGGGGAGTGGGAGAGGAAGAAGCAGGCTCATAGCGGAGGAGCCTGATGTGGGGCTCGATCCCATAACGCCAGGATCACGCCCTGAGCCGAAGGCAGGCGCTTAACCGCTGTGCCACCCAGGCGCCCCTGGACCACAACTTCTTAATTCAGTCATCTGCTGAAGGTCGTGGAAGGAGCCAAGATGCCCTTCAACAGTGGAATCTTGATTAGGCATTTTGTGGTTATCCAATCTTCCTTAGAGCATTCAAGTTCTTTTGTCCTTGAATTTGTCCTAGGACAACAGCATAGGTGGTAAGTAATTTCCAGAGATGTAGGGCTTGGATACAGACATCTTGATGATCTTGGTTTTCCATGTTGTCTTCCTCTTCAAATTGCATATATACTGGGCCAGCATCCCCCCCACCCTCCTGCCACCAGGGTGCACACACCGGCGCTTACCACCACACCCATCCTCGCCACAGCCTCCTGGTCCATGAATGGGGTGTCCTGTGCCTCCCAGCCAGAAAAGAAAAACTCAAAGACGTTTTTAATGGTCCAGATATTATAACTCTCAGATCACTCAAAAGCAAAATGATAAAAATGTAATATAAGACCAAAGAATATTATTTAACAGTGAAAAGAAGAAGCAAGTTATATATATGGAATTTTTAGTTATAATATTTCTACTGGAGGATACCTCAGACTGGGATCCAATGGCCCTAGATTCTGGTCCCATCTATACCAACGCAGTTTCCCCACTGCTCATATCATGTTTGAAATAATTAAATAACCCAGCAATTTCAATAAGGTTTTGCTGTGAATATGAACTCACCAATGCTTCATAAGTCCCCAAAGATAAGCAATCTATACAGGGTTGGCTTCATGGACCTGCCACATATGCACTCAGGTGCATGAATTAGAAGGGCCTAAAGTTGGTTTAATGCTGTCACTATCCTGAAATTCTTAACAATTTAACAAGGGCCCCATATTTTCATTTTGTATTGGGCCCCACAAATTATTTAACTGGCCCTAATTATAATACCAAAACTGACATGAGGATTCTGAGTTACTTTTTACATAGGTCACTTGTGTCATACATTTGACAAAAAAACTAACCAATTTATCTTGAAACACTTTAGTTAAGAAACTACAGCTGGAAAACCAGCAAGTTGGACTCATACAGTACCTAGGAACTTCTCGTAAAACTGCAAGGACAATTCATTTGTTTCAGAGTTTGGAACTTCCACTTCCTACTCCATATAAAATAGGGTAAAGAGAAAACTAGTTAGACTCTCCTCTCAGGTGCTCAACTGTCTTTGTATGGGAGCACATATTTAAACTTGCTTTTCTCTGAATTTTCATTTTAATCTTTGGAGAGTTCTTCCTCCTAAAAGGTTTTATACATTATTCATTCATTCAATAAATGTCTGCTGAGTACCAACTATGTGCCAGCCATTGTGCTCAATACTAGATAGAAAATACAAAACAAAGCTAAACAAAAATAAGACAAGAAAACAGTCTTCTTCCATATGAAACTTAAAGTCAACAAATAAGTCACTCTTAATCTACCCATTTATAGTCTTTGTAATTTTATGACATTTTCTCCCAGGGCACTGATTTTTAATCTATGAATCTAGAGGAACAATATGATACATACCAGCTTTTTGAAGAGCAAAATAATAGCAGTGTACCTTTTTAAATGTCAGATTTTACTGTTTAATCATGAAAGTTGGCTTTAAAAAAGTGCCTTAACTGTGTGAAAGGTATCCTGTAAATAGTTAGCATCACTCCTAATCTAAACCATGTCACCATTCTTCTTTTCCTATAAATGGCATGCACTATCATGGTCAGTCTCAGAGCTGGCTTCCAGCCCAGTCAGCCCCTGTAGCCAGCAAGGCCCAGGGCAGCAGTGTCTTTTATAAGTAGGTAAAAAGCATTTGGCTTGAATCTCGTTTGCTGAGTCTTTCTACAAGATGGCAAATACATAACCCAAGTGCTTTGGAGCGGAGCTGATTTTAAAAGCATTAGAGCAAGTGAGCCTTCTCTTAATCGTGGTTCAAACAAAAACCAGTTGGTCCCCTGCAGTCTTTCTTCATCCTCAGTGGTGCAACTATGGCTCTTTGGTTCTGAAAAAGCATCTCCCTTATGCATTAGCCATAACACAATGCAGCAGATGCCTAATACCTATTTCCATACCAGCTTCTGGGCTGAGGAAGTGACAACTGGTTGGAATTAAGCTGAACCTGGAAACATCCTGGGGTTCATTTTTACTTGAGGTTACAAAATCAACAAGTGCCATTTTTCTGAGCTGGGGAAAGGGGAGCAAGGTAAAGGTATCAAATGGCACTCATATTTGGACATGAATGAAGGCTCATATCCTCTGACAGCTTGGCATGGGTGAATTTAGTTCCTGCAAAGCATATGGAGACTTTTATTTCTCCCCTCAGTGAAAATGTGTTATTTTATGTGCTCGGACTATCACCTCCTCCCCTGCTTTTTTAGAGAGCATCATTTCTGGTGAGAGCTGCCAATTTATTATCCCACAATCTCACCCCCACAGTTGGACACGTGACCAGTATGAGCAATCAGAATCTTCCTTGGGGTTTCTCACAAGATTTGGAGGGAAAGAGCTTTCTTTCCTCTCTAGGCTATAAGAATATAAGATCCTGGATTCCTGGAGTCTCATGGAGTTGGACAGCTAAAGAGAACAGGGCTACAAGCAGAGAGAAGAAGAAATGAGAGATGACGAGGGAGTCCTGATGTACCTGTTCCTGGACCTCATCACCCACAGGCCAGCCCCTCCTCTGCTCCATCATTTCAGTGCATAAGCTACACCATCTCTTTTTATGTATTACTTTGTTTATGCTAGTCTAGATTGGCTATCTGACACTATCAAGGAAAAGAGTCATGACCAGTTCACTCCCTACTCTACAGGCTGCATGTCTACAACCTGACTGACATCAAGCAAGTTCAAATAATAACCAAGAAGGTGAGAGGGAACCAGAGTCTCATACTCAAGGAAGCCTACCTCCAGCCAGTTAATTTCTTTAAAGTTTATCAAAGTCACAGTACTAACTTTATGAAAGCAATTGATTTAGAACCTAATGATCTTTTCTGTGCAGAGTGCATCTGTCGATCATGGTCTATGTGCTGGCATTTGGACAGGAGAGGATGAGGTGTGAGGAGAGAGGAGGCAGGGCATAACCAAGAACCCTGCTCAAACCCAGAACTTTGTCATACAACTAACAAAATGAAAGTGTTCCTAGGTCCACGAACTTTCATTTATATAGCCAGTTGGTTCCCTTCAACAACTGTCTCCATGGATTAAGACTCATGCTTCTGCAAATCCTTAACTTCTATCCAAAGGTAGAGACCAGATTAAATGAACATCATTCTTACTCAAAAGAATTCCAAAGTCAAGTTACCAATCTGCTCCTCCATACCGACCATTATGCATTTCCTTACCATTCCACTTCATTTATGTACCTCTGTTGTTCATTCATTCATTCTATGAATAGTTCTGAGTGTCTCCATGTTCCTGCCATCATGATTTAAAACATGAGTCTCCCCTGATGCTCTCGTTATTCCAAACAAAAATTAACAAAATGAGGGTTGGGTGGAATGCAAACATCAGGATCAACAAAGCAAACAAAGGGGGGAAAACCTACTGTCACAACTCATCAAAAACTGGGAGCTGAGGAAACAACATTCTGACACAAAATGTCCCTAAGCCTCTTAGAAGTAGTACTGGTGACTTAATGAATCTTGAGAATTTCTATTAACACTCCCAATGTGGGGAGGAAGCAACTTAAGTGGAGTTCTCTTATCTTTTCCTTCTTTCAAGAGAAAATGGTTTGCTAGGGAAATAATCATAGGGTGAAGTGAATAAACAGGGCTGGCTCTCTCAGAAGGACTGAAGACTCTAGAACTCTACATAGAATGGGAAAAGTACTCCAAAGTCCAAGGGTGTCTACCCAATGAAAGAGGAAACACCTCCAACTAGATTCAGTGAAGATGAAAGGAGAACGAGTCAGAATAATTCATTTATGATATATCAGCACAAAAAAAGTCTGCATCAAGTTCCCTATGTTGAACATAAGTGAGATGAAAACAAACAGTGTGGTAACCATGCAGACATATTACAAAGAGGAAAGGAATGAAAGGAAGCAACACAACAAGCAAGATAGAACTCAGTTTGCCCAAATACATAATCATGGAGGAGAAGAGAGTTCCCCATGAGCACTTCAATCTATATAAGAATTTCATAGGTGTGTTAATTCAGTAAGACAAGATGAGTGGGATGAAAGGGATCCCAGGAAATGCAGAGGAAAAAGGCAGACATTAAAACAGTAAGAGGAAAATATATAAAAATAACAAAGATAACCTAGAATAAAGACAAGTTTTGCGTTTCCCTTACGTACAAAATTCAAAATGTGGAAGAAAAAAAATCATTCAAAGATTACTGGAAGAAAAATTTCTCCTTAAAATGAAGAAAAGTTGGTTTTTAAAAATATGTACCATGCTGTGGATATACCTGGTTTGTCCATCTAATATCCATTTCTCTTCCTCCTTCCTGAGAACAAAAAGTACTCAGAGATTCACCCCCCTCCTGTGTTTTGGGGATGCAGACCCACCCCATGTCCAAAACAAAGAGTAGGTTCAGATTGGTTTAAACCAATCTAGCAAATTCTACTTCCTTGGCCACAAATATTGATTCAGGCTGAGCATGTGAATTCAATGAGTCAAAAAAGGTAAATTTTAGGATTCTTGCTTAAAACATTGAAGACAAATAACTCTGTATTCCAGGGAATATAAACTCTAGAGAGAACTTTCAAATATTTCTTATACTGAGTTCTGCTATATATGTGTGTATATAATTATAGTGCATCAATTCTTCCATTTCACTTCACTTTCTCTTCCAATAAATTTAGGAAATATTAAATCTTTATGTTTCAAAATTTTTCTGGAACTTGTTAGAAATCCAACCTTCTAGGAAACTGGAGGAAGCTATTCAGAGGGAGGTATCACACTGGAGGCAATCCACTGCAAGTCTTCCCAGGGTAGGTGTGCAGGGTGGGAGAGGGAGGAGTAGCTGCTGGGAGCTGCTTGCTGCTGGAGAAGCTGCCAGGACCGTAATAATCCAGGGCTAGAGAAAGCCTGCCAAAGGAGACCACCAAAACCAGGAAGCAAAACCATTTTCCTCCTCCAATGACTGCCAGAACCCTCTATTAACAAAGCTTTAGGACAAGCTGGCAAAGGAAAAACATTTAAGGGGCCCAGATATATTTTCACAGAGCATCTAAAAGAACAAATTTGAAGCTGAGAGACAATGAATTGATAACCAACCTAATACCCACAGGAAAACTTAACATTATTTTGTGCATTTGTAAAATTTTACACATATATGATTTCATGTCACAATTACTGTTTTTCTGTCTAAAGCTCATTTTTTCTTTATACTCATTTTTTTAAAAACTTTATCCATGCTATTATAGGTAAATATAGTTCATTGAAAAAAGCTTTAATAAATTTTGTCTTAATATTCATTTTGTCTGACTAGCAATATTACTACTATAATATTGTTTTGTTTGTGAGAGTATATGTTGTGGTTTTAGTATTTATTATTAGATATTAGTATATCTTTCCCCATCCTTTTGCTTGCAAATCTGTGCTATGTATTTGTATTTTTCTTTAAACTGCATATAGCCAGAAATTTTAAATACAATGTGAGAATCTCTGCCTTTAAGGTGAACTCATAATGTTTTCATTTATTGAGATTACTAATGCATTTGAATGTATTTGTACCATTCTATTTTGTGTTTTATGTTTCCTTTTCTGTTCGGCATCTAACAGATACCGTTACTTGTTTCTCCTTTCCTGGTTTCTGTTAGATTCTGCTCCTGCCAAACATTACAATGCTTTACAACAATCTCACCTTTCATTTTATTGCAGTATAATATTTAAATTCTAACTTATTAAATCCTTCCAAATTAGTCACTACTATAATTTATAAATAATTTTTAAATGCTTATATTTATCCATAATTATGATTTTATTATTGCACTGATGTCTAAAACTGTCCTTCTCAGGTGGTTCTTTTCTTTCTTTTTATTTTTTTCCTTAAATTTTTTTTTATGTGAAGTTCAATGATTCATTAGTTGCGTGTAACACCCAGTGCACCATGCAATACGTGCCCTCCTCACTACCCATCACCAGCTCACCCCACTCCCCCCCGAAGCCCTCAGTTTGCTTCTCAGAGTCCACAGTCTCTCATGCTTCACTCCCCCTTCTGATTACCCCCCCTTTCTTTATCCCTTTCTTCTCCTACCGATCTTCCTAGTTCTTATGTTCCATAGATGAGAGAAATCCTATGATAATTGTCTTTCTCTGCTTGACTTCTTTCACTTAGCATTACCTCCTCCAGTGCCATCCATATTGCAGGAAGTGTTGAGAAATCATTCTTTTTGATAGCTAAGTAATATTCCATTGTATATATGGACCACAACTTCTTAATCCAGTCATCTGTTGAAGGACATCTCGGCTCCTTCCACGATTTAGATATTGTGGACAATGCTGCTATGACCATTGGGGTGCATATGGCCCTTCTCTTCACTATGTCTGTATCTTTGGGGTAAATACCCAGTAGAGCAATGGCTGGATCATAGGGTAGCTCAATTTTTAACTTTTTAAGGGACCTCCACACTGTTTTCCAGAGTGGCTGTACCAACTTGCATTCCAACAATTGCTGTTTCTTGCCTTGTCCGTTTTTGCCATTCTAACTGGCGTAAGGTGGTATCTTAGTGTGGTTTTGATTTGAATTTCCCTGATGGCTAATGATTTTGAACATTTTTCATGTGTCTGTTAGCCATTTGTATGTCTTCCTTGGAAAAGTGTCTGTTCATATCTTCTGAAAAATATTCCTTAATAAATTCTTTTAGCAAGAGTCAGTGCTTGGTAAATTTTCTCATCATTTGTGTGGAAAAAAAATTCTGTATCTCACTTTTTAAAAATGATAAAACTAAGTATAGAATTGTAGATTTTTTTTTTACTCAGTACTTTGAAGACAGTATTCCATGATGCTCAATCTATCACTGCCATAAGTCTGCTGTCAGACTAATTATTCCTCAAGAGAGAATGTCTTTTTTTCTTAATTTTTCCAGTATAATTACTATTTAGTGTTATATTAGTTTCAGGTGTACAATATCGTGATTCAACAATTCAATACATTACCCACTGCTCATCACAATAAGCGTACTCTTAATCCCATCCATCTTTGTCACCCATCCCCCCACCTCCCCTTCAGCAACTACCAGTTTCCTCACCATATTTAAGAGCCTATTGTTTTATCTTTAATTTGTTCATTCATTTTGTTTCTTAAATTCCACATGAATGAAATCATATGGTATTTGTCCTTCTTTGACTTATTTCACTTAGATTTATACCCTCTAAATACATCCATGTTGTTGCAAATGGCAAGATTTCATTCTTTTTACAGTGCAGTAATTAATATTCCATTTTATTTACATATATATATATATATATATATATATATATATATATCTCACATCTTCTTTATCCATTCATCTATAGATGGACACATGAGTTGCTTCCATAACTTGGCTACTGTAAATAATGCTGCAAAAAACAGAAGTGCATATATCTTTTCAAATTAGTGTTTTCATATTCTTTAAGTAAATACCAATCCAATAGAATTACTGGATCATATGGCAATTCTATTTTTAATTTTTGAGGAACTTCCACACTGTTTTCCACAGTGGCTGCACACTTTGAATTCCCACCAACAGTACACAAGTGTTTCTTTTTCTCTACATCCTTACCAACACTTGGTTCTTATGTTTTTTATTGTAGCCATTCTAACAGGTGTAAGGTGATATCTCATTATGATTTTGATTTGCATTTCCCTGATGGTTAATGATGTTAAGCATCTTTTCATGTGTCTGTTGCCAACTGTACACCTATTTTAGAAAAATATCTGTTCATATCTTCTGCCCATTTTTTAACTGGATTATTTTTTTGGTGCTGGTATTCTTTTTGTGTGTAAGTTCTTTATATATTTTGGATATTAACCCCTTCTCAGATATATCATATGCAAACATCTCTCTCCATTCAGTAGCTTCTCTGTTTTGTGGATGGTTTCCTTTGCTGTGCAGAAGCTTTATATTTTGTGTAGTCCCAACAGTTAAATTTTCCTTTTGCTTCCCTTGCCAAAGGAGACATATCTAGAAACATGTTGCTATAACTGATGTCAGAGAAATTATTGCCTGTGCTCTGTTCTAGGATTTTCATGGTTTCATCTCACATTTAGGTCTTTAATCCATCTTGACTTTATTTTTGTGTATGGTGTAAAATAGACCAGTTTTCCCAGCACCATGTTGAAAAGAATGTCCTTTTTCCCATTGCATATTCTTGTTTCCTTTCTTAAAAGATTAATTGACCATATAATTGTGGGTTTATTTCTCAGCTCTCTGTTCTGTTCCATTGACCTATGTGTCCATTTTTTGTGCCACTACTGTACCATATTGATTACTACAGCTTTGTAAGATATCTTGAAATCTGGGATTGTGATACTTCCAGTTTTATTCTTTTTATAGATTGCTCTATTTGGGATTCTTTGTGGTTCCATGCAAATTTTAGGATTATTTGTTCTAGTTTTCTGAAAAAGTCTGTTGGTATTTTGATAGGGATTACATTAAATCTGTAGATTACTGTGGGTAGTATGGATATTTTAACAATATTTGTTCTCCCAATCCATGGGCATGGAATATCTTTCCATTTGTTTATGTCATCAATTTCTTTCATCAACCTTTTATACTTTTCAGAAAATAAGTCTTTCACTTTCTTGGTTAAGTTTATTCCTAGGTATTTTATTTTTTGGTGCAATTGTAAACAGGATGGTTTTCTTAATTCCTTTTTGCGATTTCATTATTAGTGTACAGAAATACAACAGATTTCTGTACACTGACATATACTACAACCTTACTGAATTCACCAGTTCTAGTAGTTTTTTTGGTGTTTAGGGTTTTCTATATATAGTGTTATGTCTTCTGCAAATAGTGAAAGTTTTCATTCTTTCTAAACAACTTGGATGCCTTTTATTTCTTTTTCTTGTCTGACTGCTGAGACTACGACTTCCAGTCTATACTGAATAAAAGCAGTAAGAGTGGACATTCTTGTCTTATTCTTGATCTTAGAAGAAAAGGTCTCAGTTATTCACCATTAAGTATGATGTTAGCTGTAGGTTTTTCACATGTGCCCTTTATTATGTGGACCTATGTTCCCTCTAAACCTACTTTGTTGGCTTTGCTCATGAATGGATGTTGTGCTTTGTCAAATGCTTTTTCTGCATCTATTGAAATGATCACACGGTTATCTTTCTGTTATTCATGTGATATATCGCGTTGATTGATTTGCTAATATTGAACCACCCTTGCATCCCAGGAGTAACTGCCACTTGATTGTGGTGAATTACTCTTTTATAATGTATTGTTGGATTTGGTTTGCTAATATTTTGTTGAGGATTTTTGTATCTATGTTCATCGGAGACACTAGCCTGTAGTTCTCTTTTTTTTTATAGAGTCTTCATCTGGTCTTGGTATCAGGGTAATGCTGGCCTCATAGAATGAATTTGGAAGCTTTCCTTTCTCTTCTTTTTTAAAGTAATTTCAGAAAAATAGGTATTAACTCTTTTGAAATGTTTGGTAGAATTCAGCTGTGGAGCCATCTGGATCTGGACTTTCGTTTGTTGGGAGTTTTTTGTTTACTGATTCAGTATCATTGCTGATCATAGCAATCTGTTCAAATTTTCTATTTCTACCTAATACAGTTTTATAAGGTTATATGTTTCTAGAAATCCTTTTATTTTAGAGTGTCTGATCTGTTGGCATATAATTTTTTATGATATTCTCATAATCCTTTGTATTTCTGTGGTGTTGGTTATTTCTTGTTCATTTCTGATTTTGAGTCCTCTCCCCCCTCCCCCCGATTAGTCTGGTGAGAGGTTTGTCAATTTTGCTGATCTTTTCAAACAACCAGCTCCTGCTTTCAATGACCTGTTAAATTTTTTTATTTCATAATAAAAAATATTTTATAAAATGAAATAAAAATTGCCAAAGGGAAAAAAGTATTTCATTTATTTCTGCTCTGATCTTTATTATTTCCTTCCTTCTACTGGTTTTGGGTTTTGTTTTTTCTTTTTCTAGCTCCTTTAGGTGTATGATTAGGATGTTTGAGATTTTTCTTGTTCTTACAGTAGACCTGTATTGCTGTAAATTTCCCTTTTAGAACAGCTTTGGCTGCATCACAAAAATTTTGGATTATTGTGTTTTCATTTTCATTTGTCTCCACATATTTTTTTTATTTCCTCTTTGATTGTTTTTGGTTGACTCACTCATTATTCAGTAGCATGTTATTTAACCTCCATGAATTTGTGTTCTTTCCATATTTTCTGTGGTGATTTCTAATTTTGTAGCATTTTGGTTGGAAAGATGCACGGTATCACTTTGATCTTGTTCATTTGTAGAGATTTACTTTGTAGCCTAAGATGTGATCTATTCTGGAGAATGTTCCACTTGCTCCTGAAAAGAATGTGTATTCTGCAGTTTTAGGATGGAATGTTCTGAATATATCTATTTAGATACATCTGGTCCAATGTGTCATTCAAAGCCATTTTTCATTGTTGATTTTTCAGTATGGATGATTTATCCATTGATGTAAGTGGTGTGTTAAAGTCCCCTACTATTATTGTATTACTATCAGTTACTTCCTTTATGTTCATTATTAGCAGACTTATGTATTTGGGTGCATAAATATTTGCAATTGTTATATCTTCCTGTTGGAGTGTTTCCCTTTATGTTTAGGTGCATCCCTCTTTGTCTCTCATTAGTCTTTGTTTTAAAATCTATTTTGTCCAATATAAGCATGACTCCTCCAGCCCAGTGCCTGGCCCACATTCATACTGGTACGTGGTTTTATTCCCCTCTGCCTGGGGCAGGAATCACTTTGGGGTGATGCTGACCTCTACCAGGGCCACTTACATACTGCCATGCTTGTGGTGCCATTTTGGATTGCCTCCTGCTGAGGTCATGTTGAAGGGAACAAGTCTACTGGAGAATGCAGGGACCAGACATGCTATTTATAAGCTAAGTGGAGGGTATTCATACTGTGCTAGTTCCTACAGGTGTCTGTGTATCTAAGTTCAGAGCAGGGGATGGAAATGGTACCTGCCAGCTCTTTTGTTCTGGGAGACATCTCCCAAAGATCTCTGGCCCTCCAGTAGATGCCCTGAGGTTAGTAAACAAATCTCCCTCCCATATATCCCAGGGGTCTTTCAAACTGCTGCTTCTATATTATATCTCAGCAGTGCTATTTGTTATGCTATCTCTTTAAGGGCAGGGACTTCATTTCCTATTACCCTCTGGCTCTCCCAGAGAGGAGCCACTGGTTTTAAAAGTTCCAGGTTTAAGCCCCACTGATGTAAGACCTCATGAAGGTAAGCGCCTCTGGTTTTCAAAGCCAAATGTTACAGAGATTCGTCTTCCTAGTGCAGTTCTCCTGTGCCTGGGGTGCCTAGTACGGGATCTGCTCCTCTTACCTCTCTGCACCTGCAGCATCCCTCCCTCCCATAGACAGTCCCATGAGTTCATTTGGCTCTAGACAGCATCTTCACCCCTCCTACCCTCTTCCATGGGGCCCCTTCTCTACGTTTAGCTGTGGGGAGTCTGTTCTGCCAGTCTTTGGGACATTTTCTGGGCTATTTACACTGATGTGGGTGTCATCTAGGTGTATCCATGAGACAACATAAGCGTACCGTCCTCCTACTCCACCACCTTCCCCAGAAGTTGAGAATTTATCTTTTGTGTCCGTAATTAAGATATTATCTTAGTCATGGGTGTTCTAAAGTTTCATTATAATGTACCTATGTACAGATTTGTCTTTAGATCTCACAAGGATTCAGCCAATGCGGATGTGTGCTAGAGTCGGCTCACACCAGCACACAAGAGCCAGTTACGCACATCTCTTCCCAACTCCATATTCAGTGAAGTAAGCTGAAATCAGTCATGACAACAGTATTTATAGCACAGCAGTCAGCAAACACTACAAGTCAGTGTTAACTTTTTATCTCAGCAAGCTGGTTATTTAACATTAACCACTACACTAGTACATTGTTCTTCAAATTAAGAGTTGGTGGGTTTTTTTAATCAATTTTGGAAAATTCTAAGTTATCATCTCCTCAAGCATTTCCCTTTCTCTTATTTTCTTCTCTTACTCTCTTCTGTATCTCTAAAACGCTTTCATTTTTTCCATCTCTGTATCTCTTCTCTGTTGCATTTTAGGTAATTTCCTCAATTCTGTCTTCCAACTCACTAATTCATTCTTCAGCTGTATATAAACTGGTATTTAACTCTTCCATGGGTATATCAATGACATGTCTATATTTCTAGAAGCTCTATTTGTTCTTCAAATTTATCTCTTTGGTGTGTTGTTCTCTCCTTATGATTTCCAGTTCTTGTTTTTATCACTTTAACCATTTGAAGCATAACTATTTTATAGTCTTTTTTTCAGATTGCTCTATTACCTCAAGTTCACGGGAATAGCTTTCCTACTTTTAGTGTCTGCTGACTCCCTCATATGATAGATTATTTCCCCATGGAATTTATAAGTTTTCATTGTTTCCTCTCTTTCTTCTCTCTACCCCCAGAAAACCTGTGGCACCCTGAGTGTAAAAGTCTTACTACAGGATCATTTTACTTTTGCATTTGTCCTGCAATTACTTTTGACATTAGTTTTCCAGCTTGGACATTCCCAACATTAAATTGGTAAATTCCAACTTCACACGATTTTTGGTAGCCAAAGGCTTTAATTCCTCTCATATTTTCCCACCCAGAGTTTCAAAAGTAACACATTTTCGAGTCATATTACCTGAATCAGTGAGTACATTTTTACTAGTCTCCTTTTACCACAGGAGCAGCCTTTCTTTCCAGGATCCCAGCTTTAAGGAAGGATGTGTGTTCCAGCTCCATGCCTCACTCAGGTTTGATGCTGTATTTTCCATATTTACATGGGCATTAAAATCTTAGCCTCTAATCCCCTTATCCACTCGAATATCTTCCCAAACTATCACAGCATCTGCTCCTAAGTTTACTGCTCAAACCTAAAGCTGCTTTCATTTCTGGCATGTTATCATGCAAAAAATGATCTTTCTTCAACTTAATTTATATAAAAAATGATCTTTCTTCAACTTAATTTATATATTTAGATTCTATTTTTGTACATTTGGCATGTCTATGGTTTTGTAACTGTGGAATTGAAAGGTGTGTGTAGTTTATATCAATTCAGCTGACCTTGTGATCAGAACCAGAACACATTATATTTTTATAAAAAGTGTTTCTTTTAATCTATATGTGTGCATAGAAAAAAAGTTTACAATGTTCACCTAGTGGTAATGACTTATTTCCAGAGGTTTGGATTCATGGAGTGTGTTTTTTTTTCCCAGCTTTCTTTGTATATGTGTAAATTGTTTGAATATTTCAGTAGCTACCTAGTCTCATTTTTAACTAAAAAAAATGTAGTGATAGAATAAATGTTAGTGTCTTCCATGTCTTTTGTACAAAGACCAATCTCCTTAGCATGCTATTCAAGGACTTTCATGATCTAACTTCATCCTGTCTAGACCCATTTCTCAGTGGTCTCCCCCATATTCCCTACCCTCTGGCTCACTGCACAACCCAGCGCTTCCCACACATCTCTTCTGTCACATTCTCATGACTTCACTGAGATTCCTCACTCAGTAGAAATCTCAGCATGTCCACACATTCTCATCAGGTCCCAGTATTACTCAACTTTTAAGACCACTTCTTAAAAACCTCTTCATAACCCTTTCTCTTTTAGTCTCCCCACTGTCCTTAATATACAACATTTTCCACATTGAATCACATTTATTTATCTATTACCCCCTTAAGAGAAGGGCAAGAACTATGTCTAATATTTTTATGCCTCAATTATTCAGTGAATAAGTTCATGAATAAATAAAGAAATGAGTGTCCACAACTTGCTGAGTTAAAAGCAGGCTTCTTGAGTATCTCACTCTGGGTGGGCTGCAGATTCATTTGAGACGCCAGACAATTTTTTGTCTCTTGTATGTCCTCTGGGTGGTAGTCAGTTGGGATGTTCCAGTAGCCCTGGATAGCTGTGGAAAAGTCCTTAGAGAAAGAATAGCCAATGGTATTCTGTAATGCCTTACACATGAACTGCCTTAGTGCTATGACAACTTTCACAAACAACATCCCGTTGCATCTGTTGAGGTAAATGGCACCCAGTTTGTACATGAAAAAACTGATGTTTAGAGCATTGATTGCTTAACCAAAGATTCAAGAAAACAACTCTGACATAGGTCTTTTGCCCAGTGGAGTGATTTGTGTTCTCTTTTACCATCTACAACTCTGTAGGTATTCCTGGTCCCATTGTAGTGGGAGTTACAATGCCAGCTATGATGCTATGATGGCAAAAAAAAAAAAAGCCAGGCTTATGTCTACACTGCAATACCAGCTTTCCCCCTGAATTGTTGGGAGCCTTCATGTCATTCCTCTGGCCTCCTGCTTTTTCATGTGCTGCTTCAATTTCATCATCTCCAAAATGCAGAGGTAATAACCTCTAAGGTCCTTACTCTTGACTGCTTCATGGGCCTGAGAGTCTGTGAAAATTTGCTGAAGCAATTTGTCCAAATCACGTTCTAGACTTCTTTCTACCCACCTTTTCAAGACTTTTTCTGACCTAGGCTTAACACCAGTACCTGGAGTGCTGCCATCCAGGAATCTGAATCTTTTGACCCAACCACATTCATGCTCTGTTCTTTTTACCGTGATTCCTTTTTGACCTTAGAATATACCTTCTTTTTAGAGGCCAAAGGGAGCAGTTATGTAACTGAGAACAGCTATACTTAACCAAAAATTGCAATAGCAATTTAAGACAGCCCACAAAAAAGAAAACTAAATCCACCGAGCATGGTGTATAAACCTAACACAGACATGGCCCACCTGCTTTCTATTTCCCCTGCCTCCTCACATACCAATTCTTTCGTTAAAGCTTTATTATTTCATTACTCGGCACATTTTCAACAAAGGCAAAATGATCCGCTCCAACTGTCCAACTGAAAAAGGGACTTTTTTACTGAGATTTTTTTTTCCTTCTTGTTTTACTTTCATCACATTTTAACACCTTGTAGGTCATTATAAGGGGTAGAAAGTGAACATTTTTCTTTAGGAATCATAAGACCGTTAATTTTACAAAAGAGAAAGCTATACCCTGAATGAGGGAAAGGAACTAATATTCATCACTTAAAATTACTTGCAATGCTTCCATTAATATAAAATGAATATGTTAAATCAAAATGCTACTAAAAGGCAAAGCAGGGAGACACAATCCATATGTATTTGCAGTTGTCATCCAGGATGAACTGGAGCTGACTGGGTTCAATTCTGAATAATTGTTTTATAATGGTACTGGATATGAAAAAAATAGAGCTCTTTATTAAAGAAAATAAAATGTGTACCTGCTATCAGAGCAGAGAAACAGAGCTAAGCACAGCCATAGTAAAAATTCATACAACTGACAAATAAAAAACTCACCATGGCTGACTAGTTGGAGTTGACCTATAAATATGGCATGGATACAAAGAAGGAAAGTTGAGTAAAACTGCTCAGTTTGTTTTACTTTTCTGGTGAAATGACCATTTGTTTCCAAATAGTCCCAAAGCTCATGTCTTTAACGGCCATTACTCCACTGTACTGGCATGCTGCTGAGGGCTCCACTTATTCCCTAATTATTGAAAAAGAGCTGCTGGAATTCATTAAGAAATTATAAGTAATATCCCAAGTACCTTCAAAACCAAGTTTGGCAATATCTTTAAATCTTGCATCAATGGAAGACTCCCTTGGTTTGCTCTGAAACAGACTAAAATTTGACAATACTGAAACCACCTAAGCCAAAGATGAGGCAGCCAGTTATTTTCCAGTAATTGTCGTTCCCATGGCTTTTCTAAAAGGTCCTTCAAATAGGCACATAAGAACAGATCATTTTTAATAACAGATACTAATTTAAAAATCTACCATTTAAACTACAAATTATGCACAGCCAATTAATTAATATGGTGGAAGTAAGCCACTCGGATGTAGAAAAATCATGCCCTCTATTTTGAATTGTTATGGAAAGTAAAATGTGTAAAATGTTAAGTAGAGAAGTCACATTTAAGACTCAGAGATTCTTGATTTTTTTCACTATTAATTAAACTATTTACCAATCCAAGTTAAATTCTATACCAGCAAGCACTGTTACAACAAATATTTCACTCTGGCAAAAATACTTCTTGGCACTGGCTAAAGCCCAGCAAAATTCAATGTCAAATTCCAGTAGAATTTTGAGTTCAAATACTTCTAAAGTTGATTATAATGGACTTTGACATCACTGTGTCCCATCTTCCATCCTTGAGAGTTGAGTTTTTTCAGGCAATATAAAGAACTGTTTTTCTTATATAATTTTTCTTACCATCTATTGAGTCTGATATGCCTCAGACATGATGACTTTACATGCATTTATCACAACTCTCTGTACAGAAACTATTATTATCCCTGAGTATACAGGGATATATTCAGAAGAAATTGAGATATGGAGAAATTAAACATTTTGCCCTCAGTCACACAGCTGGTAAATGATGAAATACACATTTGATCCCAGACAATCTGATTCAAAGCCCATGCTTTCCCTAGCCTCCTCCCCCAACTCATACACAGTTTTCTTCTATCCCAGCATCTTGGATCAGTTAGTTTTATTCTTATCTAAGATTGTAATCCACAATTTACATCCATGATAAGCTTTCTTCTTTATACCATAATCGGCCTCATCAATACATAAGAGGGAAGTGCACGTGCACGCACACCACACACACAAATTTCTCATCTGAAGACAGAGCTAATAATAGTACCTACCTCACAGGCCTGTTCTGTAGTTTAAATGAGATAATAAAAGTAAAGCCCAAGAACGCTGTTAATATTTAGTGACCCATAAATCATAGATCTAATGAAGAGTCAGAGGAGGATCTCTAAATTGAAAATTAAGGAATAGGAGACGGATTTTATGAGGATTGTCATGGGCCAAAATGATATCCATTTTGTACCTAATGAGGAAAAAATGGTTTATGAATTACTAAACCTTGATAGCACATGAGGCTCAGACTAGTTGGCTGGCTCAGTTACCAGTGCAAAATTACCATTCCCTATAACTAGTATTCATTGCTGACCCTGATCCTTTGGTTGGGTGCCTTTATAATAAAGTGTATGGAGAAGTTCAACTATTCAAAGCAGCAGCCATCATCATTTCTTCCATAATCAAACAAGTTAGAAAGTCTTAACTAAAATTGACTATTTCCTTAAAATTATTAAAAGAGGCAGAATGCCAAGAAAAGCAGAATCTAACTGACCATTGTCCGTATGGTAACAGTATTTAAGTGTGGGAAGGGGCTGATAATGAAAGAAAAAGTCCACCAACGATGTTCACATGATGTTCAGTGATGGTGGTCAGTCAAGAACCAGGGTTTTGCTTGAGCAGGGAGAATTGGTTCAGAAACCTGCAGATGGCATGTGTATTTTTCAGTCTGGGGTACCCATCCCATCAAGTGTGAGTCTGTCTTAAATTAGCCAGACATGGTCAGTATCAGGACCAATTCCATATGAGCAATCCCAAAACAAAAGCCTCTTGATTTAACTTCTTTTCATAAGATGCCTTGCATTTAATAAAGTTAAAATGGAACTTGTGATATGGGACTCCTACCCTTCCAGTGTCATCCCTGCTCAAGCTCGGGTTTCAAATAACTTTCCATTACCCATTTTACCTCTGTGTTTGTCCATCTTGCTATATCTCCAGATAAATTTAACAGACTTCCATTCTCTACTTTAATCTTTGTCTGAGTTATACTATATTCACTAAGCCAAAATGCTTTTCTCATCTAAAGCTGCTAACTTTGTTTGACCTAACCCAGACCAAGGCACCTACATCATGAAATTTTCCCACATTTAACTATCCCATCACCCACCAGAACAATCCCAGCCCGGCCATTCCTCCTCCACGCTCTGGGAGTTAAGTCATCTGGTTACATTTCAGTTGATGCTATGTGTCTGTTTGTCTCCTCTAATGGCTTGTAAGGCCTTGGGGGTCGAGCTCATGTCTAATCTTTGCTGCATACATCTGTACACTACTGAATACATCATTACTGTACATTACTCTAATCCAATGGGGACTCAATAAAAACTTGTTGACTGACTGATTTAGCACGGGGATGATTATTACGTAAGCCACTTTGGTAAATAAATTTCAAATAATGACCAGCTCACACAAATGTTTTACTAGCTCACCCTCCCCATGGAATTAATATAAAGAATGAAAATCAGCAGTCATTTCTACTTGCCCAACATTAAATGTTAACTCACCCCAAGAGAGTAGCTATTTTCAAGCCTAATTTCAAGTCAAAATGTCTAAAATGGTTGTCATTCTTGGTGACATGCTGGGAAGATTCAAGAACTAAGGTATCAAACCAGTCACTTCCACAGGTTATTAACCCCGACCCTGAACATCATTATTTCTAGCACATTACTAATAATTCTAGCAGTTTCTTTGAGTTCATGTTTATTCAATAAAAGGGACTTATCCCTCAGGACATTCTAACAAAAAATTTGATTGGCATTACTTTATAATTTTATACTTTATTGGAATATAATCAGAAACCTTGGCTTGATTTTTGTTATTCTTTAATGATTCAACTCATTCAATATAAAGGAATGTAGCCATGAAAATAATCACCTACTTACTTATATATCTGAGGCAAAAACAATTAGAAATAAATTTTAAAAATAAATTTAATGCATAGTATCTCTCTTTTCCTTCCCTTTTTGTTATCCCTTCATGGAAGCCTGGGAGAAAGGGGGGCAGGGCAATTTTACATGTGTTCTCTGTCCAGGTTATTTTAGCCTTCTGATGTGAGATGGGACAGAGGACAACTGACATGGCTCAGAGTTCAAGGGCAATAACCAGCAGATGAGTAAAGAGCCAATTCCAGTTTTATGATAGACACAATTTTCTTACCTAGAATGACTTTGAACAAATATTTTCAAGATTTATTTAAGTTCTTATTTATGTGTGGTCTGAACATGTTTAAATAGTTAATCAATTTGTATTAAAAAATTTAAATATCAAGTTAAAGGGTTTTAAAAGTACTGAAATACTCGAGAATTACCATAAAGTGATATACCACTAATTATATATAGCTTATTTGGAAATGTTCATGAGAAAATGATCAGCCTATCTTCTGTATGCTGTGAAAATATTCACCTGCTATGGTGCTCTGATAACTGTTCAGCAAATAAGAGTTTCAGTCACATAAAACACTTGCAACATGTCAGAATCCAGAAGGTTTCTTCAAGTCGGGTGCAGCCGGATTCATGGTGACAGCTTCTCTGAAGTTATGTCCTCTAAGAAGTAATAACTGTCATTTGGGTGCCTTCCGGGTGAAAAGGCACAACAGAATCAAAGGAACTAGAAGATACAATCCGCACAGCAAAAGAAATGCTTGAGGTCTCCAGGGCAATGAAGTAAGTACTTTAAAGTATATTTGACTTTAAAGCTGATCTCTATTTTCTCTCCTTGTTTCTTGGGCAAATATCAGGAAATATAAGAATATGTCTTCAAATTTGAGCCACACAGAGATAAACTTCACATTCAACACATCAGACTTTCAAACTCTGTGTGTGTGTATGTATTCCATATATATATATATACATATATATATACACACACACACACACACACATATATATATGGAAATAATGAGACTCTGAATGAAAACAATCAAGACAGAACAAAGACCATGATTTAATATCAGAATAAAGTTAACAAATGTCATTCAAGGAGATGATTGGTGATGAGTGAAGGTCATGCCCAGTATACTTTTCACAGTTGACAGATCAAAGTTGTTCTTTCATTTGGGATAAAGACTGAATGCAGTTAGTTTGGCCTTGGAAAATCCTTTCACATAATCTGAGGTCTCTCTGGGATCTCTTGTTTTGAGGCACATGAATGGTCAGAACAAGTGCCAGGGAGCCAAGGCAGAATAGGGGAAAAAATTAAAGGGTACATTCCAATTTAAATGACCTTTTTGAAATCCAGGACTAAATAATGTGGGAATGAAGTTTTAACAGATTATGACACAATATACCCATGAATATCATATGGTACAGGGATACACAGAAAGATAAATAAGACTATGTCACAGAATGATGGACTTGTGAGGTCAGAAGGTCCTTAAGGGGTCACTTGACCCTAATGGGTCCCTGACCACCCATCTACTTCAGGAATTCTCTTCCCTACCAGGACATCATCCAGCCCATAGTTAGAAAAATCTCCACTGATGGGGACCTCTCCAATCCTGCTGTAGCCATGCACAACTCAAGAGAAAGTCCTTTCTCTCCATGACCAGAAGTCTAGCTTTATCCATCCCATCCTATTGCTACCCCTAAAGACCAAACAGAACAAACAAAATCTTTCTGCAACCTAACATTCTTCATCTATCTGAAAATGGTTCTCTCACCCCAACATTATCACCTCCAAGTCTTCTCAACCCCTTCAAATATTCTTCATAGGATATTTGTCCAATACTCTCAATATTCTGATAAGGCCCTCTAGTTGCAATCCAATGTCCCTCTAAAAATATAGACCTGAATATAGAATTCCAGAGACAAAGTTGACTGTCATCTGTCTTGTTCTACATGCTATTCTTCCTTTAATTCAACCAAGATCTCATCAGCACTATTGGTAGCTGCAGTAGTCCCCCTTTATCCATGGGGTACACATTCCAAGACCTCCCAATAGATGCCTAAAACTTCAGATAGTACCAAACCCTATATATACTGTTTTCTCTATTCACATATACCTATGATAAAGTTTAATTTATAAGAAAGGTACAATAAGAGATTAACAATAATGAAGTACAATAGTTGTAACAGTACAGTAATAAAAGTTACATGGATGTGGTCTCTTTCCCAAAATGCCTTACTGTACTGTATTTACCCTTCTTCTGGTAATGATGTGAGATGATAAAATGCCTATGTGATGAGATGAAGTGATGTGAAAAATGTAGGCACTGTGATGTAGTGTTAACCTACCATGGACTTTCTTACAATTTGTCAGGAGGAGGACCACCTGCTTCTGGACCACAGTTGACCATGGGGAACTGAAATTGCAGAAAATAAAACCATGGGTAAGGGAGGACTACTACACTATCATTTGAGTAACATTTTTTCAGTCCATAATAACTGATATTTAATTAGTACTTTATGCTTTAGAAATTATTTTCATCTTTATATCTCATTTAAATCTGTAAACAATCAGTAAAAAGATATTATTTTCATCATTTTTAGACAAAGTAACCGTGATTTATGGCAGTTAGGTCAATTTTTCCTGGGCCACATAAATAAGCTGAAAAGTTTAGGTCCAAACCCAGGTCCTCTGACTATAAATCACATGCCTTTTTGACTGTATTCCTCTGCTTTAGACTCTTTGATGATGCTTCAGTGATATAATGATAGATTACTGTCAAAGGCAAAACCTCCAAAAATTAGTTTCCTGTCCTGCCAGTGTGAGAACCACATCCTAGGATAGAATGAGGGCAACATGACATGTTAAGTCAGGCTACCTCTTTTTCAAAATGGTCACAAACCATCCTTTTACTTCTTCACTATAGACTCTTGCCCATATTTGACTTCAAACTCAGTGATCTGTTGTTTGTGGTCTCATTCTTTAATTTTTTTAAGTCAAAACTACACTTTCAATATTCCAACCTCCTGACACCTTCCCTGCACTCCAAAATTGCCAAAAGATCACCAACTACTACTCAAGTTCTTTTTAAATTCAGATCTTATTATGTAATGTATATGTTATCAAAGTTCTAAAACATCTCTAATTTTTTGGAACAGCTTCAGTAGAATAGGTATTATTTCTCCTTTAAATGTTTGGTAGAATTCCCCTGGGAAGCCAACTGACCCTGGACTTTGGTTTGAGGAGAGGTTTTGATTACTGCTTCAATTTCATTACTGGTTATTGGACTATTCGGATTGTCTATTTCTTCCTGTTTCAGTCTTAGTAGTTTGTAAGTTTCCAGGAAGGCATCCATTTCTTCCACATTTCTTAATTTGTTAGCATATAGTTGCTGGTAATAATTTCAAATAATTGTTTCTATTTCCTTGGTGTTAGTCGTGATCGCTCCACTTTCATTCATGATTTTATTAATTTGGGTCCTTTCTCTTTTCTTTTGGATAAGTTTGGCCAGTGGTTTATGGATCTTATTAATTCTTTCAAAGAACAGGCTTCTAGTTTCATTGATCTGTTCTACTGTTTTTCTGGTTTCTATTTCATTGACTCTGCTCCAATCTTTATTATTTATCTTCTCCTGCTTGGTTTAAGTTTTATTTGCTGTTCGTTTTCCAGCTCGTTCAGGTATAAGGTTAGCTTGTGCATTTGGGATTTTTCTAATTTTCTGGGAGAGGCTTGGATGGCTATGTATTTCCCTCTTAGGACCACCTTTGCAGTATCCCATAGGTTTTGGACTGAAGTGTTTTTGTTCTCATTCATTTCCATGAATTGTTTAAGTTCTTCTTTAATTTCCTGGTTGACCCAATCATTGTTTATCAGGATGCTCTTTAACTTCCAAGTGTTTGAATTCCTTCCCAATTTTTTATCATGATTGAGTTCCAGTATCAAGGCATTGTGGTCTGATAACATGCAGGGAATAATCTCAATCTTTTGGTATTGGCTGAGACCTGATTTGTGACCCAGAATGTGGTCTATTTTGGAGAAAGTTCTGTGTGCATTCGAGAAGGATGAGTATTCTGTTGTTTTAGGGTGGAATGTTCTATATATATCTACGAAGTCCCTCTGGTCCAATGTGTCATTCAAAGCTCTTGTTTCTTTGTTGATCTTCTGTTTAGATGATCTGTCCAATGCTGAGAGCGTAATGTTAAAATCTCCTACTTTTAATGCACTATTGTCAATCTGATTCTTTATTTTGCTTAATATCTGGCTTATGTAATTGGCTGTTCCCATGTTGGGGGCATAGATATTTACAACTGTTAGATTTTCTTGTTAGATAGACCTTTTAAGAATGATATAGTGTTCCTCTGGATCTCTTATTACAGTCTTTGGTTTAAATTCTAATTTGTCTGATATAAAAATTTGCTACCTCAGCTTTCTTTTGAGGTTCATTGCCATGATAAATGGTTCTCCATATCCTCACTTTCAGTCTGGAGGTGTCTTTAGGTTCAAAATGAGTCTCTTATAGACAGCATATGGATGGTTCTGTCTTTCTACCCAATCTGCAGCCCTGTTTCATTTCATGGGAGCATTTAGGCCGTTCATGTTGAGAGTTACTAATGAAAGGTATGTATTTATTGCCATCCTACTGTCTGTACAGTACCTGTTTCTATGGATTGTCTCTATAAATTTCTGGTCTATATTACTCTTGGGGGTCTTTCTTCTTTTATAGAATCCCCTTTAGTATTTCTTGCAGGGCTGGCTTGAGGGTCACATATTCTTTCAGTTTCTACCAGTCCTGGAAGCTCTTTATTTCTCCATCCACTCTGAATGACATCCTTCCTGGATAAAGTATTCTTGGTTGCACGTTCTTCTCATTTAGTACCCTGAATATGTCTTGCCAGCCCTTTCTGGCTTGCCAGGTCTCTGTGGACAGGTCTGATGTTATTCTGATGTTCCTCCCTCCATAGGTAAGAAATCTCTTCCCCCTAGATGCTCTCAGGATGGCTTCCTTGGTTCTAAGATTTGCAAGTTTTACTATTACATGCTGGAGCATTGGTCTGTTCTACTTGATCTTGGGAGGGGTCTTCTCTGCCTCTAGGACAGGAATGCTTGTTTCATTCCCCAGATTACAGAAGTGCTCAGCTATAGTTTGCTCAAATATACCTCCTAGTCCTCTCTCTCTCTCTCTCCAACCCCTCAGGGATCCCAATAATTCTGAAGTTGGAATGTTTCATGGCATCATTAATCTCTCTACAGCTGTTCTCATGGATTTTAAGCTGTTTGTCCCAGAGGGGAACATAGGCAGTAACCTCTTCGACACTGAACACAGTAACTTCTTTCAGGACACATCTTCAAAGGCAAGTGAAACAAAAGCAAAAATGAACTTTTGGAACTTCATCAAGATAAAAAGTTTCTGCACAGCAAAGGAAACAGACAACAAAACTAAAAGGCAGCCAGCGGAATGGGAGAAGATATTTGCAAATGACATTACAGATAAAGGGCTGATATCCAAGATATATAAAGAACTTCTCAAACTCAACACTCAAAAAACAAATAACCTAGTCAAAAAATGGGCAGAAGACATGAACAGACACTTCTCCAAAGACATACAAATGGCTAACAGATGCATGAAAAAATCATGAGCCATCAGGGAAATACAAATCAAAACCACAGTGAGATATCACTTTATACCAATTAGACTGGCAAGAATTAACAAAACAGGAAACAACAAATGTTGGCGAGGATGTGGAGAAAGGGAAACGCTCTTACACTGCTGGTGGGAATGCAAGCTGGTATAGCCACTGTGGAAAACAGTATGGAGGTTCTTCAAGATGTTAAAAATAGAGCTACCCTATGACCCAGCAATTGCACTACTAGGTATTTACCCCAAAAATACAGATGTAGTGAAAAGAAGGGGCACATGCTCCCCAATGTTCATAGCATTGTGTCCACAACAGCCAAACTGTAGAAGAGCTGAGATGCCCTTGAACAGATGAATGGATAAAGATGTGGTGTGTGTGTATGTATGTGTGTGTGTGTACACACAATGGAAAGATGTGGTGTGTATGTATGTGTGTGTGTGTGTACACACAACGGAATACTACTCAGCCATCAGAAAGGATGAATACCCACCATTCTCATGGACATGGATGGAACTGGAGGGGATTATGTTAAATGAAGTAAGTCAAGCAGAGAAACACAATTATATGGTTTCACTCATATGTAGAACATAAGCAATAGCAAAAAGGACCATAGGGGAAAGGAGGAAAAACTGAAGGGGGAGAAGTCAGAGAGGGAGACAAACCATGAGAGACTACAGACCCCAAGAAACAGACTGGGGGTCCCAGGACAGGACGGTGGGGGGAGGGGGTAACAGGGTGATGGGTATTAAGGAGGGCACCTGTTGTGATGAGCACTGGGTGTTATATGTAACTACTGAATCACTGAACGCTACATCAAGAACTAATGATGTATATGCTGTAACTAACTGAACATGAGAAAAATAAATAAATAAATAAATAAATAAATAACCATCCATAATTACTTGCTCCATGCCTCAATCAAAAACAACAATGTAAATTTCTTTTAAAAATTTGAAAAGACTAGGCTGAGAACAGAGTCCTGGGACCTCTGTGACTGTTCTCCAATACAAGAGCAGGGCAGGACTTCCTAGTAGGTATATCAGAATCCACACGGTGGGGGGCGCCTGGGTGGCTCAGTCATTAAGCATCTGCCTTCAGCTCAGGGCGTGATCCCGGCGTTCTGGGATGGAGCCCCACATCAGGCTCCTCTGCTGGAAGCCTGCTTCTTCCTCTCCCACTCCCCCTGCTTGTGTTCCCTCTCTCGCTGGCTGTCTCTATCTCTGTCAAATAAATAAATAAAATCTTTAAAAAAAAAAAAAAAGAATCCACACAGTGGGAATCTGGGGAATGTGTAGGCCTGAAAAAGCATTTTACATTTCATATTTTATATTGAAAAAAATATTGACCTCCCATTACAAACTGCAGGAACTTCAGGAGTTTTCAAGTTTACTAATTAGAACCAAGGATTTTGAAAATTTAAGGCATCTTGCCTGAGTTAATAATATTCTATCAGTCAGGATCCTTGAATATAACTGGGCAGGTAGCTAAAACTCTGGTTTATATTTTTTTTCCTTGTTGATGGGATTTCATTAGAGACTTTGCCACATGTTTTACTCAAGTCCTGGTACTCTATTGCCTTTCTCTGATCTCCACTCCTTCTTTAAATACTTTCTTCATTTGGCTTCCAGGAAACCATACCCATTTGGGTTTTCCTCTTACATTTCTGGCTACTTCTTTCCCCAGTTCCCCTTCATTTCCTTGACATCTGAATTTTGAAGCATCCCAGAACTCAGTCCTTGGATCTCTTCTCTTTTCTAGCCACACCTACTCCTAGATGATCTCATCCAGACTCATGGATTAGGTAGAATTGGCGCGCTATTGCCTGCAGCCCAACTCTCCCCTGAATACCAGGTCTGAATATCTGTCTACTTGACATACCCATTTGAATGTCTAATAAGATTTCCAAACCTAATGTGTCAAATACTGAGGTTCTGATAACTGCCCTACCTCTACCATCACCATAAACTAGCTCTTTCTGCACCCTTCCCAACTTAAGACATGAAAACTCATTCTTCAAGAAATGAAAACTCCACTATTTCATTCCCTCAGGCTAAAGATCTGATTTTTAAAAATCAGAATCCTGCTCACTTATATCCATTCCTTAAATAGCTCTAACAGCAATTTGCTCAGCAATATCATCCCCTAGTTTTTGTATGATTCCGAGACACTTATTAAGAACATACAAGTCCTACCTTGTATGGCAGGACCAAAATTCCTAAACTTATTAAGAACATACAAGTCCTACCTTCCTCTACTTGGACTTCAGTTTCCTCTTAATATTTTTTTCTACCGAAAGATCATTCTACTAAACAGAAAAGATAAGAACAAAACAACAATTAAGCTTTCCTGTGTTTCTCATTCATCTGTCCACATATGCCACTTACTACAAGAAGCAGGCCTGTCCTGCCCTGCCTTGTTCTTCTCTCTCCCAAAACTTGAACTTCTTTATCATGGTTGCTAGAATATCCTAGAATGCCAGTTTATTTAGGTGTTAGTCTTTTGAAAATTACTATAAGCACAGGTCACTTACACTTTCATTTTTTGTTATACCCTCTGTTTTCTATCTTATAGTTATCATTTTTAAAAAATTAAGTCACTATACTGTTTCTAGTAATTTTCTTCCTCTGAGGATAAATGCAACTTCACAGAAAAATTACATTTATGAGAGCACATACTGAATGTCTGTGTCTCCCCCACAATTCATCTATCACAACCTAGTCCCCACTGTGTTAGTGTTTGGAGGTGGGGCCTTGGGGAGTTGATTAGGTCATGGAGGTGGAACCCTCATGAATGGGATTAGTACCCTTATAAAAGAGACTCCAGAGAGTTCCTTTGCCCTTTCTGCCATGTAAGAAGATTGCTGTGGGCTCTCACCAGACAGTGAATATATTTGTGCCTGATCTTGAACTTCCCGGCCTTCAGAACTGTGAGAAATAAATGTTTGTTGTTTAAGCCACCCAGTGTATAGTATTTTGCTATAGCAGCCTGAATAGACTAAGACAGTTATGTGGCTCTGAGCCATGTTCTACACTTCAATTTACATAATTATTAGGCACCTCAACTACAGCAATTAAAGATTTTATGTCAGAATGAATAGTCTCATGAGAAATAAAAACAAGTTATACCCTAAACAAAAACTTTCAAAGAAGTTTGAAAAAGATATCAGACCTTTTTATTGCCATTAACATAAAGAATAAATGAAGCTTAATGAAAAATAAATATATGAAAGAACTACTCATGAGTGTTTTAAAGTCACTCATAATGACCAATTACCATATTTGTACATATTTGTGTTTAGGATGGAGCCAGATCTGTGTTGAGATGTTCTAAATTCAAAACATCCAAAATGTTGTAAGTCAGTGATACTCTCTTTTCAGGGTATCTTTGTTTAAAGGAATGTTTTCTGAGACTACCAAATTTTTCAAGATACATCTGATAACACCCACAGATAAAAATTATACATTCTTTCCGTTGGATTTGGACCAGTCTGTATACAAGTGCATAGCAGATGGTCAGATGACTCTCCTGTACACATATAAATGTATGGCAGATGGTCACGTGATCCACTTCCACCAAAGACCTTTCCCTGAGTTCAGGCAGTGCTAGTCATTCTAGCATGGTCTCTCATGTCAGCAGTCTTCAGGCTGTCTTGCTCACCTAGCTCCTTAAGTAACAAAAAACCATGTATCCCTTCACATCTTTTAAATCAGAGTCTAAAACATTCATCATACATATCAAAATATATTTGTAATAAGGAGAAAATCTTAAAAATGTTATAAGCTAAAATATAGTGAAGACTGAATGTTTTATCTCAGAATAAGTAATTCATTACACTATGTGATAAAATAGGCTTTTACTACCTTATGCAATAACATGTTAAATCCAAAAGAAGTCATGCAAAACTTTTATCTGTGGGTGTTAATGAATGCATCTTGAAAAATTTAACAGTCCCAAAAAACATTCCACTTAAAAGATTAAAGATACATTTAGAAGACTCAGAATTATTAATCTACAGCATTTTTGTGCTCTGAATTCAGAACATCCCAATACAGATCCAGCTCTACCCTAAACAGAAATATGAACAACACAGGGAAAGACAAAAAGCCCCACCAAACTGAGAGACTTTGATTAATCTTTAAAGGAGCCTTGTCCAAAATAAAATTTTCTAAATATTACTTTGGCCACAAGGAGTATAATATCCTGCCATAATCCACCACAGTTAGATTCTACTGAGGGATAAATGTGAGTACAGGTTTGTTCTCAGGGAGTGTTAAAAAAAAAAAAAAAGGTAGCATTGTAAGGATTGAAAACTGACTTCCTTAAAACCATCTGCACACACCCCTTTGGAAAGTCAACATGTACCTCCAGGTATACACACAAGTTTGAAGGCTGCAGTCTTAGTTCTTAAACTGAGTGCCTGGGTCCATAGCCCCTTGTCATCCCACCCCATTACTGTTACTTTAGAGATGGCTTTCCCTGTCTGACAAGAGTGCAGGCCTATGTACACAGCCTGTCTTACATAGAAGTGTTGCTGAGTTCTTCTTCAAAAGGAAGCCAGTGAAGAGAAGACCAATTTTAAGGGCCAACAGAACTGGACCATCCCAAAGTATTTACTTAGGAGAGATTTGGTGACCTTATGACCTAAATAGTTTGGATTTCAAATATTCTGGCCCACCAGTTCCCATGAAAAATGTTGTACTCTTCATAAGGGTAACCCAACTTTCAATTGAGTAGTTACCTGTTCTCATAGGACAGCCTAGAGTCTTTATACACTGAGAGGAGGAAGAAAAGTAACTTCTAGAATTATCTCTTCTTTTGGAGGTCTGGTATCACAGGACAACAGATTCCTTTGTAGAATTTTGCTTACCTTGGGTGTGTGGATGTAGGTGTGTATGTATTATGCTATGTGATGTGTCTGTGTGTGAGAAAGAGAGAGAAAGGAGGAGAATGAATAAGACCAAAGGAGACTTTTATGGTGACTTTGAAGGTGACAGTGTGCTAAAAAAAAGTTACCACCCAACTTTACAATAAGAGAAAAAATAAGAGATGTCGCTCTAAAGAGATATGACACCAGCAGAAGGTATGAAGGGATGTTTCCATTAGGCCACATTTGTAGCTCCTTTTAAAGTTATTATAAAATGTAAACTTCTATAGACAATGCAAGAATTATCCTTTCAAACCAAAAGCAGTCATTAGGGAATCAGGAGTCAAACCATTAGATTAAGGCTATAAAATTAATGCAAAAAATAAGATGTCACATTTTCATAAAAACTTGATTAAATGGGTGCAGACACATATTATGACTATTGAGGTGAGCTCTATGGCACTAAGTTCCAAACCTACTCCCTAGCAAACAGTCACATAGAACTGGAGGAATGAAATAAAAAAGATGATCACAGTTCTTTCTTAAATCTTCTTCTACAAAAGCTACTGTAGCCTAGCAAGGCCAATGAAGAGCCGAACTTCCCAGAAGCATCACCACTTACATATCAAACATGTGAAACTCAACACATCTTCTTAGAATAGGATTCCTAAAAGGGACTGGAATAAAGCAGGGGAAATCAAGCTTAAGGGCTGTGTGATATTGTATAGGTTACTTAACTTCTCTGAATCGCAGTTTCCTCATCCATAAAACGATATTACTTATTTCATAGGGTTGGTGTGATGATTAGTTTAAATTACCCCACATGCTGCACTTAGTGCAGAGTGAATAGCATGGGTTAAGTATTCAATAAATGGAAGACACTGCCATCATTATTCAGGAGTCTTAATTTAAAATCCTATCTTTTCTATTGGGCAGCTGTATAACTTTAAGCAAATTATTTAACCTCTCTTGAGCCTCCATCACATACCCTTTAATACCCTAAAGGATTTGGGTGCCTGGGTGACTCAGTTGGTTGAGCATTTGACTCTTGGTTTTGGGTCAGGTCATCATCTCAGGGTTGTGAGACTGAGCCCCAGAGAGAGCCCCATATCAGGCTCCATGCTCAGTGGGGAGTCTGCTTGAGATTCTCTCTCTCCCTCTCCCCATGTACACGTGGGCACTCTCTCTCTAAAAATAAATAAATAAATCTTTTTAAAAAAAATACTCCAAAGGATTGCTATGAAGGTTAATGACACATGAGAAAGCCCTTAGCACACAGCCAGGCATATAGCAGGCACTCATGCCCTAAGATCATTTTTAGTTCTTTTGCTTCAATGACTACTTCTTGTTTATAAACAGACAACACTCAACAACATGACAAGTGGTAAGAAAAGATCCTTTCACTGAACACAAAAAGCATGAGCTTTAAAAGATAAACTGAACTCCATTTGAATTTAAAACTTATATTCTTTGTAACAGCCCAGTCAGAAAGTGAAAAGGCAAACCACAGACTGAAAGAAAACATTTGCAATATGTGTATCTGACAAAGGACTTGCATCAAAAATACATCTTAAAAAATAAAATTCTCTCAACTAAATAATTTGAAAAACAACCCAATAAAAATGGGAAAAAATAAATTTGAACGCTTAACAAAAACATGAGGATGGAACATAAGTATATAAAAGATGTTCAGCATCGCTAGGGAAATTCAAACTAAAATCATGATAAGACACCATTACCCCACTAGAACAGCTAAAATTTTGGAAGAATGACATTACCAAGAATGTGGAGCAACTGGAACTCTCAAACGCCGCTGCCGGGAATGTAAAACAATAGAACCACTAGAAAACAGTTTGGAGCTTCTTCTAAAGTACAGCACATGCTTATCAGATCAAGCAAGTCTATTTTTAAGTATTTACCCAAAGAATTTTTCAAAATTAGTAGACAAATGTTTATAGAAGCTTTATTGATAATAGCCAAAGCCTTTGCATTGTTTCTACATGCAAATGTCGATCGAAGGCTAAGCAGATAATAAGTCTTGGTCCATCAATACAATGAAATACTATTCAGCAACAAAAAAAGAACTATTGATACATATACCAACATGGATGAATCTGAAACATTAAAGTGACCCAGAAAACCTAGACATAAAAAGAGTATATACTATACAAGAAATTCTAGAAAAGAGTAATCTAGGGTATGGTGATAGAAAGCAGGTCAGTTGCCTGGGACCTGGAGTGGGAGGGCATGAAGAAAATCTTGGGGGTGAAGCAAATGTCCTGTAATCTGTTAGTGAGCACATTTGTCAAAACTCATCAAACTGTACTGTAAAATGGATGTATTCTAGTTGTATGTACGTTACATATCTACAAAGGTCATTTTTAAAAGTTCACATGATTCATCCAAGATGCCAAAATCCAAAAGCTCAGAAAGTCAAAAAGGTTTTGTAAGGCAACATCCATCTGACTTAGCCTGATTCAAAACTATGTATAGTCTATATTTATCCTATTGAGTGATACTATTCATGCATTAAACTGCAAATCATCAGAGTGCTTCCTCAGATCTTGCTAAGGGTATACATATTATACAATATCTATACTAAATTGCCTTTCTAAAATCTGAATATTCTGACTTCAGAAACAGACATTTCCTCAGGGTTTTGGATGAAGAATTACAGATTGCTTTCCTTGTCCTAGGAAAAAGAGGAAGAAAGGAAAAGGATGGAAGGATGGACAACAGGAAGGAAAAGGAAGGCATGTTTTCCTGGTGCCAGCACAAACCCTTCATGACCAATCTTCTTGCCGAAGTGTTTTCATCTTTGCCCTTCTGCAGGGGTGTACCTGCTCTGGTCTCTGGTGACAGCCATCAAATGACTCCCCCAGTCTTCTCCTCACACCTGAGCCACTAAAATTTATCTAATTGATCAGGTTTCTTTAGAAGATTCTGAGCATTCCCCTTTTAGAATCTGGTTTCAAGAGCAAGCACTGCTGGGCCCCTTTATCATTCCTGTCTCAGAATTAAGAACCTGGGGGAGAAGAAGAGGGAAAAAAAAGATGAAAGGAAAACTATTTTGAGAATTTGCCAAATCGTGAATTTTTTTCACACCCTTCTCCCCCAGCCTTTCCACAGAGGGTTGGTTTGAATCTAAACACTTCAAAGCTCTTTTGATATCTGTTTTCTCCTCCTACATATATCCACCACCACAGACAAATGGAGAAAAGATCCATATTTTGTTGTGGGGCCTTGGAATTAATTTAAAGCAAATATTTCCCCTAAAATGTTTCAATCCACAAAATGAGATTGTTTTTCATGCTTTTATTTTACTTATTCTGTTTCCAACATGTTCTAGTGGCAGCCTCATGTGTAAACTATTGTGAACATATTAAATTAGAAACACATTTTTTATTGTTATCTTTACCTCTCCAACTTTTAGTCTTCCCTAAAATATCTTGTGACCTCTGTGGTACCACAACCCTGTCACATAAATTTTATGTCCTTTCCTCCTTAATTAGCTATGGTTACAGAGCAGCAATTATGTGGTACAGAATAGGGAAATCTCAGTGCTTCCTCTGAGAAAGGGTTAAATAGACAAATATTTGGATCAGATTCTCCTAACACCTTTGGATTAATTGGATTTGAGGCTAAAAATAAATTACCCAATAGGTTAAAATGAGGTAATGTTGAAAGACCTGCGTGAAAAGAACTAAAAAAAAAAAAAAATGTAAGAGCTTCACCATGAATAGCTAAGAGCACCTTGCAGAGGAAGAAGAAAACAGCTTATGCGTCTCAACTTGATGAGCACACTTCAGGACATTCACCATGTTATTTCTGAGACAGGGACTGAAGACAGTAATACTATTATCCCTTACAGTATGGGGTAAGCAGATTTACAAAATAAAAATGGAAAGTGTTCCTACTCTTCCTGGGAGATGAACTAAGCAAATAAAGGTACAAGCTGTGGCAGGGAGGGGGTGGATAGTTTGGGGAAATCAGTTTGATGGAAAAATGCATGCTCTATCTCCCTCTTGCAGACTATGATTATTAGCATGTCAAAGGCTCTGAAAAGTCCTGCAATAAAGAAACCTATTTATATCTATTTTAAGCACAATTTCCCAAATTTACTTGACCATGAAACTCTTTGTACATCCACTAATCACTTGCAGAACTAGGGTTCCTTAGAACACATCTGAGGAAACTGTTCTAGGACTATTATTTTGTCATGTTTTGATATTACTGTTCAACAGATGAAAATAAATCTTCTAGGTTTCATCCATAAATTTAAAGTCATAGGAGAGGGTACATGATTTTGCTCTTCTAGTTCTTACGCTTTTTTGGAAGGGCAAGTCTTCCCCAGGATTCTTGAAGCATGTCTGCTGGTGACTGATCTTGGCTACATCTCAGTGCAAGCATCAATATTGGTCTATGATAAATCTCTTCTTAAGTTGGGCCACCATACCTGGAGTTGCTACAGAGTACAGAAGAGGAGTTATGTGTGTGGGCTCTGGTGCTAAACTGCCTGGCTTTGAATGCTCTGCTGCATGATACTTACATCAACTGTGTGCCTCAGTTTCCTCATCTGTATAATGGGATAACAACATAAGTATCTACCTTATCAGGCTACTGTGAAAATAAAATGAGTTAATATAGAATTTTAGAATAGCTACTGGCATGTAATTTGTGAAGAAAGGAAAGAACGAAAGAAGAAAAATGGAAGAGAAGAAGAGAGAGAGAGGAAGAAGGAAAAAGGAAAAGAATCACAGACGATGTTTGGCGTTCTGGACATCCGGAGAGCAAGCACATAAGGACAACCAAAGTTGTGGGGAGAAATGGAGCAGCTCTTTATTAACCGCAGGGTGACCCCAGGATACTCAGGCCAACTTCTCTGCTAAGCTGGGTTGGAGTCCAGGATTGAACACCTAAGGGCCTCCTCCTCCCTTTCTCATGACCTAAAATAACTTTGCCTACAAAGCAAATATGCCTGTCCTACCAGCGAGGCACAGACGCAGAGGGATGGGGGGACTTAGCCAGACCTATGCAGAGAGCTAAGCCCAATCAGGCATACTTGCCTCTGGAGAACAGAAGAAAAATACCTCATAAATATGAAAGAGAGTCCCTAGGACTCCAGTTTAGAATTTACACAATGGAATATTGAGTATAAAGAAAACATGATACCTTGCACAATAAGTCTGTGAGCATCTAATCTATAATCTATCTACATAATCTATAAGAATACAAAGATATTTACCAATCTTTACAGAAAATGCATTTCTATAAAATTACCTTTTAAAACTGGAAATGTCCCCGAATCCCTGATATCAGCATAGCTATGTCAATATCCCTTACTGTCCTCGCAGTGCAGACAAATCCCAGGTGGAAGGGGAGGGGAAGAGAAGGCGGGGGAGTTCTCATACAGTGAGTGCCTAGGAGTCCCCTGATAGAGCTGCAGCTGGGTCTGCCCCCGCCAACACAACAGCCAGCTCACTCCCTTACCCCTTGGAGAGATGCATCTCTCTTCTTCCCTGGACCATCTTATTCCACTGTCCTGGTTATTGCCTTCTTACACCTTTTGAGGCACTGTATTCAGCTTTGTTCCCTGCAGCTCACCAGAGGGACATGTGGAGGAGGAGGGAAGAAATGCGGTTTAAGAAACAGAAGAATAAACACTGATGTTGGCAGAAGAATAAGTTCCCGTGTCACTGGTAAATTCACCACCATCCCTCTTACTTCCCATCTATAGCTTGTTTCATGCCCACTTATCTGTGCAACAAAACTCACAACTCACCAAGAGAAAATTGCTGTATCTTCCCAAAGCCAGTAGGTGGATTCTCAGGAATATTCCCTCTGATGACTAAGAATCCTCTCCAATATTGTGACAGGAAGGGATTTCTAAATGCACTGACTTTGACCCTTCTTTTCTTATTCAAATTAACAACTGCCTGAAAGGATCCCAGAAAACAGAACATCTGTGCCTTCATTGCCAAGAGCCACCACTGGGCCACTCTATACATTTTCCATGCTGAGTATACATGTTCTAGTCTCAGATGTGCCAGTAAGAGCCAATGATCCATAATTGAGTCTATGGCCCTCAGAGGGTCTGTCAGTCAGTACTGGGTGACTCAGTCCTGTCTTGAAGCACTGACTATGGCCTTGGGTTACTTGTGACTAAGTAAAGCTAGCTTTGGCACATTGTGTCCAGATGTTAAAAGCTGGATACAATTCTTAAACCAAGAAAAGGCTGTGGGTGTTTGAGTAGGTCATCCATGTACAATCTGGGTATGGGCTCCCAGTCAAGCTGGCTCTTGTTCTTTGGGGTAAAGCCCTTTCATTCCCACATCCTCAGTGAAGGAGATTTTCATCCAAAGAGGACTGAAAATCTCAGTTAACTGCCATTAGATTCCTTCATCATAACTCAAAGGGATTTAGTTGTGTTGGGCATTCCTCCCTGGGTAAAATGCAGCTCAGGACTGCCACAGTGGTTGAGTGTCTGGGGCAGGAGGTGTGGCTCTACTCAGGCCTGGGAGGAGTCCTGCCCATGCTGTGGCACCCCTCCTGAAAGACAGGCATAAAGAGCAGTGGGAAGTCTCGACCTGGCACTGCAGCCACAACGGGCTGGAGCAAAGCGCTCCCTCACCAGACACTGAAGAAAGACAATCATCCCGTCATGTTGGACACCAGGTTCTCTCACTCCGCTAGACCTAGGTCAAATCTTCTGCAGATCTCAGTTTAAAATCACAGGTCTAAGCAGGCCCCAGGAGTACTAAACAGGACTGGTTCTGGCATGCACTATCTACTGGATCTGACCAAGTCGCCTCCCCTCAAATGACACCCATGTGCCTTACCCCAACCCTTCTCATGATTTCATGGTCATTTACCTTTCTGTGAGAATGGACACTTAGAGATTCTATAGTGATACCTCCTCCTATACTATGAAGTAGCTGGAGTTGCTCTCACAAAAAAAGGAAAAACCAAAACTAATATCTGAGAGGCTTCCCCCTCCCTATTCCAGGGTAATATCTTATTATAAAAGACTTTGAGCCCTTCCTCTTTCTAATTACATGGACAAGTAATTTTGATAGGGTAGACCACCTCAGGTCATCTGTCTGAAAAACATAATTGCCTCCTATTGGCAGGTACAATGTCTTATTCATCAATGTATCTTCAGCCCATAGCACAGTGACTAACACATACTACTAGCACATATGCTACATACATATTTTACAAATGAATGGATGTTATTTGTTCTGGCATTTTTTATTCAGTTCCTCTAAGAATAAGCATAAACTTTTTTGCATAAACCTTTATATTTCTCTTGCCAACGTTCATGAAGAGTCTCTGGCCATCTAAGTTCGGATTTGTCTTTCAAATTCTATTTAATTAAGTTAGCATGTTATTTACTAATTCTAGCCTCTTCCTTCACCACCATCTCCAACTACTCAATCGTTCTATAGTCTCAAATAACACTTCTCAATAAGTCTCAAATCTGTCCACTTCTTTCCATCTGCTGTGCTACCACCATAGTCCAAACCACCTTCATTTCTTTCCTGGGCTCCTGCAAAAACCTCCTAACTAGATTTCCTGCTTCCAGTATTACAATCTTTTTCAAGTACAAATCTGGCCACATCACTCCTATGCTTAACATATTACAATAAGAGAAAGATACTGGGGGTTCTGGGAACATGGTAAACTGAATAATGTCCCCACCCATCTCAGCACTCCCAGAATGAACTGCTTGCTTCTCCAGCAGCAGGCAGGTGCTGAGACCTGTGAGAGAAAGCTTGGATCCCACAAAGTCCCTTCAGGGGACTTTCCCTTCCCATGGGGGCTGGACAGTTCACAGCAGAACAGGGTTGGTAGCTAGAACCTATGGGTACAGAGGAAGAACTTTTCAGCCAGAGACTTGTGGAATCCAACTATGTCCTTCATTTCCTCAAAGGTGACTTCATGTGCTTATGCTAGGTCTTTCAGACCCTTCCAAGGTCAAGATAAGGAAGAAAGGTGAATAAATCTTCCCTTCTCCTGAGCTGAATGAGTAAAGGAAGACCACAGGAGTTCCTTTCTCTCAGGTCTCTCATCAGGATGCTAACATCTACTTTTATACAGCTTATAGGACCATAAATTCATTTGCTTTTCACCTCCTATAGGATTCTTACCAATAAGGACACTTCAACAATCAGGCCTAAGTTCTAAAGAGTGAACAGGGAAAACTTAAAACCCATCTAATAGGTCCTAGCAACCAGACAGAAAGATCAGGTAGAATAATCAAAATTAGTTCTCAGTGAAATAAAACTGCTGGATAAAATAGATGGAAACCTGAACAGAAAATAAAATTACTAAGGAGTTCTAAAGCAGTTTAAAGAGACTTTACTAACAAAAAAATAAGATCCCTCACTGGAAAATTTTATTAGCTGAATTAGAGAAGATGATCATTAAGACTTTAATCAGTGCTCTGAAAGAGTAAATACAACAAACACTTCAAAGTACTGAGCAAAAAGTTAAAAGTAATTAAAGTATCCAGGAAAAAAATAGAAACTGGAAACATTTCATTAATATGAAAATAATAGGTGTTACTAAAAGAGGAAAAAGAACTGATGGAGGAAAACAATCATTCAATAAAGAGTAGGAAAAAATGTCCCCAAACTGTAGGAATATCTAAATCCTTGGATTAGAAGGGTGTATATGGAGATTCAAGCTGGACTGACAAGAAGAATCACAGATAGGCAGATTGAAATTCTTGAACTTTAAGGAGAAAGTAAAAATCTCATAAGCATGAAGACCATTAAAAAAAAAAACAAACAAAAAACAAAAAACAAAACAAAACAAAACCCCTACCTGGTATCATGAGAGAAAAAAAAATCTAACTTCTCACCCAGAACCTAGGAAGCTAGGAGTTAAGAAAAAGGGTCTGGGGCGCCTGGGTGGCACAGCAGTTAAGCATCTGCCTTCGGCTCAGGGCGAGATCCCAGCGTTATGGGATCGAGCCCCATATCAGGCTCCTCTGCTATGAGCCTGCTTCTTCCTCTCCCACTCCCCCTGCTTGTGTTCCCTCTCTCGCTGGCTCTCTATCTCTGTCAAACAAATAAAATCTTTAAAAAAAGAAAAAAAAGAAAAGAAAAAGGATCTACAAAAAACTGAATGGAAGGACTGTGAATGAAGAATTTTATACCCAGCCAAGATACTATTCCTTTGTCAGATGGATGGAAAATACTAGAATACAGGAAAAGATTCCCCCCAAAAAGTATATTACTCAAGTTCCCCATATGAGAAAAACACTTGAGAAAAAAAATTAGCATTCCAATAAATTAATCAGAAACTTTAAGGTGGGAGAAGATAAAAACAAAATTATTGAGCAATAATCCCTGATATGTGTGCATGTGTATAAACTTAAATCTTAATGAAAATGTATATCTCTTTGTATAGTCGTATACAGCTTGTGATAAACAAGGATCACTGAAATAGAAGAGATGTATTTAATAAGAAGCACTATCTCAACAAAATGTAGAAGTTGAGGCTGGTGGGTAGAGAGAGGAGAAAGACAAAAGTGTTCACAAGAGGGTAGAGGAAGGACAGAAGTTAAGCAGAAATTAAAAGTATTCTATGGAAGAAAGTTGAATGAACAGTCTGTGGCAGTCACAGAGGTCTTACATTTACCATCAAGAGAAAAACTCCATGTAATTTGCTGACAGGCTCCAGAGGCTGAGAAAGAAGTGACTTAAAAATCAAAAGCTTTATTCTAGAATAAGCTCTTAGGAATGAAATGGGGGAAATATTTCATCTTAAGAAGAACAAAAACTATAAAATACTTAGGAATAAATTTAACAAAAAGTATTTAAGAACTATATTAAGGAAACTAGAAATATTATTAAAGACAAACAAGATAACCACTATCTTTGATGGTAAAACCTATTATCATTAAATGTCAATCCTTGCAAAATAAATACGCAGGTTATGTGGAACAGAGCACTCTCATACACTGCCTGTGGAAAGAGGAGGTTAACCAACATTTGTGGAAAGCAATCTTACAACATATTACAAAGCAGTATACAACAAAGCAGTATCCTTTGACTCAATAATTCTAGTCCCAGGAAATAAAAGCACTAATACTTAAGGACAGATGTACAAAGATACATACTACAGCATCATTTATAGCTCTCTATAAACAAAATGAATGTTCATAAACGGGAAACTGGTTAAATACATTGTGATACATCTATACAATAAAATAGTATATGGCTACCTAAAAAAATGAAAGAGAGCTATGCCAAGTGACTTGGAGGGAGTTCTACACAGTACTGAGAAAAGCAAAATGCAAGAAAATGTGAATATGATGCCATCTTGAAAAAGAAAAAAACACACCACTCAAAAAATATCTGTGCAGGTGTATATACGTATAAAATATATGTTTGTGTTTCCTTTATTCTGAAATACCTATTTTTTTCACATTGTAACATCTCTTAAATGAGTTTGTATCTTCTAGTCGCCAAATGCCATATGGCAGTCATTACAGCATTGTCCTTGCCCATACATGCACATCAAAGCATATCCATCCATATACAATGGGTGTTGGGGGTTCAAGGAACAGCCCCCAAAACAACAATGGAGCACTATTACAGGCCATATTGCATCACTAATGCTCTTGGCACAGATGACAGCAGTGTGTGGAAAAGCACAGACTCCAATGTCTATGAATTGAGAAGGACTTTCAAAGAGTCGACTTGGAATATGAAGTTCTAGGAATATCTTACCCAACTTATTCCACATACAGTTTTTTTTTCATGTGCACAAAAGAATGATGTCCAAATAGAACTAAAAGAACTAATTCAATAAATTTAAAATAAAAATTACAAGGGTTAAGAAAGCATTGTGTCATGGTTTAATGGACAGCATTTGTTTCTTTCTATGTACAAGATAATTGTGTGTCTTACACTAATGACATCTTAAAGTAAGAGAAATATGTGGTATAAATAAGTGTATATTAATATCTGTACAAGATTGTATGAGTAAGGAGAAACTTACGGATGGACATGATCAAGGATCCTAATTTGAATGTATTAGTCTGGTAGGACTGCCCACGGACTGGGGCGGGGTGTAGTGTAAACAACAGAAATTTATTTTCCCGCAGTTCTGGAGGCTGGAAGCCCAAGATCAAGGTGTCAGCAGGGTTGGTTTCTCCTGAAGCCTCTCTCCTTGGCTTGTAGAAGGCCTCCTTCTCACTATGTCTTCACACACCTTTTTTTCTCTATGCACATCCCTAGTGTGTTACCCCCTTCCAATAAGGACATGAGTCATACTGGATTAGGGCCCCACCATTACGACAATTTAACCTTAATTATCTCTTTAAAGGCTCTATCTCCAAATCCAGTCACATTCCAAGGCAGAGATGATGAAAGAAAGAAAGAAAGAAAGAAAGAAAGAAAGAAAGAAAGAAAGAAAGAAAGAAAGAAAGAAAGAAAGAAGGAAGGAAGGAAGGAAGGAAGGAAGGAAGGAAGGAAGGAAAGGAGGGAGGGAGGAGGGAGGGAGGGAGGGAGGGAGGGAGGGAGGGAGGAAGGAAGGGAAGGAAAGAAAAGTAAAAGGACTACACTAAAAAAAAAGGCATGCATAGGCACTACATAAAATCATACATATGTGTACAGAAGTATATGAAGATATAACTATAAAATGATTTTTTAAAACATTTCAATGGTTTCTTATTGTCCCTAGGATCAAGTCCAAACTATAATACAGCTTATAGTCCTTCTAGAAGTGAGTCTGGCTCCTCTGTCTCGCACTCAGCACTTCTCTTGTTCAGAAACCTCAGACTTCTTTCACTTTCTCAGGTACTCCTGCCTTGGTTCACCATCCCTTCTCAGAACACTCTTCTCCAAACCACCCATTTTTGCTCCCTTCAGTCTCCAAGTCTCAGCTTGGGTTTTACTTTCCTAGAAAGGCCTGTGCTCCACCTGCAGGTTTCTCATGGCAGTCAAACTCCAAAAGAATCATGCAGATTCTTGTTTAAAATGAAACAAACTGAGGGCTTCGGGGTGGGGGAGGATTGGGATAGGCCGGTGATGGGTATTAAGGAGGGCACATATTGCATGGTGCACTGGGTGTTACACGCAAGTAATGAATCATAGAACATTGCATCAAAAACTGGGGATGTACTGTATGGTGACTAATATAACAAAATAAAAATTATTTTTAAAAAAATGCAGAAGCCATGTTTTCACTTTACAGCTACTGAATCAGACTACAGTTGGGGGGCGAGGGTGGGGTACCCTGAAGTGCTGGAATCTATGCTATAAACGAGTTAAAACCCCTAGCTGTACTCTCCTATTACACTCTGAACTTCCTCCTGATGGCACAAATGTGACTGTTTATTTATTTGTTTATTTATTTTATTATGTTATGTTAGTCACCATACAGTACTTCATTAGTTTTTCATGTAGTGTTCCATGATTCATTGTTTGCGTATAACTGTTTATTTAATGCAAGAGTTGGCAAATGTTTTCTGTGTGGTCCCAGGTAAAATATATCTTAAGCTTAGCATGCCAAGAAGCAAAATCAAGGATTTTTTGTAGATAACCTATGTAACAAAATAGAAAACAAACGTTCACAAACTTTTTAACAACATTTTAAACAAAACTCAAAACAAAATAAAATATAATTTTTTATAATATACAAATGAGAAGAGTGGAAATTTCTTGTTGGGGTAATATTTAAATTAATTCGGATCAAAGTTAGTGTTTTCTAACATTATCATAGAAATGTAGTTCGTTCTTTTATAAAGCTTTCTTTTGCTTCTCTGCTGCACAGTATTTGAGTGGTCATAAGTCAACATCACTTCGGAAAAAAGAGGAACAAGGTACCTCTATGGATCATCATACACGTGTATACACACACACACACACACACACACACACACACACACGCACACACACAAACTCCACCAAAACATTTTAAATGCCAATAAATCTACTCAAATCAGCCTCTAGAATTTCACTGCTCCTTTATTTGTATGTTTTCTCTGCTCTGGCAGTCAATTCACTTCCTTATCTTTCCTTGGGTAAAACAAAGGCAAACGCCTATAGTCGATATATTTTAAAGTAAATCTCCCAGGTAAAAATGGGCACTTTTTAGAGTTACAACTTGAAGTCAAATACAAATGATGACTGACTATATGTCCAAAGGAAAATGCAGAAAGTCATTCCAAGTCCTGACACTCCAAGGTAAAAAAGTTTGTCTTGGTCCTCCCAAATTTTACATGATTTTTCTTTGATTGTCTTCCCTATTTTCTGCACATAGAGAGGTATGGCAAAATCAAAAGTGGATTAGAAGAAAGCATGAGTTCATACAGTCAAGTAAAATATCCGAATCCTGTGGTTCAACACCCAGAAGCTTCACCAAAAACAATCAATAACACAAAAGTGTAAGAATCTGCATAACAAAGAAAAAGATACACCTCCATAACATGCAGCTAAAAAGACAAATGACAATCCAAAGGATTTTTAGGAAATATATTTATTTTTTAAAAAGACAAAAATGACAAACTAGGAAAAATATTGGCAATTTATATGTAAAAAGACTCTAAAATTGGAGAAGAAAAAGACCAAAGCCCATAGAAAATTTTACTCAATATATAAATGAACAATTCATAGAAAAATAAATGCAAATTACTCTTACTTATTTGAAAAAAATGTTCAGCCTCTTTTGTAATAAGAGAAATGCAAACTAAAACTACAGTTAGATACAATTTCTCACCTGTCTTACTGGCAAAACACCAAAACTCTGACATCATACTTTGCTGGCAAGACTTTAGGGGGAACAGACACTCTCATAATTTGATTATGAGAATACAAAATGGTATAACCCCTATGAAGGGGAATTTGGCAGTATCTAGTAAAATGTCATATGTGTTTGCCCTTTGACCCAGCCATCCCACTTATAGGAATATCTCTCACAGAAAAACTGGTGAAGATATAAAAACACACACACACCCCACAAGACTATTCATTTCAGCACTATTTGAAATAGCTAAAGTTACAAACAACCCAACTGTATGTCATGGGGGCAGTGGCATTAACTACAGTGTATCCACCTAAAGGGGTACGAGGCAGCTATAAAAAGAATATACTTCATATACTACATATACTAATATATAGTATATTCTCTCTCTCTCTCTCTACACACACACACACACACACACACACTCTCTCTCTCTCTCCATAAACTACACAAACTCTAAAACTTTCTTGACTCATAACCCCCTTAATGTTCAATAATTTTTCATGGTATCCTTAGGCCAAAAGAAATGCCTAATAGCTCTACTTATTAATGGAACTAATTAAACAATTTCATTTATTAATATATGAATTTGTTTGGTCCTGGAGTAGGGTGGAGGGAACAGGAAAGAAATTAGACTTTTTAAATATTCCTTGTTTATAGACATGTCTTTTGAACTATAAACATATATCATGTAAATTAAAAACAAAATTAAATCTTTTTAAAGCAAGTCTTGAAAATCAAAGGCAAAAAACAAGTCTAACTACATATGTAGGGTGGCATTAACCACATAGGAATTATTTCAAGTTGCTTTAATTAGAAAAATTTGACTATACATACCTAGTAGGATATGCTGTAAGGAGAAAATGGTTTAACAACTTAAACTGATTTAAGTAATCATAATGTTTATGTTACTATTGGTTTTATTCTAATTGTCTATTGTGGGACAAAGCAATTGAGCAAACATGATGTTATAATTGAGAACCACAATTTTCAGCATGGAAAAAAGCAGATACAAATGTAAGACTAAGGAGCTTAAGTAAAAACCTGGCAGTCCTGAATTTGAATTGGGTGTATCAGCACAAACTCATATCTTCAAAACAGTACATGTCTTGGCAATTCTAGGGAAGTTGGTGGAGTAGGAAGATCCTAAATTCACCTCATCCCATGGCTACAACTAGGTAACATTCACATCAATATAAATAACCCAGAAAACGACCTGATGAATTACAGAATAGACTCTTCATAGATAATGTAGAGAGGAGGCCACATCAAGGAGGGTAAAAAGGACTGAGAAATTGTTGGGAGCCAAATGGACCCTCAAGACTGTCAGCAGAGGGAGGGACACTTCAGGCACAGAGGAGGAAGAGAACACATGCACACTAGGTACCCCAGACACAGGGAACCCACATGGGTAAGATGAATCCCCATAACATTTGGCTTTGAAAACCAGAGAGTCCTAACAATCAGTGCAGTTTAACATCTGGAAATTTAAAAATAAGTGGGCTTGGCTCTAGGAGAGCTGGGAGAGTGGAGTCCTTGCCCTTAAAAAGATAGCACAACAAATACTTCCACTGAGATATAGCACAGAAGTATGAAAAATGCCTGGGTTACATGGGAAGGAGATTTATTACTAATTTCAGAGCATGTGCTAGAAGGACAGGGATCTTTGGGAGACTTCTCCAAGAACAAAAGAGCTCACAGGCACCATTTCTCTGCCCCTCCACCCAGCCTAGATACACAAACACCTGTGGAAGCCAGCACAGCATGAACACCCTCTACCTACTTTGCTAACAACACACCCCACTGCTGGGTGCTTTTGTGGATCCACCCCATCAAACCCCACCAGCCTTGGTCGGAGTTTCCAAGGCAGCTACAGGTTCCCTCACTCAGCAGACCAACAGGGAACTTGCAGATACCATGCACCCCATACCTGCTTTCTCCTGTGGATCTACCTCCTATAATAAGCCCTTGGGCAGAGCCGATCCAAACTGGTGCCACAAGCCTGGCAGTGTACACGATCCCCAAAAGGGGCCCGCACAACTCCAAAGTGACTCCTACCCCTAGAAGAGCAGAAGATCACAACACACAAGAGTACAAGTGTGGCCCCAACAGTGGGCTAGGGGCAGACATCTGACTGAAGGTCCCACACAACAAGGAAGCTTCTCAGGGGACAACACAGGGAGAGCATCCTATAGTTCAGTGCTACTACATCTCTGGAAAATACCTGGTCTGACCCAACTCAGCACAAGGTGACCCCAACCTGGCCCACTAACAACATAAGGACCAAACCCAGCCATCAATAGGCAAAGAGAACCATTGCAGACAACTGAAGGCAAACGAAGCTCAGACCGTAGAGCACACACAACACACAGGAGACACCTCTAAAGTGCCAGATTCTGGTGAACAGGGGACACTGCACTGCAGGGTACCACGGGACCTCTTTTTTATGAGGCCACTATTTTCAAGAGCAGGAGATATAGCTGATTTTCAAAACACAAAGAAACAGACATGGAGAGTTAAATAAAATGAGACAGAGGTAGATGGCCCAAATGAAAGAATAAAACAAAAGTACAGCAAGACAGCTAAACAAAATGGAGATAAATATTCCTAATAAGAGAATTTAAAGTAATGGTCATAAAGATACTCACTGGACTTGAGGAAATAATGGAGGACCTCAGTGAGACTACTGACAAAAAGAAAACATAAAATAGAACCAATCAGAGATGAACTCAATAAATGAAATTAAAAATATACAAAAATGGAAGAAATAAATAGTAAACTAAAGGAAGCAGAAGAATGGACCAGTGACCCAGAGGACAGAGTAATGGAAAACAACCAAGCTGAATAGGAGAAAGAAAAAAAAGACTAATGAAAAATGAGAACAGATGAAGGGAACTCCACTACACCATCAAGCATAATAACATTCCCATTATAGGGATCCAAGAAGGAGAAGAGAGATAAAGGGGGGGCAGAAAAATTATTTGAAGAAATGATAGCTGATAACTTTCTGAATCTGGGTAAGGAAACAGAAATCTAGGTCCAAGAGGCACAAAAAGCCCCCAACAAAATCAACCTAAGGAGGTCCACACAAAGACACATAGTAATTAAAATGGTGAAAAGTAGTGATAAAAAAATTTTAAAGCACCAAGAAAAAGAAAACAGTTACGTACAGGGAAACCCCATAAGGCTATCAGCTAATTTTTCAGCAGAAACTTTGCAGGCCAGGGGAGAGTGGCTTGATATATTCAAAGTGCAGAAAGAAAGAAACCTGCAATCAAGAATACTCTGTGCAGCAAGGCTATCGTTCAGAATAGAAGGAGAGATACAGAGTTTCCCAGATAGACAAAAGTTAAAGGAATTTATCACCACTAAACCAGTCTTATAAGAAATGTTAAAGGGGACATTTTGAGTGAAAAGGAAAGGCTATAAGCAGGAGTAAGAAAATAAGAAATACAAAAGCAGTAAAATTAAGTATATCTATAAAAATCAGTCAAGGGATTCACAAAATAAAAGGATATAAGGTATGTCACCATATACCTACAATGTGGGGTGGAGAGAGGAGTAAAAATGAAAGCAGAAGCTGACTCTTTGAGAAGATCAAAAGAATTGATAAACCTCTAGCCAGACTAATCCAAAACAAACAAACAAAAACAAAAAGAGAGAGAGAAAACTCAAAATCAGAAATGAAAGAAGAAAAATAATCAATACCAAAGAAATACAAAGAACTGTAAAAAAAAAATCATGAAAAATTATATGCTAACAAATTGGACAACCTAGAAGAAATGGATAAATTCCTAGAATCATATAATCTCATAACAATGAATCAGGAAGAAATAGAAAATTTGAACAGACCTATTACCAGCAATGATATTGAATCAGTAATCAAAAAAACTCCCAACAAACAAAAGTCCAGGTCCAAATGGCTTCATTGCTGAATTCTACCAAACATTTAAAAAAGAATTAATACCTATTTTTCTTTTTTTTTTTTAAAGATTTTATTTATTTATTCGACAGAGATAGAGACAGCCAGCGAGAGAGGGAACACAAGCAGGGGGAGTGGGAGAGGAAGAAGCAGGCTCCCAGCGGAGGAGCCTGATGTGGGGCTCCATCCCATAACGCCGGGACCATGCCCCGAGCTGAAGGCAGACGCCTAACCGCTGTGCCACCCAGGAGCCCCAATACCTATTTTTCTGAAACTATTTTTAAAAAGTAGAAGGGAAAAGAAAACTTCTAAATGCATTCTATGAGGCCAGCATTACCATGATACCAAGACCAGATAGAGACCCATAAAAAAAAGAGAACTACAGGCCAGTATCTCTGATGAACATAGATACAAAAATCCTCCGTACGCCTCAGTGGCTCAGTCAGTTAAGCATCTCCCTTCAGCTCAAGTCATGATCTCAGGAGCCTGGGACTGAGTCCTGCATCAGGCTCCTTGCTCAGTGGGGAGCCAGCTTCCCCCTCTGCCTGCCCCTTCCCCCCTGCTTGTGCACTCTCTCTGAAAAATAAAATCTTAAAAAAAAAAAAAACCTGAACAAAATATTAGCAAACCAAATCCAACAATACATTAAAAAAGAAAAAAGTAATTCACCACGATCAAGTGGGAGTTATTCCTGGGATGCAAGGGTGCTTCAATACTAGCAAATCAATCAACATGATACATCACATCAATAACATAAAGACAAGAACCATATGATCATTTCAATAGATGCAGAAAAAGCATTTGACAAAGCACAACATCCATTCATGAGCAAAGCCAACAAAGTAGGTTTAGAGGAAACACATGTCCACATAATAAAGGCCACATGTGAAAAACCCACAGTTAACATCATACTCAATGGTGAAAAACTGAGAGCTTTTCTCCTAAGATCAGGAACAAGACAAAGATGTCCACACTCACCACTTTTATTCAACACAGTACTGCAAGTCCTAGTCATAGCAATCAGACAAGAAAAAGAAATAAAAGGCATCCAAGTTGTTCAGAAAGAACTAAAACTTTCACTATTTGTAGAAGACATGATACTATAAATAGAAAACCCTGAAGACTCCACCAAAAAACTACTAGAACTGATAAATGAATTCAGTAAGGCCACAGGATATAAAATCAATGTATAGTAATCTGTTGCATTTCTACACACTAATAATGAAGTAGCAGAAAGAGAAATTGAGAATATAATCCCACTGGGGTGCCTGGGTGGCTCAGTCAGTTAAGAGTCTGACTCTTGATTTTGGCTCAGGTCATGATCTCAAGGCTTGAGATCAAACCCTGTGTCAGGCTCTGTGCTGGGTGTGGAGCCTGCTTAAGATTCCCTCTCCCTCTGCCAGAAGAAGATGAAGAAGACGAAGAAGAAGAAGAAGATGAAGAAAACAAAGAAGACGATGACGACAAAGATGACAAGATGATGAAGAAGACAAAGACGAAGAAGAAAAAAAAGGAGGAGGAGGGGGAAGGGGGGAGGAGGAGAAAAAGAAGAGGAGGAAGAAGAAGAGGAAGAAGAGGAGGAGGAGGAAGAGGAGGAAGAAGAAGGAGAAGGAGGAGGAGGAGGAAGGGGAGGGGGAGGATGATGATGATGATACAATCCCATTTACAACTGTACCAAAAATAATAAAATAACTAGAAATAAACTTAACCAAGAAAGTGAAAGACCTGTACTCTGAAAACTATAAAATACTGATGAAAGAAATTGAAGACAATGCAAATACATGGAAAGATATTCCATGTTCATGGATTGGGAGAACAATTATTTTTAAATGTCCGTACTACCCAAAGCAATCTACAGATTTAACCCAATGCCTATCAAAAGGACTTTACCAGCATTTTTCACAGAACTAGAATAATTCTAAAACTTTAATGGAATCATAAAGGACCCCAAATAGCCAAAGCAATCTTGAAAAAGAACAAAACTGGAAGTATCACAATCCCAGATTTTAAGATACACCGCAAATCTGCAGTGATCAAACCAGTACCGTACTAGCACAAAAATAGTCACAAAGATCACTGTAATAGAGAGCCCAGGAAAACAACCCACAATTATATGAACTACTCTGACAAAGGAGACAAGACTATGCAAAAAAAAGACAGTCTCTTTTACACATGGTGCTGGGAAAACTGGAAAGCAGCATGCAAAAGAATGAAACTGAACCACTTTCTTACGCCATATAAAAAAAGTAAACTCAAGGGGCGCCTGGGTGGCACAGGGGTTAAGCATCTGCCTTCGGCTCAGGACGTGATCCCGGAGTCCTGGGATCGAGCCCCACATCAGGCTCCTCCACTGGAAGCCTGCTTCTTTCTCTTCCACTCCCCCTGCTTGTGTTCCCTCTCTCGCTGGCTGTCTCTCTCTGTCAAATAAATAAGTAAAATCTTTAAAAAAAAAAAAAAAGGTAAACTCAAAATGGATTAAAGACCTAAATGTGAGACCTGGAACCATAAAATTCCTAGAAAAGAGCACAGTCAGTAATTTCTCTGACACTGGCCATAGCAATCTTCTCTACTTTTGTCTCCTGAGGCAAGGGACACAAAAGCAAAAATAAATGACTGGGATTAGATAAAAAGAAAAGCTTTGACACAGCAAAAGTAACAATCAACAAAACTAAAAGACAATCTACTGAACATGGGAAGATATTTGCAAATAATGTATCTGATAAAGGATTAGGATCCAAAATATATAAAGTATTATACAACTTCACAGCAGAAAAAACAAATAATGTAATTAAAAAATGGGCAGAAGACATGAACAGACATTTCTCCAAAGACATCCAGATGGCCAAAAAACACATGAAAAGATGCTCAACATCACCCATTATCAGGGAAATGTGAATCAAAACCACAGTGCAATACCCCCTTACATTGGTCATAAAGGCTAAACAAAAACACAAGAAATAACAAGAGTTGTCAAGGACACGGAGAAAAAGGACTCCTTATCAGTGTTTTTGGGAATGCAAACTGGTACAGACACTGTGGAAAACAGTATGGAGGTTCCACAAAAAATTAAAGATAGAATTACCATATAACCCAGTAATTCTACTACTGGGTATTTACCCAAAGAAAACACTCTTTCTAAAAGGCATATGTTCCCTTATGTTTATTGTAGAATGAGTCACAATAGCCAAATTATGTAAGCAATCCAAGTATTCATCAGTAGAGGAATGGACACAGAAGATGTGATATATATATACATATATATACACATATATATATGTATACACACACACAATGGAATATTACTCAGCCATAAAAAAGAATGAAATATTGCCATTTACAACAACATGGATAGATCTAAAGGGTATAATCAAAAGTGAAATAAGTGATAGAAAAACAAATACCCTATGATTTCATACATGTGGAATTTAAGAAATTAATGAACAAAGAAAAGAAGCAATAGATCACAAAAACACTCAATTACAGAGAACGAACCAAAGGTTCCAGAGGGGAGGTGGGTAAAATAGATGAAAGGGACTGAGAGTACTCTTACCATGATGAGCACTGAGAAATCTATAAAACTGTTGAATCACTATATTGTATACATGACAGTAATATAACATTATACGTTAACTATACTGGAATTAAAATTTTTTTAAATGGTATCTTGTTATGGCATTGTCTGCTTAAAAGGCCTAGAAACTATGACTGACCTCAGAAATCAGCATCTCCACACCCATAAATATCATCTTCCACCAGGAGGGCCCAAGAATCACTGGAGAAATGAATGACTCCATGTCTGGGGCAGGAATTAGGAAAGATGAGCCTGGAATAGCTTATCATTCCAGAAGATAAAAGATGCTATCAAAGATCATGTCAAAAGGACTTGGAAGATGATCCATGAGAAAGGTAATCCAGTAGGAAGTTGTATTCCCCACTCTAGACTTCAGGGGGAGGTCTAAGTCTTAAGATGAAACTTAAGAGTGCATGAGATTGTTTTTGGAGAATTAAAGAATGAGGAGGGATGATGACCATCCTCTTCTTGATAAATGAATGGACACAAAGAAGGCAGGGCTCATGGGAAGGGAGGGCCTATGGAATCACCTGAAATGACCCAGCCTTCTTGTTAGCAGTGACCTCTGAGAGGACACATGGGCAGAGTGTAATGGGCCAGGAAACCACATTAACAAGGAACACTGGTTGGAGAGGGAGAAGAGGACCAGGGAGAATGGTGCTAAAGAAGAAAAGGGAGGAGATGGTATCAAGAAAGGAGAGATGAACAGTTTCTAGTGATAGAGGAAGCAAAATAATGAAAAAGGTCCCCTGGGGTTGGTAAGCAGTGGGTTGAGTCAAGGTGAATTTAGTTCAGAGATCAGGGGAGAAGAAAAAGAAGAAGATGTAGTCTCCATCATGGAGGGAAATGACCAGAAGATAAGCGGACAATGTCAACATGAACACAGGAACACGGGGAATAACCAGAAAGCACACAATCCTAAATGCAAGAAAGGACTTTACCAGAGTTAAAAGCAATGGTTTAGAAGTATAGGTCTATAATTCCTTATCCAAAACCCTTGGGGCCAGATGTGTTTCTGGATTCAGAATTTTTCAGATTTTATAAAATTAATAATGGAACACACATAGTTAATACATAACACTTCATAACCAAATACCCTAATATTTCTGCAGACAAATGTATGATTAATAGCAAGTAGGATAAATAGCTTCACATCAATTCAGGTCTATTTTTGTCACGAAGACTCAAAGAGTTTTCAGTTCTCAATGCATTTCTTTATTTCAGAATTGCAAACTTTGCAGCAGAGAAATGCTAAAAGCAGATCTACAACAAGTTTCTGCTGAGCAGATGGTGAAAGGGACACTCACGGAAAAGAATAAAGGTCTATGCACCTAGGAGGGCAAAGTGGAATATGTTGGGAAGGGGGAGAGCAGAATAAGGAGGATGGAGGAGGAAGTCCTGGGCAGTATGAAGAGAAAAAGAGTCTGAGTAGAGACTTAGCATTGACAGCAGAGGCCAAGATGCCAAAGATATGGGGCACAGTTGAATTGCCTGGGTTTATGAATGTTGAGTCCCAAGAAGTATCAGGATAATGAGATTTAAAAAATACATCCATTCACTTTTGAAATAGAAAACTGCTAAGAAGCTCTTCTGAAGTCTTTTGAAGAGAAGTCTGAACAAAGTGGCTAAGGGGTCCAGAAGACTTTCCAAATGCACCCTTGTCTGTGGTATCACAGCTTGTGGGGGTGGCCAGGGGACTTAAGCCTTGATTATGTTTATAGCACAGGACCTCTCTCAAGGAAGAGAAGGACCATGTACCTCACAAGCATCATCCAGGCCTTAGCACCCTGAAATGGGGGTGTTTGCAGCCTTAGAGCTCTGCTGTCCCTTTCATGCGGACCAACAGAAAAAGGATTACCAGGTTTCTTGCTTTTCTCCCTAAAGAAGGTCATTCCTGAGAACCAACAGTTAATGCTTTTAATGTACTTGGACATCACAGATAAAAGGCATGTCTTAAAGTAAACATGTAATTTTATATGCATATGGAATGCCTTTTTTCTACCATGCCTTCTAGGTTTAACAGTAGGTACAGAGATTATATTTGGCCTGTTCTAGTAATATTTAATATACTCCCATCAGGCTGGAAAGGCTCTTCAGCCTCAGCCAAAGTTTTTTCTTAAAGACTCACATGCAATGAACCCCAGTGAAGGTTAAGTCCCTGGCCAGGGAGGCAGGAGACCATGCATACACTGTTTGAGGCAGAACAAGACCCCAAGTACTGTCATTCCTGCACCATGCACTTCAGCAAAATGAGCAGAGATTAACAAAACATCACATTAAACCACTCAGCTCCCTTTCACAAAAGTCACGGATGGAGTGAGGGGAACACCAGGCTTTGGCTCGACTTGTCAGGATGCCTCTGGCCAGGGTCCCCTGGGAAAGTAGGGGGTTTATGAACACCTGAGAGCAGGCATGTGAGCTGGTGTTTAAGCAGTTCCAACATATCATCAAGGGCTTCAGCCAAGTTAATGAGAACCAGAGCTCCAGACCAAAACGCTTATTTTGAAAATACCTATTTTTCAAAGATTTTGCATTTTAAATTAAACCATATGAGTAATTGTATCCTAGCTTCATAGTCTATTCTGGAAAATAAAATTCTTGTCCCCTAACTTAGGAAAGAACATCATGATTTTGCAAAAGGAAAGCAGCTAGTGGGGAGAAGAGTAGAGAGTAGAGCCCCAGGGTGCCCAAGCTCAAGCTACAGGGGCCACCTGGACCAGCAGGGAAGCAACGGTCCCAGGAAAGAGTTCCCAGATCACCACCTCTCCCTCCCCTTACAGGCTGATCCTACCTCTACCTTGCTTCATAGAAGGTGAGAACTAACTGCAAACTAGTGAATCTGAGACATCTGAAATTCATACATTAAAAAGAATTCTGTATAGGGATTCAGTTGGTTAAGCACCTATTGATTTCGGCTCAGGTCACGATCTCAAGGTCTTGGGATCCAGCCCTGCATCAGGCTCCACACTGGGCATGGAGCCTGCCTGAGATTCTCTCTCTCCTTCCTCTACCCCTCCCCCAACCCCACCCTCTTTCTTAAAAAAAAAAAATATGTATAACCTAAGCATTGTTTGATGGCCTTTAAATGGGACAAATTCATCTTGTTGGTGTATTTGGGTTTTTTTCCTTTGTTTAATTTTCTTTTGTCCTAGGAGTTATCTGCCCTTTCTGGGTTTTATGTCTTAGAGTCATACATTGCTCTAAGCAGCTACCTCCAGAAAAACTGCATAAAGTTAAACTGATGATAGGCCCTAAACTACAAATTTCCACAGACCTAATTCTGTTGTTTCTCCTTCTTTGACTTGGTGATTTTGCACCCAAAACTATTTAGTTCTAGAATAAATATTTTCTTGTTTTTGGAATCAATTAAGGAGCCATCAATAAAACTTGCTAGTTCTGCTAGAGCCATTCATCCCCCCTTATTAAATCATTAAATAAGGTGATGATAGGAGGCTGCAGAGAGTGCCCATTGGGAGCCAGATGAGAAGTAGAGGGGTCTAATGGAGTTAAGCAAGGTTGCATATTCAAACCCCACCATTTGCCAGCCTTGTGACTAGAAGTTAATATGTAGAGCTTTACCCATGTACTAGGCACTCTCCTTATAACCTATAAATTTAATTTTCACATATAAAATCCATTTTCATGATAAGGAAACAGAGACACCAAGATGTTAATTTTACTTGAATAGTGTCTGAGAACTAGAAAGTGGCAGAACCAGGACTCAAACCAAAATCTGTCAAACTCCAAAGCCCCTTCTCTTAAGACTTAGATTTGCAAAGTGAAAACTGTGACATACTAGGCCCCAGGAATTTAGCACTGATTCACTGATTTACATCCAGCTGTGATATGATGGAAAGAACAGGGCATCTAAATGCTTCCAAATTTAGACTCTTCCTCTTACTAGTGGCATGACCTTGGACTAGCGATTTAAGCAGAGTTTCAGTTTTCTCAACTAAAAAACTGAAATAAGAAAAGGGCAAAAGATAAACACCTAGTGGTGCAATTGCTGGGTCATAGGTATTTATCCCAAAGATAAAGATGTAGTGAAAAAAGGAGCACATGCACTCCAATGTTCATAGCAGCATGTCCACAATAGCCAAAGTGTGGAAGGACCCAAGATGTCCTTCAAGAGATGAATGGATATAGGAGATGTGGTTCATATATACAATTAAATATTATTCAGCCATCAGAAAGGATAAATACCTACCATTTGCATCGATGACATGGATAGAACTGTGGGGGATTATGCTAAGTGACATAAGTCAAGCAGAAAAAAACAATTACCATATGGTTTCACTCATATGTGGAACATAAGGAATAGCATGGAGGACCAGAGGAGAAGGGAGGGAAAACTGAATGGGAAGACATCAAAGAAGAAAACAAACTATGAGAAACTTTGGACTCTGGGAAATAAACTGAGGGTTATAGAAGGGAGGGGGGTGAGGGGAGAGGGTAACTGGGTGATGGGTATTAAGGAGGGCACATGTTGTGTTGAGCATTGGGTGTTATACGCAACTAATGAATCACTGAATGCTACATCAAAAACTAATGATGTACAACTATGTGTTGGCTAACTGAACATAAAAAAAAAAAATGGGAAAAAGACATGAACAGACATTTCTCCGAAGAAGACATACAAATGGTTAACAGACACATGAAAAAATGCTCAACATCACTCATCATCAGGAGAAATACAAATCAAAACCACAATGAAATACCACCTCACACCTGTCAGAATGTTTAAAATTAACAACTCAGGAAACAACAGATGTTGTTGAGGATGCAGAGAAAGGGGAACCCTCTCATACTGTTGGGAAATGCAAACTGGTGTAGCCACTCTGGAAAAGACTATGGAGGTTCCTCTAAAAGGTAAAAACAGAACTACCCTATGACCCAGAAAATGCACTACTAGGTATTTACCTGAAGAATACAAAAATACTGGTTTGAAGGGGCACATGCACACTGATGTTTATAGTCGCATTATCAATAATAGCCTAATTATGCAAAAAGCCCAAATGTCCATCAACTGATAAATGCATAAAGAAGATGTGGTACACATATACAATTGAATATTACTCAGTCATCAAAAAGAATGAAATCTTGCCTTTTACTACCATGTGGATGGAACTAGATTGTATTACGCTAAACAAAATAAGTCAGCCAGAGAAAGACAAATATTGTATGATTTCACTCGTATGTGGAATTTAAGAAATGAAACAGATGAACATAGGGGAAGGAAAAGAAAAATAAAATAAGATAAAAACAGAGAGGGGCACCTGGGTGGCTCAGTCAGTTAAGCATCTGCCTTCAGCTCAGGTCATGATCCCAGGGTCCTGGGATCAAGCCCTACATCTGGCTCCCTGCTCAGCTGGGAGTCTGCTTCTCCCTCTCTCTCTGCCCCTCCCCCTGCTTATGCTCTCTCTCATGCATGCACATTCTCTCTCATAAAGAAAAAAATCTTAAAAAAAAAAAAAGGTAAAAAAGAGAGGGAGGCAAACCATATGAGGCTTAAATATAGAGAAAAATCTGAGGGTTGCTGGAGAGGAGGTCAGTGGGGGGATGGGCTTTATAAATGGGTGATGGGCGTTAATGAGGGCATGTGTTGTGATGAGCACTGGGTGTTCTATATAAGTGATGAATCACTAGATTTAACTCCTGAAACCAATAATACATTATATGTTAAATTTAAATAAAATCTTGGAAGAAAAAAAGAATTTAAAAAAAGAAACTAATAATTATACTAATCTCTTAGTCTTATTGTCAAGGTTATATAAGAAAATGAAGAAGAATTATCACACAGGATCTCAGTAGATGTTAATTAGGTTACTCAAAAGGAAATATAGCATACTAAGTGCTAGGCCTCTGGTTCATTTTACAAGATTAAATCCCAGCTTGATCACTTGGCAGCATCACCTTGGGCAAATTACTTTAGTTCTTGGCAAAATGGATAATAATGTTGTAATAATCTCTGCTAGGTCCTATAACAGTGCCTGACATATAATATTTTATGGATGTTTTTTATTAGAATTATTATCAGTATGAGTGAGCACAGACTCCTTGAGCATGCTAATTAGTTTTACTACCACATGCTTAGAGAAATGACTGCTACAGAAAAAAAATAATATTAATCTACAGTTTGTACTAGACAGTCCAAGCTAAAAGCCTAACACTTGGTAGAGGAGACATACATATATACTTGTGACTCGGTGGGTGATAAAAGTGAATCATTTATGAAACAGATCAAAGACATTAATTTGATTTTTCTACACCACTTTTTGGACAGATATTGTGTTTCCTGTACCATGCTTGGACTGAGAATGCAAAGATGAATGAGGAAGGATCCCTGATCTTAAGAAGTTTATGATAAAAGAAACAGATATGGAAACAAATAACTCTAATGCAGGTACAAAAAGCTACATCAAGGTTAAGAGTAAAGTGCTAAGGATACATCAAATGGTTTTATATTATTTAGTGATACAATCATGCATGCAGAGTATCACCTTTTCAAGCTGTGATAACAAAGGCACAGACTTGGGGTAGGCAAAGAAAAAAAAAAGAGAGAGAGAGAGAGAGAGAAAGAGGGAGAGAGCACAGAGAACCCTGATGCAGGAAATGAGATTCTGTCATGGCTAGTGGGAAGAAAGAGATGATCACAGCAGTCAGAATATAGGGATTCTGGCAAAATTAAAGTGGTGGTGATGGCAACCAAATGTTCAGAAAACTAAATGACACCTCTGCTTTCAAACATTTTAAAGCATTACCCCCAAAAGTATATAAATACATGCCACACCTACAAATTCCAATTTAGGGTTTGCAAAATATAGGCAAAAGATGGCACTACAGTCTAGAAAATGATGCCCATGGGGAGGTAGCAGTCAAGGCCGAACTGGGCTAGTATCTGGGGAAAAGTAGCCATGGAGTGTTGGGTTCAGTCCAAAATTAGAAAAGGCAGCACCCAACAGAGGCAGCAACAGATGATCCTTCCAAGTTGATGAGAAACCAGCCAGGAAAAGTCAGAGCCCAAAAGTTCTCCATTTCAGGCACCTAGCATAGGACGATTTAGGATACTTCTTCTGTGCAGCTTTACTTACCAGTGACCTCTATGTTTGCTAATCATGCTGCATATGGGGTGAATTTCCTAGGAGAAATGTCCCAGAGGCATGGCCCCCAAATCCCCCCAAATATAAGGTCAAAAAGACTAATCCAGGAAAATGGCAAGGGGACTCCCTTTAAGAGACAATTTGGGACTGGGAGGCCAGAGTTGGCAAGATCAGCAGGGAAGGAGCTGTAGAGACCACCAGATCTAAGTCTCTTGGGCTACTCCTCAAGGTCCCACACCACCCCTCTGGTCCCCTATGGCTTTCACCTGGTACATACCTTTCTCCCCAACTAGACTACAAACACTTGAATAAGATCATTTTCCTTCACAGATTGCTTGGAATAGAGAGGTAACCATGGTAGAAATGAAATAAGGATGTGGAATTCAGCCCTGGAAATCATGTGTAGGGATACAGAATGGCATAGAGGTTGAAATGGCTGTCTATGAAGCCAGGCTGCCTAGGTTCAAACCCTGCCTATTCTTAATAGCTGTATGAGCTTGGGCAAGTTGTTTGTCATCTTGCACCTCAATTTTTTGCATTTGTAAACAGAGTAATAATAATGCCCACCCCAGTGCTCTGGGAATTAAATGAATATAAGCATTTACTGTAGTGCACATACTTAGGCAGATCATGTTATTATTTTCATTGCCCAATAAATAGTACATGTTAATTTGCTTTGCTAAGTTTTCTCATCTGAAAAATGAGGTTATGTATAAGATCCAGTCTCACAACTTCCACTCAACTAACAGAAGCCAAAACACAATAAATGGAAAATGCAATCCAAATGTTTGTGTTTGCTGTTATCACTGCACGTAGTAGGCATTGGAATCTATGGTGGCTAAAATATGGAAACAAAACCACCACTAAGAGGCTGGACCAGACCCTCTCAAGACTCACCATCCCAAAACCTTGCACTGGAAAGTTATTTGTAAACGTGAATGCCAGACAAGTGTTCCTTGTTAGCTATGCATGGGCCCTGGAGACCAGTACTGCCATGTGGTAAGATCAAGTGAAGTGACAGACTCTGCCAAGTACAGCTTTGAGGCCATCCTTCACATGTGCCTGAGAAATAACTCCCCCAAAGGCCTCCTGTGCTGTGCAGTGCACCACCCCCCATCTTGGCCACCTCTCCAAAGACCCCCAGCTTCTCCTCCAGCAGTCCTCCGGACTTTGGCCATTTCCAGTTGGCATGGAAGTGCAGAGCTAGGCACATTCTTCACTTCATCCCCCTGGATTCACCCCAATGGGGTGGTTCTGCCTGGCTGTCCCACACAGCATCTCTAGGAGAGTTAGAAAGGAATGTGCTTAACTTGCCAGCACCAGGAGCATAACCAAAGCCAGCATGGCCTGTCATCCAAGGTAGTTTAGTGCTCCCATCATCACTGCAGTACACACACAGAGCAGGCCCTGGGAAGAGTCTGCACCCTCCCCAGAGCCAGGGTGGTGGCCAGAAAACCACATGGGAATGTGGGTTCTCCTGCACAAGCTGGGTCACCAATAATGGAGGTTTAACCTCCTTCCAAGTGAACACGTGACAGGTAAGAGAGAAGAGGGAGAACTGGCAGAAAAACAGCATCTGTCCCTGAAGCTCTTGGCTCCATATAAAACTTAGAATGGCTCGTTTAAGATCAAATCCTAGAGCTTTGCAAACCAACGCCATTTGCCTACTGCTGGGTTCACTGCATGCCACAGAGTACACCCTCAAGCCCCTTCCTGCGGTGCCTTGATCACTCCCTCAAGCCCCTTTCTGCAGTGCCTTGATCACTTTAGCCAATGCTAAAGGTGCCCTCAGACACTATAAAATGCGGAGATAAGCATGCCATTCACAGCACTACAGTCTCACAGGTATTCAAAAATGCTGATTCTCCCACTGCCAACACGGAGTTAGACCTTTAGCCCTCTTTATTTTTCATAAACAGGATTATGACCCTTAATTCAAGTCATTCATAGTCATTCACCTATTTATTCATTCTCTCAATCAACAAATATTTGTCATGCCTACAATGTGCCAGGTACTATGTGGAGATAGAACAGTGATCCAAGCCAGAGATGATTCTTGTTCTTGTGGACCAGTATATGCATTTTCAACAGAGGCAATACTGCCCCAAAGGGGAACAAACTGGTTCCTAGGTGGTGAAAAAACCTTACTCATTTTATGTATAAAACAGATTATGTATATAGTAATGCAATATATGCAACTGTACACATACATGTGCATACATATACACATATAAACATATTGTACACATATATATGTATATATACACGCATGTAATATACATAACAATATACTTGTTGTTGCTGTAACAAATTATCTTAAACTACCACATTTGTGGTAACTCAAATTTATTATCTTCCAGTTCTGGAGTCAGAAGTCTGAAATAGGTCTCATTGGGTTGAAATCAAGGCCTTGGCAAGGCTGCATTCCTTCTGTAAACTTTGGGGAAGAATCGGTTTCCTTGTCTTTCCCAGTTTCTAGAGGTCGCCCACATTCCCTGGCTCTTGGCCCTCTTCTATCTTCATAGCCAGGAATGACAATCAAGTCTCTCTCACACTGCCATCTTCCTCATACTGACTCTCCTGCCTCCCTCTTTCACTTATGAGAACCCTTCTGATTACACTGGGCCCATCAGGATAATCCAGGATAATCTTCCCATCTCAAGGTCAGCTAAATAACAAACTTTAATCCATCTGCAGGCTTAATTCTCCCTTTTCATGTAATATGACTTATTCACAGTTTCCAGGGTTTAGGATATGGATGTCTGGGGTGGGGGGGAGCCACTATTCTGCCTATAACAGTGTATCTTTTAGTATTAAAATTTCCCACGGAGAGGATTAGTAAAACCCATCCAAAAAGTGCTCCTTAAGGGAGCAATAATCAAAGACTGAGAAATCTTGGTCTACCAGAAGGTAATGCAAGGTCTTGATTAAATCTGTACACACTGGGGTCAGTCAGCCTGGATTCAAATCCCAACTCTACACTTACTAGCTATGTGGCTGTGAGCAAGTTACTTAAGCCCTCAGGAAGGACGGTAATAGGACATACTTCCTCAGTTATGTGAGGATTAAATAAGTCAATGCATTGTGAGGACTTAGAAATTGCCAAATACAGATCTTCCTTGATTGACGATGAGCATCCAGATAAATCCACTGTAAGTTGAAAATTTAAGAAACAAAACAGATGAACCTAGGGGAAGGGAAGGAAAATAAAAATAGGATAAAAAGAGAGGGAGGCAAACTATAAGAGACTCTTAACTATATAGAAAAAACTGAGGGTTGCTGGAGGGGAGGTGGATGGGGGGGATGGGCTAAACGGGTGATGGACATTAAGGAGGGCACTTGTGATGAGCCCTGGATATTATATGTAAGTGATGAATCACTAGATTCTACTCCTGAAACTACACTATATGCTACACTATACATTAACTAACTTGAATTTAAATAAAATCTTGGAGGAAAAAAACTCTAAAGTTGAAAATGCATTTACTACACCTAACCTCCTGAACATCACAGCTTAGCCCAGCCTACCTTAAACACGCTCAGAACACTTACAGTAGCCTACAGTTGGGCAACAATTACCCAATACAAAGACAATTATATAATAAAATGTTGAATATCTCGTGTAATTTATTGAATAGTATACTGAAAGCAAAAAACAGAATGGTTGTGAGTGTATAGGTTGTTTACCCTTGTGGTCGCACGGCTGACTTAGAGCTGTGACTCACAGCCCCTGATCAGCATCATGACACAGGATCATACTGTATATATCACTAGTCTGGGAAAAAATCCAAATGCAAAATTCTAAGTATGGTTTCTAACATAACATAATAAAAAAATCATTTCTGCACCATCATAAAGTAGAAAAATTTTAAGTCAAACCATCATAAGTCAGAGACCATCTACATGCAGTAAGTGTTGGATAAATGTTTTCATTGGTGTTAGGAGACACAATAAAAGGTTATTCAAATTATTACAGAAATAAATGTCTAAGTTCAAACGATGACAAATGCTGAAAAGGAAAAGAATGCTCTTGCAGTGTTGTAAGCATATAAGCAAGGGGGACTCACAGTGGGTAGGAGGGTAGGAAAGAGTTTCCTAAGGAAGTAACTTCTGAACTGAAACTGGAAGGATGAGTAGGCATCAACTAGGTGAAGAGACTAGGGGTAAGGAGAGTCACGAAGAGGCTCCCAAACAGAAGAAACATCATGAGGTGTGTCCTTAGGGCAGGAGAGGCATGGCACAATCTCATGTGACTGACAGCCCAGTACGGTTACCCCATGGAGAGCAGAGGAAGCAGGGTGGTTGCCAGGTCAGGCTGGAGAAAAGATGGGGCCAGATCTAAGAGCTTGGGCCATATTAAGGATTTTGACCCTCATCCTGAGAACAACAGGAAGCACTGATTGAGTTGAAGCAGAGATGGTATGAGTAAAATGATCCATACTGACTGGAGAGGGGAAACAGTGGTGGCACAGAGACTAATCTGAAGGTGGTGGGGTGACAGGGGTGGGGAAGGACATGAAGAGAAAGGAGACACCTACGGACTTGTGAAATGTGGCAGAAAGGAGTGGGCTGTAGATGTGCACACCTAGTTTCCAATGTCCCATGTGCAGATCCACTAATGCCCAAAGCCACCCCAAGCATGTGGGTAGCCTGTCCAGAGAAAAGCCTGCCAAAATGTCTGATGAGTCCTGCCCAGATGTGTGGGGACTTCTTATAGCACTCTACACACCATTCTGTATCCCGGGTATAAAATAAACTTTAAATTGGATACAGCTTTAACAAAAAGTGGTGCTGGCAACAGCTCCTCTTTTAAGACCTCTGTTTACTATAGAGTGTTTTAAGCATGACGTTTTAATTTCAACTTTTTTAAAATATGTATTCTGTGAGAAATAAACAGAGATGACTTAACTGGAAATTGAACTAGGGTCTCCTGGCTCTTGGCCCACATTTCTACCCAGGGATGACTGGTGTAGCATAAATCCATCTACCCAAACTGCTGCAGGATTTGGTGTGAGCTGTGTTTATGTTCCTCTTAAAAATGCATGCACTTTTTACCCATAGGGGCCATGAGCCAAAGTATTGATCTATTAGGACTTCTGCTCCAAGGAAGCCTATTCAATATGGGACATAATGATTCAAGGCCAGATTGTGGCTACATGTATTTTCCCAAAAGTTCTCTGCATTTGCCTATTCAATATCCAGGACAGGACCACAGTTTACAAATCAATAGTTCTGAGTTCCTTAAAACATTTGCCATAGCACTGGTTGGAAAAGAATCCACTCATGAGAGACTCTAGACTCTGGGGAAAAAACTGAGGGCTTCAGAGGGGAGGGGGTGGGGGACTGGGATAGGCCGGTGATGGGTATTAAGGAGGGCACATATTGCATAGTGCACTGGGTGTTATACGCAAATAATGAATCACAGAACATTGCATCAAAAACTAAGGATATACTGTATGGTGACTAACATAACATAATAAAAAATTATTTAAAAAAAAAAGAATCCACTCAGAGTGAAGAAGACTGGTAGAATCTAAACCATGGAGAGAAATAGGGATGATGGGTGAAAGTGGGGGATGTACCTGTTTCCTTCAGAAATAATGAAGTCAAGAGACTTGGGGTTTACTCCCACCTCTGCCACTAATTACTTGTGTAACCTGTGGCAACTCAGTTCTATTCAGTTCAACTAACAGCAAATAAATTAATGAATGAATCCATCAGGCAGGTCAATTAACCAAACACTACAGGAAGCACTGAGTGTCCAAAGATACCTAAGGCACAATACCTACCCATGGAGAGCTTAAAAATGAGAGGTGGGTACCTCAACAGGAAAAAAATAGCTAATAGGAACAAATACCTAAACAGAAATACAATAAAGTGTCCTAAACGATAAAGCATAGGGGCGCCTGGGTAGCGCAGTCGTTAGGCGTCTGCCTTCGGCTCTGGGCGTGATCCCGGCATTCCAGGCACCTCCGCTGGAAGCCTGCTTCTTCCTCTCCCACTCCCCCTGCTTGTGTTCCCTCTCTCGCTGGCTGTCTAAATAAATAAATAAAAATCTTAAAAAAAAAAAAAAAACGATAAAGCATAAATATGCCCAAAGGACTATGGGCGAGACCAATCCCAACCTGGGTGCAAGGAAGACTTCCTTAAGGCAAAGACACTTGTGCTTATATGAAAACATGAGCAAGAATTAACTAGATAAATAAAGGTGGAAGAGTGCATCGAAGTAAGTCATGAAAGAATCCTAGGAAGCTCACAGAATTGTCACAAAGACTGAAGAATCACAGTGGACAACTGTCACTCTTTAGGCTGCTCAGTATCTGAACTTCCTTTGGGGAATTTCTCTCCTTTTGAAGCTTTGTGGGTTTCCCTGCATAGAAGGTGAACATTTCAGATACTATCTTTTCCTCATCCTATGCAATTAGGAGCATGCATGTGACTTAGGCTTGGACAAGCAGGTCCACATGCCAAAAACATTAAACTGAGAGCTAATGACACAAAGAAACACAGACCACAAAAAAAAAAAAAAAAAATCACTTCTGGTACTGTGAGCAGCCATATCAAGGTCCAGCTTCCACAGACAGTGGTGCCAAAGGAGCCAGGGCAGTTCCCAGTCCCAGGGTCAAGACGCAGGCAGAGAAGGCTGCAGTGTGGGAACCACAGCAATACAACCTCAAAAGACCTGCTCCAGAGTGTGATTTGAGCTAGTTTCAGCTGGGTAGCCTCTGACCAAGTTCTTCAGCCTTCATGGTAATTCTATGAGCTGCCCAATGTCTCTTTAATAAATTTCTTTTCTGACCAGGTCAACTGGGGTTGGCTTCATTTATTGCAGCCAAAACACCTGCCCGATATAAGAACAGCATGAGCACAACCTCACAGGTGAGTGACAGTTTGGTGGTTGTGGATGTGTGGTGGGGGCATCACAGGCAGTTCAGTATCAAGAAAGCATTAAAAATGAGATGAAAAGGATGGCAAATGAGGCTAGCGAGATGCACAGGGGTTAAGTCACAGAGTGGCTGGGACATTGGGCTAAGAAACTTGGAATTCACCCTGAAGGTGATGGGTGCCTTAGCACAGAAGTCTTCTCAGCATTCACCATATGCATATTTTAGATGGATTACTCTAACTTCAGTAGCAAGGGTGTAAAGTGGACAGGAGAAGATTGGGAAAGGCTAGATAAGGGGCTGTTATGTTAGGGCCCAAAGAAAAAGTGATGAAGGCTGAACCAGGGCAGTGGTTGGGGGGAGAAAGGTGGCAAGGGCCTTGAGAAACATTTTAGGCAACAAAGCAGGTGATACTTATCTTCACATTTAGACGAGAGAAGCCCCTTTACCATTCTGGGCCACAATTTCTTCAACTATAAATCAAGAGCCAAGTCTAGGTGTCCTACAAGGCATGCAACAGTCCATGATTCTAATTCCTGGAGATGCAGGCACACTTGCCTACAGACAACAGAATCTTCACTCAGAAGGGAAAGAAAATTCCTTATGAAGACAGGCCCAACAGGCAAGCCCCTTCTAATGATTAAAACTGCAGGGTTAAAATTGAAGTCTGTAGAATTGTGAAAGGCACAGCATATGGTAAAGATGGATTTGTTTACTGAAACTTGCTATGACTGCAGCTTGAAAGAGCAGGATGTCCTTATATGAAAGGAAGCATTGCTTTATACAACAGGTGCACTGTCAGAGTGTACTAACATTTGAAAATCTGATGTACTATAAAAAAAACACAATCTCCTTTATAAACTGACTTTGTTTTACCCTTTACCCAGATGTTTTCCCATTACATAGACATGAATTCATGAGTGAATTTGAGATCTTGAACATTTACAGTAAAATACTTCCTTCATGAGACTAAAACATTTCTTGATCGACACTATATTCCAACAAAACAAATACCTGAAGGGTTGGGCATCAAAACATACATGATGGGATTTCCCTTTTAAGAGTGTGTATAACTAAAATTTAAAAAGGCAACCAACACCAGAAGCATGAAAAATGGACATTTTCACAGAATTTCACAGAGTTTCAGTATGCACAGGAGAAACAGACTTCTGGTCCAAGTAGAATTACTTACCTTTGCAATTCAGGAGCTCTTTCTCAGCTACAAAACATGTTGTAATTATAGTTTTGTTTGAAAATTTAAGTGATAAGGAGGTCCTTTTATTTTTTTTTCATTTACATGTTTTATTTTCCAAAACACTCCTCATAGAATCCCTTTCATTTAAAATGGTTAAGCGTCTGCCTTCGGTTAAGCGTCTGCCTTCGGCTCAGGGCGTGATCCCGGCGTTATGGGATCGAGCCCCACATCAGGCTCTTCCGCTATGAGCCTGCTTCTTCCTCTCCCACTCCCCCTGCTTGTGTTCTCTCTCTTGCTGGCTGTCTCTATCTCTGTCAAATAAATAAATAAAATCTTTAAAAAAAATTTTTTTAAGTTTTTATTTTAATTCGTTAGTTAACATACAGTGTTCTATTGGTTTCAGGTATGATACAGTGATTCAACAATTCCATACAGCACCCGGTGCTCATCACAAGTACACTCCTTAAACCTCATCACCTATTTCACCTATACCCCTGCCCACCTCCCCTCTGGTCACCATCAGTTTGTTCTCTATAGTTAAGAATCTATTTCTTGGTCTTTTTGCTTTGCTCATTTGTTTCTTAAATTCCACATATGAGTGAAATCTAGGATATCTTTCTCTGACTGCCTTCTTAGCATAATACTCTAGCTCCACGCATGTCATTGCAAATGGCAAGATTTCATTCTTTTTTACGGCTGAATAATACTACGTTGTGTATATACCACATCTTCTTTATCCATTCATCAGTCAATGGACCCTTGGGCTGCTTCCATATCTTGGTTACTGTAAATAATGCTGCTATAAACATAAGGGTGCATATCCCTTTGAACTGGTGTTCTTGTATTCTCTGGGTAAATACCCAGTAATGTGATTGCTGGATCATAGGGTAGTTCTATTTTTAACTTTTTGAGAAACCTAGGAGGAGGTCCCTTCATTTTTTTTTATTATTTTTTTTATTATGTTATGTTAGTCACCATACAGTACTTCATTAGTTTTTGATGTAGCATTCCATGATTCATTATTTGTAAGGAGGAGGCCCTTTCAAAACTATTTCTTTGGAGACTCGAGAATGAAAATATGCTTTGTATTTTTTTTTCACAGTTAATGAGCTTTTCTATATTCCCCCCAATGTAATCAAAGGAAATAAGATGACATATCTTTGTCTCCTATGCTATCAAACTCTTGATCACCTCACCAAGCAGGGCTACTGAGTTTCTGAAGAAAGACTTGGGATCCAATTTGTTTCTCTGAACAAGCATCTCTGCATGAAGAGCCTAATTCCACTACTCAGCTGTTGTGGGGAAGGATGACCACCTCATCCCAGTCCCTCCTGACCCCACACAGCCTCCCCAAACCATAGGCAGAACATGACCCCAGGGGACTTGCTCCTAAAAGTCTCTTCATTGTCGTGAATATTTGGCCCACAGGGAAGTATAAAATAATACTTACAATTATTATCCATTTTAGTTTGCTTTTTCTGTCTTTCAAACTGAGGAGTATTTGGAAGTTTCTGACAGATAATGTATATAATAAACCCCCCTCCATACTCAGCACACTTATATACATATGACCATCCTTCACATACAGCCTTCTAAATTGGGCAAACAAGAAAAATCAAGTTATGTCTTGAAACAGGAAAAGTATTTACCCTTTTATTCAGCTTGAGTTACCCATCGGAGGATTTTCTCATTTTTGAAAATCACCTTTTGTTAAGAACGGATTCGTTTATAAAAATCTTTTTTAAAGCCACTAACGTTTCTCAAGCAGAGCTGAACTTTTAATAGCAAAAGACATTACCATCATCCTCATTCCCTCCCCAGCAAAAAGGTGCTTATTTTTTACATCTGTGTTCCTCAAGACTTCCAGGTTTGTTCCCCCAAGCCCAAGCCACAGCAACTTCTAAGGTGCCCAACAGTGGGGAGAAGTGCAATCTACCCTAGCCAGTGCAGTTCTTTCTTTCTCATATTTCTAATGGTTCCTGGAACCCTGAACTTCAGTAAAATTTGCTAAGCAGACAAATATTAATACTTGGACCAATTCGCTCGAAGAGAAACAAGTTAGCCACAGCTGCAGGTGGACAAGGTGAGCAATCCACACCTAGGATGTCTGCTGAAGCAGCCCCTAAACTGCGGGGCAAATCCCAAGAAGAGGATCTCCAGCTAAAAATACTAGAAGACAGCTTCTTACTGCTAACCAGCTCACCTTTGCCATGAATAATCAATTAGAGGACAGGAAAGCTACTTTAAAACAGGTTTTTCTTTTCTTTCCTTTTTTCTTTTCTTTTTTTTTTTAAACATCAATTTACTTAGTATAATTTTCTGGCCCCGACTTTTTTTTTAAAAGACATACGTCTTCACTGGCTGACAGGGACAAATTTCCCCCTGCTCCCCTGTATAAATCCACCTCACTGTCTACTTCCCCACCTCCCTGCAGCCCTCCAAGTGGATTCCGTGGTGAACAAATATCGCTGCTGCTGCCCTTGTCTTTATCTCCAACCAGAAAATGAACACAATTTCAAAAACCTGTTTTCTAAACTCCCAGTGACTGAGACAGGAAGGGGGTGGGGGGAGGACAGGCGGCCTGTTTGTACACCCACTGGCATTGCCTCTTCCTCACCAGTGAAGCTTTCCATGGAAATTCTGGCCGCATTAGCCTTGGCTAAGCTTGGAACTATTTTTGGAAGCCTAAAAACCTCAGGGGAGTGACTTTTACTTTTATTCATGTACAGGGCCCTTACTTTTATTTATTAAAGAAACAGAAACATGTCTCCTGCTTAACTTCAACCAGCTTTCATGTCAAGTAAAACAAAACTTGTTGGCTGGTCCAATCGGCCATTGGCCAGGGGAGAGGGGGAGCCCCTTCCGCAGTGCGTCTGAAGCATATGTGACCTGGGTATTAATCACCCCGCAGAGAAAGGGAGGAGTGTGGTCTTTTGAGACTCTTGTACCAAAGGAACAACTCTAGGAGAGTGTTTGAGTCCAGCCAGGAGAGAAGAAGTATCTGGGCAAAATTCCAGCCAATTTGTAGTGTTTTCAAAAGCATTTCAGGTAGGAAAGAAAAGAGATGGAAGGCTCAGTGCTCCCCCCACTCCCAACACTGTGACACTGACATCCTAGAACCTAAAAACACCAGCAGAGAGGATCACGGAGTGAGAATCACCCCCACAGATTTAGCTTTACCCCTCCCAGAGTCTAAGTGTTCATTTTAACAAGTTGTGAAGGGCAGGCAGCCAACCCCTCGGCCTCCACAAGACAAATTGATTCAAGGTTTTCTCCTTGAGCCTGCAGCCAGGGTGCCTGCAACAATAGCAGCTGGAGAGGTGCTGTTGCTTTATCTCAGTGGTGATTTGAAACTCTCTTACCCAGGACTAGCAGCCCACCAGGCGTCTACAGATGGGAACAAGAAACAGTAAGAAATTCAAGCGAAGTGGAAGTTAAAGCTCTCCCAGGGCACCAAACAGACCTGCTGGGAGAGTCCCCGGGGAATGTGCTGGGTGAGGCACCGCCAAGCCTAGTATCAAGGCTAGCCCTCTATCAGCTCAGCTCTTCCTTTCCTTCTACACCCTCTTCATTGCCCCTCACTTATTATTCTAGCTGGGATTCACATTATATCCCAACATGTTGGACAATGGCTACAAAGATTGATGCCACAGTGGGCAAATTACTCCAGCTTCCCTGGACTTCAGTTTCATCCGGTTAACTGCGTGGGTTACAGAGGCTGCCAGCTGTCCACCATGAATCTGTTTCATCTTCTTCCTGGGCACACAGCTAGAGTACATAACCTCGTTTCCTTTGTGGTTAAGCATGGCCATGTGACTAGCCAACAGACTATGAACAAAAATGGTGTGTGCCATTTTCAAGCCAAAAAGTTGGTGTGCCCCCTCTTCTTCCCCCACCAACTGGATGTGGTTAATGCTGGAGACCTCAATATCCACACATTGAAGATGACAAAACTGGAAAATATATCCCAGGATCACCCTGGGAAAGAAAGCTGACCTTTAACCAAAATATCTTAATGGGACTATTTCATGTGCAAGAAACAAACACTGATTGCATTGGACCACTAAAGCTTTGTGGCCAGTTACTACAGCCTACGCTACCCTAATACAGTGTGATAAAAAAACAAACAAACAAACAAAAAAAAAAAAAAAAAAAACCTCTGCCCTGCCCACCTCAAAGGACAGTGGGAAGAATCAAATGAGATATTTTGTGTGGAAATATATCACATCCTTCAATTCTAGAGCAGATAACATCATCTGTAGACAGCAAAGCACCCATAAATTAACAATATGTACTAAATCCAGGCATGATGTTATTTAAATGTTTCGTAAGAATTATTTTGTTTAATCCACATAACAATGATGAAACAGATACTATTGCCATTCCCATTAACCAGATAATGAAACCAGAGCTTACAAAAGTGAATGCCTCACTCCATATTCCACTAGATTTGAGAACAGCATGTCTGACACCAAAGGAATAATTGGGACTTTTAATTAACTAAGTGAAACTTTAAAAGCACTTTGCTTCATTACCTATTTCAAAAGAAAGCCATCTTTGGCCTACTATTTGCCATCATGCTGACTCAGTTTTTCCAATTTATTTTCCATCTACACACACAGTTCCCATCCACGGCAGCTGGTGTTTTTTCAAACAAAAGATGCAGACTACCACCTAGATTCCTATCATAAGTTTGGATGCAGGATTTGACGTTTACTAGGTGTATTTTAAAATCTCAGTCCAGTACACTTTTTTTTATTCCCTCTAGAACCTCTTTTGTCCTCTTAAGTGTATTTAATATAAGCTAAAAGACAAAGAAACGCTGTTTAATGGGTGAAAGAGGGCAAGGGCACCTCCCAGGTATTAACTCATTTAAGAAATCTTAAAGCAAGGTTACCTCATGCTTCTACTATTAGAGTCCCAAAGTACAATTACCAAAGCCTAGTAACGAGACCACCAAAGGTAGGCAGGCCATTATAAAAATTTAAGAGCTATTGAGTACTACGGTTTTGCAGCCGGTCAGCGCAGTTATTTAGCACATGTTTTTTCCATCCTTGCAATGCATGGGGAAAATTCAGTGTCCAACATCTCTCAAAACCACATTTCCACCTGTGTGGGGCAGTGGAATTAATAAGCATATAGAATAACCTCACAAATTTGGATCCCACTCATCTGGAATTCATGATATTTCAGTTACGCATATGTGGGCCTGGCCAGAGAAAAAGGCTGGCAGGGGCGAAGAGGTCACTGCACAAAGCTAGAATGAAGTAAGGGCTGGCAGGGTCAAGGGGGGTGGGGAGAGAAATCAGGTTGTGGCTCAGAGACTATTATACATATGTGTTTTAATGATCAAATTAAAATCATATATATAAAGTCACTAATTGTGGACTGAGATGGACTTTATCCTTTGATATTAATGTGGGTTTGGGAAATGTTTAAACACACTAATGGAATCGGAGGAGGAATGTTTCACCTACTTGCTGATTAAACCAAACAGAGCATTTTCCTGTACTTTTCAGAAATACAGTCACAAAAGCTATTGGCAAAGTTATCTATTCACTGAAGGATGGAAAGAGCACAAGCCTTAGAGTCTTCCTGATATAAAAATGATAAAATACCAGCCTATAAGATATAGTTCAAATCTGAGACGCGTTATAACTCTGATAACCCTCCTACATTCCCTGACCATTCCCACATACAAGCAACCTGTCGCTGAGTCTGTGAGGTTTGGCTCCTCTGCAGACAAGAAGAAGATAGATCTAAGCTCACAACTGACTGTGGACCTACCAAAGTAAGGCCACGTTTGCTGTGCTTATTTCTGTTGTTTAAAAAATAGATAATTTCAAACTAGACTTCTAAACCACACTAGATTAACCATCCTGGGGTTCAATCTCCTTCATTTTATTCTAGGGACCTGCTCCCTGCAGCCTCTTCATACATCCTCTAAGATGATGAACATAAGGCAGCCTTGTTACGTTTGGGGATGGTTTCCATTTTGATGCTGTTAGAAAAGATAAAAAGCATAAATAGCCCTACAGAGACAAATAAACATGCTCCACTACGTCCGTGAGACATCAAAATACATTATTCTCTCTTAAGGAAAAGAAAACATCAGTATGGTATGACAAATACCTTCTTATGACAGGGCAATACACCAGACAGAACAAAAGTTAAAAGAAAGGAAATCTCCACTTAACTGTTTCTTGAGTCTTCTTTTTTTCTTCCTACCAGAAAGCAGATCACCATCTTAGGTTTCCAGAGCTGTCCCAGGACCTTTGCATGTTTCTCTGTCTCATCTCTTCCAGCCATTTTCTAGCTATTGATCAGAGGAAAAAGACAAATAACTGAAACTGTATTCTTAAGAAGAAATACTTTCTTTTGTTCTAATTATTCTATTAAGCATTCAGAAAACACAAATATAAAGAATAAAATCATCTATAATCTCACAGCTCAGAGATAGCATTTTATCCTTTTAAACCTTTTCTATACATAAATATGCACATATAATTTTAAAATTTTTACCAAAATAGTTAAGGCTATTCACTGCCTTATAGTCTGTCTTATTTTCTCCTCCTTAAAAAACATATGATGGCTACATTTCCTGGTCAATAAAGATCAACATTATCATGGTGAATGTACATCAAATTTAACCAATCCTCCACTGATTTACATCTATACATTTTCTAATTTTCCTCCTTTATAAAGAATGCTATGATAAACATTCTTCGTGCATACCTGAGTGAAACTGCTTTATTTGATACTCTCTTTAAGCATATATATTGTCTAAGGATTTCAATACTTATTGTCAAACTGTACTTCACAATGTTCTGAATATCTAAGTTTACTATCCTAATAGTAAAGTAAGCAATGTCCACCACCCACCTTAACAACTCTTAACATAAATAGACTTTACTCTTTGCCATTCTGATTGTTTTTCAGTTTCTAGTAAAGACAAGCATTTTCGGCCATCACATTTTTTCCTTCACGATTTATCTATCTACTGCACACAGTTTTTTTAATGATATGCTCTGCTTTTTCTGAATAATTGGGACCCTCAACTGCTCTGAATTTGCTCCAAAGTTGTCCTTGCCTTCTGCTACAGATCTGTTAGTCTCAAACTAAAGGTGTCTATGGTCATCTTTCCTAAATCAGCATCCCTCTCTCCTAGCAATGGCTTTTCTGTTAGCTTTGGACATCTTAAAGAAGCCATACTGTCACTGTCCCTCTCTCTCTCTAATTAAAACAGTAGGAAGTAGAACAAATTAGAATGTTATAAGTGATGTACTAAGGGGCCCTGTTAAACTCTAAGCTATATTTTTCTGCTGAGCTTCAGACATGAGCACTGGGATGAATTTGAAAATTTTAAATAACGATCTTCCTTGGAACCACTAGGACTGCTCATTGGAACCCACATCCACCCATTCACTGACCCAAATAGAATTATAGCAGAGATGGGGGGGGAACCTGCTTTAATGTTTAATTTCTGAAGTTTTACATAGATGTTAAAAATTCATAACAGAAATAATGTGGAAACCGAAAAGTTTTTGTGTTGTAGGAACCAGTCTTTTTAAGAGAAAAGTTCATTGAGAATTAAAAGCTAAACCATGAAAGAAGCAAAACTTAAAGAGTTTATAAGCCTGTAGTTTTGATCTATGAGAAATGTGGCACCTCCCCCTTAAGCATGATGGGGGTAAGAAGTGGGATTGAGTTGGAAATATTGGTGGGGCATTATTTAATTATCCCAAAGCCAACAGCACCCTGAGAAACTGCTCAAATTAATGAACGAGCATGAAAAATAGATGAAGAGTCAGAGTGTGTGTGTACAGAGACCAGATAAGAGCTGTCCAGCCTAGGAAGGAGGATGTTTGACTTGGACAGAGCTCTGTGAATTTATGCTGAGAGGGCCAGATCTGGAGAGACACTCAAGAGGAACTGAGTCAGCTCTGAGAGATGGTCCAGTCTCTTGCCCAACACAAGGCCATTCACCAGCACCACGGATCCATATGGTAGCTGATCCCAAAGCTGCAGACTATCAGTCACCATTCCTGTGAGCTCCTTCATCACTTGTACTGAGCATCATCTTAACTGTCCTCATTTCCAACTCTGAGCACTTCTTCCAATAGCCACATACCACCCAAGAATCTTCTTGGTCCATCCAAACTTTCCCAGGTGGACAAGGCCCATTCAATAGCTCATCAGTTTTATAACCCTCCTAAAGCCAACAGTGGGAATCCTGACATTGAGCAAGGCAGGGATTAGTATGGAAAGCTAAGCCCCAGGCACATGATCTTTGAAGGGAGTGAACAAAATCCCAAGAGATTCCCACCCCCCTCCCCATTGCCTACCACCTGCTCCAATAAGGATAGCTATGAAATGCAGCCCCATTATATCTGCCTGACCTCACCTGTAAGAAAAGTGAAACAGACTTGCCAAGAGTCTACTTGCTGAGAGTCTGAGAAACCTTTTAGGGAAAACACCTAAAAATGAAAGAAGCAGACACACAAAGTCTGCTCAGTTACCATACCTCTAACTTCCTGAGAGCAAGGACCCTATCTACCTTATCACCACTGTATTCTAAGTATCTGGCCCAATGGTAGACACCTTGAAGTTCCAGTAAATGGTTTTTTGGAATGAATAAATGGATGGATGGAATACAGCACAATGTCCCTAACTTGGATTTGTCCAAACTACAAAGAGGTTGGGAAATGTTAGTCAAGAACATATAGTAGTGTTTTCTCTGAACTCTGAGAAACTAAGAGACAAAGCAGAACTGTTTTCATACCCTTAAAGCTCATAGGAACAAAGAAGAGGACATAGCCATGCTTTCCACACCTGCCCTGAATACAATGTGACTCTGACACAGGAAGGGCTCCAGAGAGCACAGAGCAGGTGGGGGCTCCAGATAATGGTGGTCCTGCTGATAATGGTGACTGTACCCACACTCACCTTAGGAAGCCACCTAATGGGTGCATTATCGGAAGATGGCTTGGAGATGTTTCATGAAAAAGCTGGTCTTGAGACAACCTTTCATTACTTAAGTATTTACTGAGCATCTACTTAGCTGCAGGTGACTATGTGCCAACCTTAGAAAATTGGGGAAATTCTGAATGAACACTAAGAAGTGGAGGGGACACCAAATGGACAGAACAGAGTAAACAAAAATATGAAGGCAAGAAAAATAATTAACTGAAAAAAGGCTCACAATTTGCAAAGCAATTTGACATACATCATCTCATTTAGAAGGGGAGACCATAGTGAGCAGATAAACAGGCAAGTCTAGAGTCAATAACACATGGGCTGATAAGTCTCAACTGGGGGGGGATATATTGATAAAGACAATGCATGCAAAATAGGGAAGTGATATATTCTCTCCCCCAAAAGCTTTCTGGATGGAAGCAGGCAGTTAGACATTACTTAAAATTTCCATATACTAGTACTTCTCTTAGACCAGCTGGGCTGAGGCTAGAACTCACCTACCTTGGATGACAAGTTTCCAGAACTGTTTCCTTATGGCGCATGTATTCCACACCACAGCACATTTTTAAATAGCAAATTTGGGCGAGGCTTTCAAACATAAAATTTTTAAGTGGTTTCATGACAGTTGCAAAAACTGGACTGACTCAATGAATTTATTCTTCAGAGGATCCTGGGCAGTTAGAATTCCAGATTGCTATTTCCAATACCAAGAGTTAATTAATTCCCTTCTTGTATCCTATAGAGCTGCCACTGCCACATGACCATGGAGAAAATACTGAATCCTGGATTCATGATTGAGTGAACTAAACATTTTGAAATCAAGGGTAATCTGTATCTTAACTCCCACCCCAAATTTCAGAAGGTGGCAAGGTCCAACACCTTTCCCCATCTAGAAGCAGATAACATGGAAAATAATGCCTTGTTTTCCTTTACCCTCTTAGTATATCTCCAGCCTCTGCCCCAAACTCTGGCTAACACACTTCTTGAATTAATGTGTAGAGAGTTTCCCAAGATCAACACTGACATCTTTCATCAAAGCCTTAATTCAAGGCTAACTGGTATTTTAAGGTAACAGAACCAGCTGTGCACACAACATGTTTGCCTGAGACACCTCTGCAAGATCCAGGCTTCTTAATATAATCATTCAAGCATGAATGAGTCCAGCAGCTCCCTGGAATCTCTGACCAGATAAAGGCCAGCAGGCAGCTACCCCTAGGAGTTTTGCATTCCACGTTGAGTCCAGCTGCTTTGACCCCCCTGGGAATTTCTTTCTCTGTAATTCCAAGTATTTGGACCAAGCACCCCCGTCCTCAGTAATTCGACAGTTCAATTAATATTGTCATACCTAGATAAATGGGACTATAAAACATCCATGTGTCACTACAATGTAGTCTATTTTTAGGAGCCACCCAAACTAGGACAGGGTCTTAAACCAGGTCACTGAGGCCTTTGAATTTACGAACTCCTGGTCAGAGGATGGTCTCTCCTGCTCTCAGGTGCCCTCCCTTCTCAGTTCCTTCTAGCAGATGATCAATTACCAGTGTCATGGGTCAAAAAGTCCATTTATCTGCTACACATCCCACAGAACTTAGTCTCTGATGATATAACTCTCCAAATGCTTGGGAAAGACAGACTAATTTCTCTAATAAAACTTGCTTCACTCTGGAGACTGGGAAATGAGGGTAGACAGATGGCCCTTTGCTTCTACCACCATTGCTCCTCTTGTCTCAAAAACAGCTTTCCTTCATCAGCAAAGTGAATAAAATCTGATATTGGGAGAGGATTCTGACATTAAATTATCTGATTCCACAGACTATATAACTTGAGGAAACGGTCCCTTCTGAGAGGCAGAAAACCTGACTGGGCAAGAAATACAAAAAGAGTTTCCAGTCTTTGGAGGTACCAAACAGATTTTATTTAAGAGATCTGTAAAAACTGAAATGAATTATATTTCAAATAAAGTAAAATAACCTCATGTATTTACATTATGCCCTGAAATTATTGGAGAAATAAAATTGACTCCCATGTAACTTGAAGTCTTCTATCTTGAAATGATCAGGTGATTCAACCAACACCATAATCTTTTTAAATGTTTAAGATATACTTCTAATTGGAAGTCAATTACTGTCAGTCTATTACTCAAAAGTGCTCAAGAAGTTGCCTGTTTTGATCCTATTTTGTAGGGTGCGTTAGAAGTTTCAACAGATACCTTAGATTCAGTTTTTGGGTTTAAAAACTTGGAATGGGCAACAGAAGTTTTCCAAAGGTATTTATTCTGTGGCATTTCATGGGGTTCAACTTAATTCTGTGAAAGTATGGCAGGATGGGATTTGCTTTTCCTTTGCTTTTCTTTTGCACCCACTTTCTGGGACTAGAAGCAAAACCATCTCCTTCCAGGGAACTTGGCCACAAAGCATAACAGAAGAGGGTCTTTGAAATGTAGGGAAAAGAGGCTCACACTTAACAAAATAATATACCAGAGCTATGCTCTCAGAATATTTGGGAACAGCCACTTTTCTTCATGACATTTCCTCTTTATGCAGGACCTAAAGCACACACTGTCACCAGCTCCACCAGCTCCACCAGGACCCAGCCCCATTGAGAAAAACAAAAACTGGGAAGAAGAAACTTTAGGAAATGTAGAAAGGATCATGAGGAAAAAGAAGGGAGAGAATGATCAGAAAACAGAGACTTCCTAAACCCATCTGCAGGCACTCAGTATGGACTGGAATAATCTGGAAGAGAACTGATTTTCACCATCTTCTGAACTACGAATGTAGTCAATCCTCCAAGAGTACACTTTGATCCTCCAGCAGGAAGACCCTCCAATACTAAGAATATTAAGTGAAGGACTGCACATTCCTGCCTTCCAGAAGTCAAGGGCATGACTAAGAGGTTCCATGTGGCTAGAAGTTATAGGGAAATCCCATTACACTAGGCCCATGGTTCAGAGAATTATACATTTAAAAATAAGTTTCCCAGGCAAGATAGCTTCATGATGTGGTTTCGCCTCTCTTCCAAATAATAGATGAAAACAGAAAGGGATGAAATCATAAGACATATACAGGCTCAAAATATCTATAAAAAATCTAAAGTCAGGGTTGAAGCTATGGGTCTGCTGGGTTCCTGGAGTCAGAAGTAGTGGCAGTCCAGGGCTGCCAGAGTAAGACAGGCTAATAAGAACTAAAGGTGCTCCATTTACAAGTAGGTATGGAGCCAGGTTCTCTGCATGAAGCCAAGGGGCTGAGGTTTTCTTGATTATGGAAGGAGCTAGAAAATTTAAAGTACTGACATAACACAGAGGGCTATAGCTTCATATGAAGCTGTGAGCTGAGGGAAATGGGGGCAAAGAGACAGAGCTTCATGACAAGGAACTAAGTTTAATCATGAAAGCTCAATTTTAAGGTGTGGCACCCCAGAGACAAAGGCAAAAATGGAACAGCAACAAAACAGAAATGGACAAGGAAGAGAAAAAAACAAAACAAAAGCTCCCACTTAAAATAAATTTTCAAACCAAAATTCTAAAACTTAAGAAATATAATACTAAGAAAGTTAGCCACCAAACTTTGAACATAAATTTATTACAGGTGAAATAAACTGTATGGAAGAATTTCACAAACAAATAAAATAAGCATGCTTAGGATGCTCAGAAAGATAAAGATGCCATTAAACTGAACTAAAATTTATAAAACACATAAAAATTAAAAATTGATATATGTGATTTTTAAAAACTTATCTGAAATATCAGAAATGAAAAATACAGTGATTGATGTTTTCCAAAAACTAAAAAGATATAATGACCTCTAGGCTAGAAACAAAGAGATAATTAAAGATATGAAAAATAAGGCAGATCAAGGAAGATGAGAAAAGCATCCATGCGGGAGGGCAACCTGGCCTGAGGAGTCAGAAACCTAGCAGGAGGCAGCTGCATGGGGCAGCCTCCTCCATATACACACATGTATATATGTCTATCTTTTTTATGTAGAGGTACATACATACATATGTTTCCTAGCTCTGTCCACCGAGAAGGCCTTGGGGCATGGACACCACAAGAACAATGAGCACACCTAGTGCCCCATGCTTGGCTTCTAAGTACTCTTCTCCACAGCAAGATTAGAGTTCCTTCAAAAAACAGGTGATTCCAAGACTGGAGTAGNNNAAGTAGAACACCTTTCACACCAGAAAGCAAGAAAATGCTTAAATAACGATGGGGACGTGTCAAAAGAACACAGAAGCCAGCCTGGATGGATCCCAGCTCATCTTGGTGCTGTTTAAGCAGAATGTGATGAGATGGGAACAGCAGCAAAGGTCTCCTGCACACTAACGGTTCCAGCACCACATGGTACTACAGGATGTCCAATGGCTCTCAATGAGAGAGCATATATTTGACCTAACCAGTTTTGTTGTCTTCTCACGCCCTCTAAAGTGCTTAGTGCTGAAAAGCAACACGTGAAAATCAATTGATTGCATAATGTCCCTCCTACTTGTCCTCCTGTGAAGACCACAGTTTGAAACTTCAAAATCCCAGATATGGACATTAACTTTAAGTCTGATCTTTGTAATCAAGCCAGCTCTGAAATGGCCTGCTTTTAGGAGATGTATGACTAATGTTTTCATTTCACAGAATCATAGAAACGAGAAATGGAAAAGATTTATTAAGTCATCTTGTGCTTGCACCCTGCCAGACAGACATTGTTCCCCAAGGTCTGTGGACTCCAACTGCATCCAGGCATGCTTGCAATGAGGCTACAGTCCCCTATCTTGCACAATGACTCCACATTCTGATAGTTATTCCACTCAAAAGATTTCCCCTGGGATTCAACCCCACTAGTGCTTTTGTAATTTTTTCTTTTTCCATCTCATTCTGCAATTATAGCTTTTTTTTTTTTTTTTTTACCATTCCCCCTAGAATGGGAAAAAATGTCTTTTGGCTCTATAACCCTTAAAGGGTGCTGAACCTAATATGCTGAGTGAGAATTATGTTTCACTTTAACTCTGAGGCATTTCTACAATTTGCCCAATGCCAATGGTGAAAGTAAACAAAAGTGGGAGGAATACATAGTAAGTTACAGGGATACTAGAATATGTAGAACTTTGTATGATTCAGAAGACAAACATTTTGTGAGTTGACTATAGAGCTTCCATCAGATTATCAAAGAGTGACCCCAAAATGTTTAAGAAGAGATGACTATAGAGATTCCATCAGATTATCAAAGAGTGACTCCAAAATGTTTAAGAACTGCTGCCCAGAGCAAGGTCACAGAAGAAAAATGGAATAAGCTCTTGACTAGGGAGTAGATCAGCTATACGTTCTTGAATCTGCTGAAACTAGCTATATGCTTTGAACAAGTCTCTTCCCCAGGCTTTGGCTTCTATCTCAAAAAAAGGGGGCAGGGAGGACATGGAGGAAAAGATGGCAAAAGAGAAAGAGGAGGTTGAACTGGATTATTTCTAAGGTCCCTTTCCAGTCACAGAATCCTATTGCATAATGAACAACACCAATCCTTAAGCTCTAGTTCTGAAAGCTTCACCCACGGGCCATTTCTTCATTCCAACTCCTGCCTCACTCCCAGATGAAGATCTTTGACATAGGTGTGCTATGTATAGTAGCAGCAACAGACTCCAGTACAGATAAGCATGGGCCCCTGCCCCAGCCACTTTCAATACCACAATACCCCAGAGGCGCCTGGGTGGCTCAGCGGTAAAGCATCTGCCTTCGGCTCAGGTCATGATCCCAGGGTCCTGGGATCGAGCCCCGCATTGGGTTCCCCGCTCAGCGAGAAGCCAGCTTCTCCCTCTCACACTCCCCTTGCTTCCCTCTTTCGCTGTCTCTGTCAAATAAATAAATAAAATCTTTAAAAAAAAAAAAAAAAAACCACAATACCCTAGCTTGTGAATACAGTTCCATGGGCCCTTACTCAGTCTCACTCTCCTTGATCTTCTACATTGCTCCAAAATGGAGGCCCCAGTGCTTTTCATGGATATTGCTTTGAAAAGAGCTATTCAATTCTTCTCCTGTTTCTTTATTTATTCCACATTTACTGAGCAGCTACTATATGCCAGGCACTGAGCCACATCCTGGGACACTACTGTAAATAGACCAATCCCATTCCCAAGTGGCTAAGGATCCTAACAGCACATAAAATCCTTCTCTGTGGAGTCATGCATGGTCTAGGGGTAGCTACTGGCTTGATTCAACTGAGGAAAGACAGACATGGGCAGAGCTGGCATTGAAATGAGAAGAGACAGAGCCTTCAAAAGTACCATACACCTACCTATCCAGGGAAGGGTGATGCTGGCGCTTCTCAGAAGTGAGAATGAAAACTCAGTCTAAGGTGCACTATGTCCCTGTGCTTGGCAGGAAAGATGCTAAGGTTTTGTGTATTCAAGTTTTTCTTCCACTAAAAAGAAACTGAGTACCATACTAGACTAGCACATGAATATTGCTCTCCCAAGGAGCAGGATTCCATCCAACTTTGAGCCAGCTGACTTCATTAGACCACACCTAGTAACATTAATCCTGGTGTTATGCTTCCCATGAGGGAAGAGCAGACAGCATCTGCTTCTTTCCCCAAATGGCTAATATTTCCTTGCCTGTGTTCTTTTCCTTTCAAGTTCACATCTTATTCTAGTGGAAAGCATTTCTCCCATTTAAGACAAAAGGCTGCCAAGTATAAAGCATTCTCTCAAGACAATACCGAAATGCACAAAATTCTATATTTAAATTGTTTACCATTTCTTCCTTTCTGGTGGTGATACTTGCCTCGGCTAAAACTGTGAGTCTACAAAATAAAAGTAGGCGCATGGCAGTAAACAAAGTGGTCACTGCACAGACAGTACCGGCCATCCAGAACTGTACTGTATGGTGACTAACATAATATAATAAAAAAATATTATAAAAAAAAAAGAACTGAGACTCAGTACCACCATCTCCCCCAGAATACCAGGAGGATATTCCTCTCCTACTAGGGACTCAGAGATCAAAACTCATCTCAATTAGGGAGAACAGACTGCCACAGCCAACCACCTGCTACCCATCCGCCATAGCTGGATAGTAGCGGGGATGTCCTATACAAAAGCCAGGATGAAAGAAGTGTCATAATAAAGGAACAAGGATAGAGTAAATTGTACTCATTCACCGTAAATACATAATAAGTAAGTAACATTGACCACCTGAGGTAAAGAGGGAGACCCCAAGGGGTACACTCAAATAACAAACTCACACTCAAATAAAGATGGTCACTAAGTCACCTTATAAATGGAAAGGGTCCCACTGGCTGAACAGTCCTTTGTTTCTCTGTTCTGTTTGCACCTAGATGCTGTGGCCAGGCTGAAGTGCATCATATAAAAAAGAGGTCAGGAGTCTGGAGTTCCCAAAATAAAGGAGAAGTAGGATGTGGGAGAGGCCAAAATGGTTGGGGGTCAGGGAGGGAAGGAACAGAGAGGAAGAAGAAAAGAAGAACAAGGCTACATAGGGGACTAGGGAGAAAACAAATTCCTAGTAAGGATTTTAAGTTGTTTTGAGATGATGAAGGTATGTGCTCCCAGTTCTCCTGCATGCAATCTACAAAAAATTGACATAGCTCACTGATGTTTTTATGCAAATGGATTCTTCAGCGTTCAAAGTGAAAATAGAATAATCCAGGCAGAGAACTTAAAGATAAAAAGCCACACAGCTCATTCAACTCCATCATACTGCCAATATGCCCACTGTCCCTGTGAGGAGACCTCCAGGGAAGACTAGGGAAGGACAGTCCATGAAAGATCTGTGTGGGGACTCACCCATTCTCAGCAGGGTCTGGTGTCTGGAATTCAGTTCTGCTAAGTGTCTGTTACTATGCCCTTCCTGCTGGAAGTGACTGATCAAGCCCTACCCAGGAATAGACATACTCAAACTACAGGAATAGCTCATAGAGTCAGCAATGTCATTTACCTCCTAAAGCTACATGTTCCCTGTGGTTACCAGGGCCAGCTTTGTGGGTGTGCAACTTGTGCACGCCTACAGGTAGAAGGGCCTACCCTTGGTTTAATGCTCTTCTACTTCAGTCTTGAAATTACTAATACTTTTTGAGCAAAGCCTCCTGCATTCTCATTTTGCACTGGGTCCTAGAAATTATGTGGCCAGTCCTGGTAATAACCACCACTCTGCCTGCAAAGCACTGACCAAGACACCAAATTAGACCATGTGAACAAGAGGTTCAGGGCAATGTCAACAGTTAGAGGTAAGGGTTTCTGATATTGTACAAGGAGCCCTGAACTTGGAATTGAGATCTGTGTTCAAGGCCTGGCTCTACCATTTTCAGCTGGGTTTTCTTGGATAAATGTCATAATGTGCCTGAGACTCAGTTACTTATTCACTGGTTCCCTCAAATGGGAAAAACAATTGCAAGAAAAATTATAAGAGTGTGATGTACATTTTGATAAGGGAAATAAATAATGCTCAAAGAACACAAAGAAGGGGCACCTGATCCTCCCTAGGGAAAGAGAAGGAAAACTGGGAGGGGCAGATGAAGAAGGGGAGTGAGCCTGGAGGAAGGTCTCCCCAGGGAGGGGATTCTGCCAGTTGCTCAGGAGGTCTATTCCAATTATGCATTCCAGAACTGGGACAACGACCACAGGACAGGTTTGGGGGCTGACTGGGTGGCAGATGGATGTGAGCTAAGACTCCATTGATCACCTGCCCTCCGTGCCCTACTCTGACTGGTGGGCCACAGTGACATTTTGGGTCTCTTGAATTAGTATTAGTTCAGAACCAATGCCTAGGAATCTCTGAAAAGTTTATTTCCTTTTCCACAGCGCACACTCACCCCCATAAGAGTGTAGGTCTTTTAGGAAAGAAAACCTGCAACTGCTACAAAATTGTTCTATTCCTATCTGGTCTGCCTACATATCAGAGCTGCCATGAGGATCACCATATATTCACTGCACACTGAATATTCATGAGCTCAGCCACATTTCCTAGCCCCTTCCCCCCCCCCCACCAGTGACTGGGGTAGGGCCATGTGTCTATTTCTAGCCAATGAGCCATGAGTGAAAGTAATATGTCACTTCTGGACTGAAATCTTGAAGAACCAGTGCATGATGCTCTGACTCTGTCTTCCACTTCCGAAAGCATTACCAGGATGTCAAGAAGCCTCCATCTCTGAGTAAGGCCAGTAAGGAAAATGCTCTAGGGAACTGCCAAGCTTTTCCTGAACAAGAAACAAACCTTTATATGTTAAGCCACTGAGATTTTGGAGTGTGTTCATCACAGCAGCAGAGCTTAGCCTGACTAATGTGACTAGGCAGCCAGAAGCACCTCCTGCTCAGTGGGACTCAAAGCTAGGAAAGGAACGTAACAGCACTACCCTCAGATAAGGGCACTCTTTCCTCAAGATTATCTGAGTCAGGAGCTACCAAAAATAGTGGCCATCAAACTGGTAATAAAAGTAGAGAAGTGCCAAATAAAATAAGGACAGGAAATGAAAGTCTGCCCTCTCTTGTGGATATACTGGTCATTCCAAAGACGTGAAGTTGGGAAAGATGTTATAGTGAAGGGCTAAGGAAAAGATGGGGATGGAGGCCGTACAACCAGCATGGAACCTTTACTTCTCAGCCAAACCCCAAACTTTTATGTCAAGCCAATAGCAGGGTAAATTAGAAAGCTAAAAACCTGGGCAGCCACGGACAAAACTGTAAAGTTTATTTCCAGAGCCTGGTATCTGCCACACGGGTGACACAATCAATATTTCTTATTATTTGTTCATTCCCCTGGCCCCTTTCCCCTTTCAGTAACTTGAGTCCCATACTTCAGCCACCTACTGTCCAGTTCTTCTGAGGCACTCCAACTCTGAAGCCACCCCAGCAGCACCACAGCCCCAACACCTTCCTTCTCCTCTACCCTGTCTTATCAGTCCTAAGTCCAGTTCTCTTCAGGCCTGGGCAAGCCAACACATTAATTTATGTAAGCCAAGGCAATACTGGCCACTATGAGATTAAGGCACATATTCTCCTGGATGATTACACTGTAAGAGGCAACACTGCTGCTGTGATTGAAAGATGTGACTGTCTGAATTTCAGCCCTCAAGGCAAATCCAGAGAAGAATCTTTTGGAGAGAAGAGGCCTTTCAGGGCTTTTCAAATCACTCTAGGGACATAAGTGACAGTCTCCTCCACTCGCCTCTACCATATGTTCTGTCACTATAGCCACAGAGTCCCCTTCCCCTGTCCTGTCAAAGCCATAATCTCCTTGACCTTGTCCTATCACGGACACTCTTACCCTGAACCCCTTCCCACATCCACTTGTGATGACACATCTATAACACTCACACTGTTACTTGGGAGGCAAAGAAAGGAGCAGAGACACACCTGGGTTTTCTGCCACTGAAATTGGAAAACAGTCCTTGAGAAAAAGATGTTAAGGTCCAGTGGGACATATTTTTCCATCAAAACATTGTAAAATGAGTAGAGGTTTCACATGACGCGCATGTCTTGGTATGTGTTTGTTGTTTTTAGAACAGCAGGCTGCATATCTGAAGCGATACATGCGTATATGATGTAGGCATTACCATGGCAAATGCCATGCATTTTTTTTGGTTGAATAGAAGGGTAAATAAGGGCATAAATATTGCATTTTTTGTTGCTATGGAGATGCAACAATTTGGGCCCTCGTCATTTTGGAACCTTTTTATTTAATTTTTTGGGTTCACACTCTGCTGTGAACATTCCTATCAGAAAGTCTCCAGGCCCTGCTGCTGCTATAATTATGCTTAACCCAACCAGCATTCTTGTCTTTTCAGATGGGATATGGCTGATCTCAAGAGAGAAGATTCACTATCTGTTTTTTCTTTATTCCCACATGTGAAATCTATATTTTCAATATTAAAAGTATTAATATCAAAAGCATATTTTAAAGTCAAGATTCTGTAGTCTACCTGACTTAAAAAAAAAAACTCTTCAAAGCCTTAAAGAGTTTTTGATCTATTTTTTTTGAACTAGACAAGGAATGGGTCGAATACCATTTGAACTCTTACTGAACAAAGTGTTTTAATTCCTAACCCTAATACGTCAGCATAGAAAATCAGCCTTTTTGACCTTTGCATTGTCTTAACATCTCCATCACAGCCATTGATTTACATGTTTCTAGCATCTAAGCTTCATCTGTGATGTGGTCTCTGCTAAATTGAAGACTTCAAGGAACAAGAAATCTAGATTTAGAGACTTAGAGTATTCTAAGATAAACTGGTTTACTGCTTACCAACAAATCAATATATTTAACAGTCACTAAAACAGTTAATGAGCACTTACTACGTGCCAGGCATTAACAAAGCATCGGAAATTCCAAAATAATTAAGACACAGTCCTTGACTCGAAGTTTGTCTCACTGATTAAACACCAAAGTGCTATTATTGGGGATTTTTGTGTTAGGCTAAAGGTGAATTAAATTTTTTCTAAGACTTCTTCAAAACCTAAGATTCTGAGCTTATTTGATTTTTTTTTAAAGATTTTACTTATTTATTTATTTGATGGAGGGGGAGAGAGAGAGAGAAAGAGAGAGAGAGACTGATTGAGCATGCACAAGCAGGGCCAGTGGCCAGCAGAGGGAGAGGGAGAAGCAGGTTCCCCAAGGAGCAGGGAGCCAATGCGGGACTTGATCCCAGGCCACTGGGATCATGACCTGAGCTGAAGGCAGATGCTTAATCGACTGAGCCACCCAGGCGCCCCTGAGCTTATTTGATTCTATAATAAAGTTTAAGACTAAATTAATACTAATATCAAAAGTTTAGAGTTTGTTTTCTCAAAATATCTCAAATAATATAATCAATCCTCAACTATACCAGCAGCATTCAAAATTATTGGAAGTTTCTAAGCTCCTTTGCAACCATTGCATCAGAAGTTGCTACCAGTGATAACGCAAATTAATTTGACTTTACTTTTGCCCATTAAAGGAGGTGGTTAGGACATGGAGGTGCAGTCAGATTAAATGGTCTCCTCTCCCTACCCCCAACCAGCCTCTGCTAAAACAGGGAAAAGAAAACAGATCCCCAATAGAGGAGGCAGCCCAGGACAAGGTAGGGGGCAGGAAGGACCTCAGACTTAGAATGATTACCACAAGGAAGGAAGAGTTAGCTACCCTCAAACTGTGGCAAACCACATATATCTACCACACCCTGTTTTTCTATTTATGTTATCATTGTTTTACATTCTCCTTAGTCCAGTCATTCGAAGTCACCTTAGACCCTTTCTTCTCCTTTGTTCCCAATATCCAGACACAAAGTACTGTATGTGATTGTATAGTCTTCATTCATGATGTCTCATCAACCCAATTTCTGCACAATAGCCTGCTGCATATTTGTGTGTGTGAGAGAGAGAGAGAGTGAGGGGATGGGGAACTTGATATAAACACACTATGATTCAGATATTAACAATTTTTTTTTAACTTTAGCAACTCTTTTTTTCTCAAGTCCTGTTGATGGCAGAAAAACAAAAATATTTAAAATAGCCCATGCAAAATTTAAACTCCGTATCAGGACTATTACTTCCCTCTCAAGAGATCTTTCTCCCCCTCTTAATTCCCAAGAAGATCCCCAAGTACAAGCATCTCTCCTGACAGCAAAGGGGGCCAGGACCAAGGTCTATGCTGTGCTCTGCTAAGATGTTCATCTCCCTGCTCTGCTCACTGAGCCTCCTGTGCTGGAGTCCACAGAGTGATCTGGTCCCATCTGCCCTTGTCAGCTCTGGGCTGTCACTTGGCTGACTGGTTACTGACATGATCATTCTGGTCACACAGTAAAATAAATACACACGAATCTGACCTGCCGCTCTTCCATGACCCTCCAAGCTCTTGTCCAAAAACAAGCAAGGCTTTCCCCTTCCTGCCAACCTACCAGAAACTTCCCTCACGCCAACTGCCTCCTCCTTTCTCTGCACTATAGCTTTTGGTAAGATCTCTACAGTCTCAGTTGGCCACATGTGGAAATTGACATGACTGAGAAGTTTTTGAAATTCATAAAACCCTTTTCTCTCATTAAAAAAAATTTTTTTTTGCTTGGACTCAAATCTGATTTAAAACCCATACCTAATCAATAACCACTTAATTTTAGGCTTGCCCTTAAGCAATGACATCATTAAGTCAACAGGTAAGAGAGCTATGGGACATGTAAGATCTAGAATCACTGAGAAACTCCTTGCTTCATTATCACCTTAAGCCCATTCTCACTGTTTGGTTTTTCTATTCCCCTCACCCTGCCTGACCCCTGGGCCCGAAATAGATTGATATGGTTAGGGTGCTTTCAAATAGGAAGAGAATATGAGGAAGGTTTAGATTTGATTCAACCAGAAAATTGAAACGTGGATTATTTTATTTCCAAATACATGTGTGCTTGGAATTTTATGATTTTTTTTTTTTTAATCACAAATGGGTGGGAATAAGCCATCATCTTTTCGGTGATAGGTCTTTTGAAGTGTTAACTTGACCATTCCCCATCTAAACCCCTGGAATGTATGCAAATGTTCCATACTTTTGCTTTTCTTTAGGAGGGTAGATACTACTACGTATCAGGGCCTGGTATGCATCTGGGTAGGCAATAAAGGGTCAGGATCCAGAACAAGACCATCTGCTGAGGGAGACAGCAGGGGACAGTCCCTGAAGGAAAGTCCAGGCCTGCAGGCAGAACAGCCACCCAAAAGAAAAGAGAACAACGGGTAGCAGCCTCAACAGGCAGTGACCATCACAGAGTTGGGTAGGACAGTCTAAATAAGACAACTGAGGTATCCCCACAGACTGGGAAAGTACAATATAGAAAATGCAGGAATAGGTGAAAAATAAATTAAGCAGGTAAGCCGACCAAAGAGTCTGTCACAAAGTAGTAAAAACTCACCATTAAAACTGAAGCCATGGCAATCATTAAAAAGACAAAAGACAACAATGTCGATGAGGATGTGGAGAAAAAAGAACCTTTGTACACCACTGATGAAAATGTAAAATTCTCATAGTACAGCCAGGACGAAACACAATATGGAGGTTCCTCGAAGAGTTAAAAACAGAACTACCAACAATCCAGCAGTTCCACTTCTGAGTATTTATCCAAAGGAAATGAAAACAAATCTCAGAGAAAAAAGATCTCCTATATTCGGGGGCAACTGAGTGGCTCAGTCAGTTAAGTATCTACCTTCGGCTCAGGTCATGATTTCGGGGTCCTGGGATCAAGTCCTACAGGGAGCCTGCTTCTCTCTCTCCCTCTGCAGCTCCCCTGCTTGGGCTCTCTGTCAAATAAATAAAATCTTAAAAATAAAAAAAAATAAAATAAAAAAAGATCTCCCATATTCACTGCAGCATTATTCACAATAGCCAACACACAGAAAAAAACCTAAGGACCCATCAATGGGTGAATGGATAAAGATGATGTAGAGAGGGAGGGAGAGAGAGAGAGAGAGAGTGAGAATACATATATATATATACACGAACACACACACATATATATATAGATATACACATGTGTATTTATATATATACACACACAATGGAATATTATTCAGCCATAAGAAAAAAGGACATCCTACCATTTGTGACCACACAGAGCTTTAGAGCATTATGCAAAGTGAAATAAGACAAAGAAAGGAAAACACTGTAGGATATCACTTAAATGTGGCTTCTAAAAAAGCCAAACTTGAGGCACATGGGTGGCTCAGTGGGTTCAGTGTCTGACTTGATTCTTGATTTGGACTCAAGTCATGATCTCAGGGTCCTGGGATGGAGGCCTGTGTTGGGCTCCCTGCTCAGTGGGGAGTCTACTTGAGGATTTCTCTTCCTCTCTTTCTGCTCTTCCCCCCACCCCGGCTCACTCACTCTCACTCTCTCTCTCAAATAAATAAATCTTAAAAAATTAAAATATGGGGCGCCTGGGTGGCTCAGTCGTTAAGCGTCTGCCTTTGGCTCAGGGCATGATCCCGGAGCTCTGGGATCGAGCCCTGCATCAGGCTCCTCCACTGGGAGCCTGCTTCTTCCTCTCCCCCTCCCCCTGCTTATGTTCCCTCTCTCGCTGCCTCTCTCTGTCAAATAAATAAAATCTTTTAAAAAAAATAAAAAATAAAAATAAATAAAAATATGAAAAAAGCCAAACTCATAAAAACAGAGAGTAGAATGGTGGTCACCAGGGGCTGGGGGTTGGGGAAAATGGAAAGATGCTGGTCAAAAACTTCCAAATACCAAATGAATAAGCTCTGGGGATCTAATGTACAGCACAGTAATTATAGTTAATAATACTGTATTGTATCTTTGGAAGTTCACCTGTGTGGTTATCTTCCTCTGATGCCACATTCAATCTGTTACTTCCCTGCTCAAACACCTTTAATGCCTCTAGCAGAGGCTGAAAACTGGAAGCCTCGGAGTTGAATCCAGCCCCAGCTGGCTTTTGTTTGGCTCACACTGTGTTTTTCAAAAACTTGATTTAGATACATTTTAAAATAGAGATGCACGTGTGTGTGTGCGCGCACATGCACGTGCGCGCGCGCACACACACACACACACACACACACACACACACACACATCCCCCTCTGGTTTCTCTTAAAAATTCAAAAAGTCTGGCAACTCAGGGCCTGTGTTCCCACCTGGCAATAATCAGCTGACGCTGAGTACCCCTGCATGCCTGTCTCTGGCATCTGCTCTCTACTATCCACCATGTTCCCACCAGCACCTTTGGCTCCTCTTCTGGCCCTTCACCCATTATAGTTCCCACTGGCCCCAGTCAGTTTTTAGAATTTGTTAACCCTTGGCCTACAGGATGAACTCTAAACTCCTAGCATTCAAGGTTCTCCTCAGTTTGGTCATGCCATAACACCACTGTCCAATTTCTGAACCCTCCTTTCAGAAACTTCTCTGACATCCCTCAAAAATATCTTCTTCCCCACCTCTCTTCATTAAACAAACATTACTGATTGCTGCCATGTGCCAAAAAGCAAGACCCACACAGAGCGTGCCTTCAGGAAGCTGATACTCCAGTGTCTGCTGTCTTATAACAGGGGGGAGAATCCCTTTGGGATAGTGGACATTAACACTGACTGCCTATTGGAATATGGAGGGCTTTAAGAAAAACCAATATTCAGCCCATCTCATTGGAGGCGGATTCTCTCCAGTAGGGGAAACTAGTGTTTTAACTACAGAATGCAAAAGAGAGTTCCCATTCTATGAGGCTGACAGAAAAGGAGAAAATAGTTTGTACCAAGGGTACTGGCCCAGTCTAGAGGTTTTCTGAAGGGAGTCACATCTAATACAAGGTAGGAGAGGGTGGGGGAGGAGGGAGTGCTCCAGGCAAGGGTCACAGCTACAGCAAGGCCGAAAGGTGAGCAAAAACTGAAAGGAGTTCGGTTTGGCAGTGAGAGTGGTCCATGAGGACCAAGGAGTCTGAAAGCTGCCTGGAGAATCAGGCAGGCACAATCATACAGACTTTATCCCAAGGGCACTTGGAAGCATTTGAAGAATTTTACAAAAGGGAGTGGCATGCTCAGTTTTGTGGTTTAGAAAGAGCGTCATGACTGCTTAAAGAGAATAGATTGGAAGAGACAATGAGGGAAGATGGAAGACATGTTAAAAAGACTATAATGAGAAGCCAGACATGAAAGGTCACATATGTGTGATTCCATTCATATGAAATATCTGGACTAGGTGAATCCTTAGAGACGGGACACAGACTGGTGGTTGCCAGGGCTGGGGAAAGAAGGGGAGGGTGCTGCTTAATGGGGACAGGGTTTACTTTGGGGTGATGACATGTTCTGAAACTAGATAGAGGTGATGATCACACAACACTGTGAATGTACTAAATGCCACTGAACTGCACACTATCAAATGAGCAATTTATGTTTTTTGAACATTTTATATGAATATTACCTCAATTCTAAAAGGATGACTATGGAGTCCAAGCAAGAAACGTTAGGAAGAAGAGAGGTCATGACACGAACTCCAGCCTCCATGCCACGCCCAGATCATTCCCTTCTCCCTCTGGATGCCCCTTACTCTCCTTCCCGCCTCCCTTGACCGACTCATCTTCCAGCTCCATTTCACTGGCTACCACCTGAGACCTACCCAGCTGGAGCTCATCAGTTCCTCCTGAGAAATGGAAGCCAGGCCTCTCCTCACACACTCCCTGCCACCTCTGTATCATTTCTTCATGTCTGTGTTCCTTATTTCCTCAATTGTAAGATAAACTCATGAATAAATAGCATCATTTAGTGAATAAGGGATGAGAAAGGTCGATGCTAAGATCACTATGTGGCTTTTCAACAAGGAAAAGACGCAGGTTTTCCACCACCTGAATATGAGGTTGTATCATTTTATATATACATAATTTCCAATATAATCCCATCATTTCATTATCATCCCATCATTATATACATAATTTCCATTATAATTCAAGAATTTGGGGGACCTAGTAGAGAATATCAAAAATATTTCAAGGTGCTACACAATGTTCACATCCTATCAAGGGGCACAAGTGGCATCTGGAGAAGCAGAATTATAGTCTTTCTTTCCAATTGGTAAGTCTAAATTTCCCTGCTCCTCACTAAGGGAGGTTAACCCCATAACAAGCTGACCCCCATATTTCTCAGTTATATCATCTGGCTCCTCCATGGCTGCTCAGAAAGCTGGAGTCCATTCCCATGGAGTGGTGCTTTATCCAAGTCCAGAAGTGGAGAGATTCTCAGTACAGATAGGGTTGGGGTGCTGGGCATGAGGGAGAGTCGGCCTGGGCACAGAGCTCAGACTTCCGCCACCCAAGGTGCTGGGCAAAGGCTCCAGCAACAGCTGCACAGAACAAGAGGTGGGCAGCACCTTCAGGAAGGAGGGGACAGTGAGGAGATGACCAGCTCTGACGCCAGTATAGGGACTCAGATCAAACAATATGCTCCGGAGAGTTCTGCAATATAACCGGCATTGATTTATTCATTCAGCATGAAGTCACTGAAAACATATCACCAACCAGGCACTGTGTTGGGAAAACAATGGGTATCTACAAAGACAGTTAGTCCTGCTACTCCTAACAGGGGACACAGTCCAGTTAAGGGGAAACTATACACGTATATAGCATTAAGAAAGGGTCAGTGGATACTCAAGACAGCACCCAGGGAAACAAAACAGGAGAGATTATAAGCTTGAGTTCTCAAGTCTCACTGCCCAAGTTCACATCCTAGCCTTGAGCAACTGTCTGAATTAGTCTAGTGGTGACCCCCATAAAGATAGGTCTACATTCTAACCCCTGAACCTGTGAATATGACCTTATCTGGATAAAAGGTCTTTGCAGATGTAATTAAGGATCCTGAGACGGGGTCATCCTAGATTATCTAAGTGGGCACTAACTCCAGTGACATGTGCTCTTATTAGAAACAAAAGACACAGACACATAAAGGAGAAAGCAGGGACAGAGACTGGAATGATGTAGCCAAGAAACACCTGGAACCTCCAGCAGCTTCAAGAGGGAAGGCAGGCTCCCTTGGAAACTTTGGAGGGGAGCACAGCCTGCCCTCAAATTGATTTTGGACTTCTGGCCTCCAGAACTATGAGAATAAACTTCTGTTGTTTTAAGCCACCAAGTCTATTGTAATTTGTTATAACAGCTGAAGGAAACTAATACTCTAAGACTCTCTGATCTTCAGTTTTCTCAACTCTAAAATATGGAAAATAATAGTACACATCTTATCAGGCTGTTAAAAGGAGATAAGGCATAGAAAAGCACTTAGCACAGCACTTACCATTGGAAAGTATTCAATAAGCATTAATAATATGATTACCATCACTAGGAGTGATGTAGCAGTAATATGCATAGAAGACAAGTCTAACCCAGGTTTGCAGGGAGCCTCCTGAGGAACTGGCATCTAGTGAGACTTAATGGATGAGAAGGTATGAGCTGAATACAGGAAAATGGGAGAAGGTTTACAAGGGGGAATGGTAAGAGAGATGTGGGGGTGGAGTTTCAAAAGGAACATGTTCAGGAGGTATCTAGAGGCACCAAGGAACATCTGAGAAAGCAGTTCCAGCAAATGTTACATGGCATACAGGAATAGCTTTCTTTCTATCATGTGCATCATTTCAAGTCAGTGTGAGAACAACAGGGAAGCTTGATTTGACGTTGTTGTACATTTACTCCCAATCTAATATCCTGTCAAATAGTCACCATCTCTATCTTCTTCATCTCTATTCTGGGTAGAAGGACAAGGGTTTTCAGAAAGCACAGAATTAAACTATTCTCCTTTCAATCTTGTACTATAAATCTCAAACTCAAAACTGTCCTCTTTTTCCCTGAGCCTGTTTTTACTTAGACACATATCCTTGTGGCACATATCCAGCAAATAAGTGTTTGCACTTTGGTGGGGAAATAGGGATTCTTCACGTGCCAAGTCAATGGTGACTTCTGGATGACATGCCTGTCACCAACCTGTTTGCTCTCATCCATTCCCAACCTTTCCCCTCCTCTGCTCTCTACATTCTTTAAGTCTTCCCTGCCCTCTGGCTTCCTGGTAAGTCTGGCCAACGGAAGTCGCCTCCTTAAGCCTAAATTCCCAAGGGATAATGTAATGATCTTGCGGAGCTGCTGTAAAGGTTAAATGAAAAAAAATGTACATTAGGTACCTATGACAACAACTATTGCTTTTTACTCATTATATACTTTCTCTTTCCGCCACTATAATAGCATTTATAGCCGGGCACATGATCATTCAGAGTAAAACCTGTATTTTCAAACTTCCCTTGCAGCTAGATTAGTCATGGCCTAAGTTCTGGAATGTGAAAAAAAAAATGTATGATCTCTGGGCTTGCCCTTTTTTCCCCCTTTCTCCTTGGCTCTGGCTGGCATGTGATATGATGGAGAGCCACCCTGGAAGGCATGGACAGGGACAAGACCCGGGGGATAGCAGAGCAATGAGATCAAAGAAACTGGGCACCTTACACGACTGTAGAGCAGAGCCAAAACGCCGGCCAGACTTTTACAAAGAGAGGAATAAACTCTGTGCTCTTTAAGCCACTGTCACGTTGGGACCCAGTTGTACAACTTAACCTGTGTCTCATTTAATATAGCGCCCAACAAAGTGTCTGGTACATAGTAGGCACTTAATGAAAGAGGCGGTTGTTTGCATTGCCACGAGGTACCTGCAGAGACCAACCTTGCTTGTTTGAAAGCAGAAAAAATAACTCCCTTCTGAAAGTAATAGTTTCTGCCTTCTGGAGGCAACCCAGAATTGACTTTGAAGCAGTCTATCCCTTTATTCTCTGAGCAGTAACATGGTTGAGCCCTTTTAATTATACAGTAAGGAAGTGGTCTTAAAATTAGCTAGGGAACTTTTGAGAGAAATGAATTTCCTGCAATTAGGCCAATGCGTACTCGAGAAAATGAATTGGGATAGTAAAAGAAAGCGGACGACTTATTTGCAGGACACAGACTAATAAGGCTGGAGTTTTATTGGTTACACTAGTTACTTCTAATCTTTCATCATGGCCAGCCCTGGACACAGTGGATCAGCAAACATCTTAACCAGTGTTTGGATGGAATGCCTCTAAGAAGTTTCCTTTTATAACAGAGTCTGAAACTCTCGTATGAGCTTCCCTGCCCTCCCCAAGTCAGCCTCTGCAGGGAAGCAGTTTTATGCCAAAAAAGCTTCCTGTCACTTCTTGCCCCTCTTTGCTGACACACACAAAACATCCTCCACAAACTCAGTTGTGTTGTCTGTTCTCTCCCTTTCCTTTTTTCAATAATCTACATTTACCCATACTCTTCAACTTCCTCTCCTCCTTAATTTACATCCTAAACTCTTTCTCCACTGCTCTCCGAGCACACAATCATCTATCTCCATGGTCACTGTAGCTCACAGTTATGATCTTTCAACTATTTTATATTCATCCAGCACAGCCATTAAATGGTGGCCCAGAGTTTGAGTCACTAAGATTTGCTGAAAATCTGATAACCCTGCTTCATTCTTTATTCTCGAAGAAGCTGACCCTTACTGAGGATCTGCTCTAGGGCAGGAGTTGTACTAACAGCATCATAACATAGGAAAGGGCGCCAACGACTGGCTATTGTCTTCTGCCTGATCTTCAATTTTAATTGTTAGAAGAAGCAATATTAGAACAAAAGGAGTCACCATGTTTACCCAGAAATTCCCATTTGTAGAACTGGGTTGGGAAAATCAGTTTTAATCTTTCTCCTTCCCTCCCCATTCACTTCCTTCTCATCCTCTCCTTCTGGTTTGCGACAGCCACCGGTCACTACCACCCTCATCGTTATTTTCAGAGAACTATGCCCAGCTTTGGAGCCCCAGGCTCACTGAGAGCTTTCTTCCTGGCATCAGCCCAGCAGTTTATGGGATCGGGAGCTGGAGACAGACTCAAAGAGCACTGAAGCCCTTTCGCCCACTCTGCCCATCAGCTCCTCCGCTCCATGGGAATGCCTCTCCTCACCTTAGGCATGGAGGCTGCTCATCTATGGCTCCTTTTCCCCTTCCAGCACTTTCTCTCCTGGTGGAATAGCCCAATTTTCTATTTGTAAGAAAACATGGAGAGCAGGACACTATTCCAGCCGAACCCCCTAGGACAAATCCCTCTGGAAGAAAAGTGTGGGGTAGCCCGTGTGGGGAATAATAGCTGTTCATCTGGGGAAAAGACAAAATCTCAATTCTGCCCCCACTCCATCCCCTCATCTTCTCCCATCAAGGTCAGGTTTTTTTCCCCTAGGCATTAAAAGGGGATTATTTCAAGGAGGTTTCAAGGTTTTTGACTGCTGCTTTCTGAAAGAAGAGGATTGTCGCCATTGCCACCCGTCCCTCCCTAACCAACAAACTCTGGCAAAGCAAGAGCAGACCCCCAGGAGGCTGACAGCTCCACAGAGTTCCGGGACTTTGCTCCAAGTACTAATGCTTTCAAGCGCACCTTCCACTCTGGTTTATTTGTATTTGGAAAATGTGGCTGCATCAATTCACCACCCCCGCAAAAGAAAACACCTATAAAAGGAGAATGTGGCCTTCAAGAGGATAGTGGAGGTGAGATTCAACTTGCACAGGGCATAAACGGAAGAATCACAATCAGCAGGAAGCAGACCAGAAATAAAAATGGATTCCCACCTCCCACTCACCCGAGTTAAACTTGAAAGGAGATGGAAGTGGCCACAGCTGGGCTGGCACAGCTCTGCCCTGGCACTGCCCTTGGCACTGGCACCCACTCAATTTGCTCTGAGCCCTGCTCAGGGTTTGGCTGGTCAGGAGGTGCCCCTGCAACCACCATAAAACAACACATGAAACTATGTTTTTAGTTCCCATAATATGTACTTTGACCCTGACTCCTCTGCTGGGAAAGAAAGACAAAATTAGAGTACAGGGTGGGACTTCAGAGATTACTGAGCTGAGCAATTTACTGTGCTTCCATTCCTGCATCTGGGGTGGGGAGTACAGGTGAGTGACTTTTCTAAGGTCCCATGGCAAAAAAAAAAAAAAAAGGTGGCAACAGGGTACCAGACTCCACCTTCTATGAGGTTGCTTAGCATTGTGGCACTTTACTTTCATGACTCAATAGTGATAAATTTCCCCCCAAAAAAAGCCACAATACTTTGCATGTCCTCCCATCAATGCCACATACAGAAAAAGCTCATTTCTCTACACCCTGAACCTGAGGTTGGTCATGTCACTTGCTTTAGCCGTTTGGATGTTAGCGAACGTGATACAAGAAAAGGCTTGAAACATGCTCACGCATTGACAGTTGCCCTCTCTTGCTGCACTCAGAACCCTGAGATTACTATGTGAACAGGCCCCAGCTAGCCAGAGAATCACCAATGTACTCTAGCCATGAGACCACCCGGACCATTCAGCCCCAGGCAAGCTGCCTGCTGCTTGTAGGTGCACGAGTGAGCCCAGGCAAGACCAGAGAAACTATCCAGTTGATTGCTGCTCCATACTATTATTAATTAATTAAAATGTTATTAAGTCCTTACATTTGGGGGGTGGTTTGTTCAACAGCATAAGCTAACTGATACACTTCATTATGCCAGAACAGGATCTGCTTTTAACCTGAAATACACACATACACACACACACACGCACACACAAGCTTGCTTTGGAATGCTCACCAGAGTTCTTTCCACTATCAGCCACTTAAAACTGATCAATGTCTTAGGTTGAACTTGTTTACTGAACACTTACACAATTGTTATATTATCTTGGTTTATTAGTTAGGATAAGCTAAATGCTAAATAGACCAAAATGTAAAGCCTCAACCCCAACAGAATTAATTTTTCATTCACATAACAATCCAGGGTGGCTCCAGATTAAAGAAGGGAGGTCTGCCCCATGCAGTTTTTCAGGGATCCATGCTGACAGCTGCTCTGTCAATCTCTACCATGCTTCCAAGGTCATCCTGGGCATTGCCATTCCAGTTGGGCAGAACAGAGAAAGAACAGAAGAACAAACATGGAAGATTATGGCCAGCCCAAATGGGCCTACACCATACCATATTCACTCACATCCCATTGGCATGAATTCAGCTACATGAATACATATAACTCTGAGTGAAGCTGGGGAATGAAGAAGAGAATGACTCTTGGTGGGCAGCAGCAGTCTCTGCCATACTTGTGTAGCACCTAGGGTTTAGAAATTATGACCTCAGAGTTAGGGATCCAAGAAATAACCAGGGATTTGGGATTGATGGGGTTCACAAAGGAGGAAAGACAGAAAACTAGGCAGATTTGTCATGGGCAGAGAAATCACACTATCTCACACTCTGTGTTTTCCCAGGTGGAGGTAGAGCCTGGTAGGAACAGTGAGACCCTGCTCCAAACATGGAAGAGCTTAAGAGGGAGGTTAGAAAGCAGTCTCTGACAATCTGCTGATTGGTTTTCAGAAAAGGTCAAGGCTGACTGTCATCAGGGCTTCCATTCCAGCTGGGATTCTGTCTCCAAACAGAGGCAAGGAAGTCCTCTGAGGGCTTGTAAATAGGTTCGAGCTAAACTTCATTCCTCTCTCCCCATTTACTCAAGTTCAATATGACTGAAAAGAGGAAATAGGCCCTTAAAAGCATCATAGGCCAGATCTCACCCTGTAGAGAGAAACTTTTTGTTTTATTTTTTTATAATATTTTTTATTATATTATGTTAGTCACGATACAGTACATCCCTGGTTTTTGATGCAAAGTTCGATGATTCTTTAGTTGCGTATAACACCCAGTGCACCATGCAATACGTGCCCTCCTTACTACCCATCACCAGTCTATCCCATTCCCCCATCCCCCTCCCCTCTGAGGCCCTCAGTTTGTTTCTCATAGTCCATAGTCTCTCATGCTTCATTCCCCCTTCTGATTAACCCCCCTTTCTTTATCCCTTTCTTCTCCTACCGATCTTCCTAGTTCTTATGTTCCATAGATGAGAGAGACCATATGATAATTGTCTTTCTCTGCTTGACTTATGTCACTTAGCATTATCTCCTCCAGTGCCATCCATATTGCAGGAAGTGTTGAGAAATCATTCTTTTTGATAAGCTGAGTAATATTCCATTGTATATATGGACCACAGCTTCTTAATCCAGTCATCTGTTGAAGGGCATCTCGGCTCCTTCCATGATTTAGCTATTGTGGAAAACGCTGCTATGAACATTGGGGTGCATATGGCCCTTCTCTTCACTATGTCTGTATCTTTGGGGTAAATACCCAGTAGTGCAATGGCTGGGTCATAGGGTAGCTCAATTTTTAACTTTTTAAGGGACCTCCACACTGTTTTCCAGAGTGGCTGTACCAACTTGCATTCCCACCAACAATGTAGGAGGGATCCCCTTTCTCCACATCCTCTCCAACAATTGTTGGAGAGAAACTTTTTAATATTGAGGGCCACTACCCACAGAAAATTCATCAGTGACATAAATTACATAAGACTTCCTCATAATTAGGAGTGTTTTAAGAAAGAGAATTATATGATGTTCTATTCATTTGATTTTTAGATTAACAGCAAAAAATACAAATGGTTTATAATATAATTAGTAAACTATGTGCTGTAGTTTGATTTTAATGCTAAATAAGATAAAGACACAGCAAGTGTTTATAAAGATAGAAAACTGAAAGACGGACAAAAACAAGGATAAGGAAAAAGAGGGCGGGGGAGAGAAACAGAATAGGGACATGCAGAAATAGACACTCTGAGCAACCATGGACACACAAACACACACGTGTATACCAATTTTCAAAGCTGACATAACATTCATTTTGTGATCTTGTATGATACTGCCACCAAAGACATTTAAAGTTCCATTCTATTTTCTCAACTATAGGCATAAATGAAATTGTCTTTTCACACAAGCCAGTTGAAATGATGGGATTAAATCATAGGGGAGAAAATCCAACAATGAAGTTCAATATCCTTTTTCCAGGGAGCAATAGTAGTTACCACAACGTGAAGGATCAATGTATAAGCACCAAGCATCCTGGAAAGGAAATAGAATGGAAATATACACTGTGCAACTCAAAGAAGAAAAAATCATAAATTCAAAAGAAACAACTAGGGCACCTGGGTGGCTCAGTTGGCTATGTCTGCCTTCAGCTCAGGTCATGATCCCAGGGTCCTGGGATCGAGCCCTGCATTGGGCTCCCTGCTCAGCAGGGAGTCTGCTCCTCCCTCTCCCCTCTCCCCTCCCTACCACCACTTGTGCTAATAAAAATAAAAAATAAAAAAGGAACAACTAATGTTTCCTTTCTCTAGAATCCTCTGTACTCGTTCATTCAAAAGTGCACCATTTCCTTCCTATTCCTTGATAACACAGTAGCACTTCACTGGGGTTATTTCAGTGTTTTGGTTTTTTAACAAACATTTCTTGAGCAGCCTCTATATGGTAAACACTGTTAGGTGCTAGAGCTACAGAACAACTGAAATATGGCCTCTTCTACAAGGAACTCTCCACATTCTCATGGGAGAGATAGGCAGAGAAAAGAATCACCTTATATTAGTGCCAAACAAAAGTATGCACAAGACATCATGTTGCAATCCCTCAGAGAAAACGGAGGCATCCATAGCCCAACTGGTAGGAACAATTTAAGAGTGTCACCATCACCAGGTGTTTCCATAATAGTTCCTCCTATCTGGTTTGCCTGAGTATCATGTGACCCAAAGGACCCATGTCTCCCACCATGCTTGTTACAGTTATCTAGTGCTATGTAACAAATCATCCCAATTCAGTGACTTAAAACCATTAATTGCTCATAATTCTACAATCTGGGCTGCACTCAGCTGGGTAGTTTGTCTGTGCTCCATGAGTTTTCTGGGTTCATTCATGCATTTTTCAGTCAATTGGCAAACTGACTGAGGCTGGAGAATCCAAGATGGCTCTACTCACAGCTCTGGCACCTCAATCTTGAGAGCTCATCATCATTTACCCACCACGGCTTCTCCCTCTATAGGTCCCCTCATGCTCAAAGAGGCTAGCCTAAGCTTCTTTACATGACAAGCCACAAGAGCATGAAAGTGGATCCTGTCCCAAAACTTGTACAATGTTATTTCCACCGAGTGGTTTCAGCCCAAGGAAGTCATTAGGCCAGCCCAGGTTCAATTCAGAAAGGTGTGACTTAATGGAACCACTTTAACAATATAAGACAATGTTTTTATGACCACAAGTTTTCATACACCATAAGGAACAAAATATTCTAACCGTAATTTCTAAAGTGTCCAAGTATTCCCTTAAACAGGCAAATATCCAACCCCTTTGATTCCTCGCCTTTGGGTTAAGCAAGGTCTGTGATAATGCAGTATTTTTAAAAATGCCCCCAAATTCTACTGAACAGTCCTTCTGCATAAAAACAAATGATAGAAATTTAGAAATTTAAAGTAGAAAATGACTGATCAAGAGTTTAAAGATTCCTGTTCAGAACCACTTATGGAGTCCCAAAGACCTCTATGTAAGTTCCACTTCCTGACAAGTCATTTGGGGACAGTGGAAGATGAAATACTCATCTCTCAGAGTCTTCTAAAGGCTCTTTTTACCTCTGGGATGGTTGTTCACAAACCACCAGTCTTCCTGCAGGGACAGCAGGTGTCAGGACCTTTTAAATAACAGGAAAGGCTTAATAGAAAAGCAGATTCCTGCCCCAACCCCCTTTGGATTCACTGTTTACAGTGAGGCCCAGGTATTTGAATATTTAACAAGTACACACACATACACACTAGGTAATTCTGGTAAAAAGGGTTTGCAGGCTGCCCTTTGAAAACACTGCATTACAGAAATGGGATTTCAACACCGGCCTTTGAGGCAGTTCTCCAGTTTACTCTGTCCTACAAAGTTGTTGATCTTAGGATTTAGCAAAAATACATACCCCAACTTCTTTTTTCACATTAAGCAGAGAACATGGGTTGCACAACGAGAAAGATTCATGGAGCCAATTTGTGTGAATTACCAGCTCTTTCCCAACTCTCTTAGCTATTCACAATAGTATCAATCTGCCTCCTTGAGGCAGATAATAAAACTGAAGACATAATTTAAAGAACTGAAACTGCTTCTCAAGCAAAGACTTCATTGGTCATAACCTTCCTCTATATATAAAATTCATGTGAAGAGTCCAGGCATCTCCACAGTGAGTACTATAAGCCTAAGCACTTAAAGGCAATGCCCAGGCAGGTAGCAAACTTAACCCAAGAGTTTGTTTCTGTGGTGCCTGATGAGTCCAGTCACTCAAGGCAATGTCCCCACTAGAGAAATCTGGCATTCACTAGCCAATGAGGTAGACACCTCCCAATGCTCTACAAAATTGTGGGGGGCTCTGCTCTATGGACTGTTGTAAATAATCCTCTAAAAGGAAAAATGGGAATTCTGTCATCTGTTGAGAAATCATTCCAAAATGCAGTGGATTTCATTATACAAAATGTGGAAATAAGTACATTTCAGAAAATATAAAAATCTTTTTTTATTATAAATTAAGGGAAGAAGGTTTTCCTCCATTTTTCTTGACTAATATTAATGACTCACTTGTCACAAACTGAGGTTGATGCTTTTCTTCTCTTGAGATTTTCAAGAGAAAAGTTAAAGAGGCAATAAAACCAACTTGGAAAGCATATGAATGAAGTGCCATGTAACCCCAGGGCAGGGTGACAAATCACACATGCTCCCTTTCAGCTCTTGGGGATTCTAGGATTTTTCTGGATGTTCCAAAGAAACAGAAAGGACCAAGGTTTGAAATCATATTCCTAGAAAAGAACTGCCTAAAGGTTTCTCCTTATTCCCTATTCTGAAGGCAGCAAGGGTGAAATGACCATTCATTCATTCATTCATTCATTCAATAAACATTTTTGAACACCATGGTGGAGGTAGGGTGATTAAAAGAGTAATTAAAATCCTATCCATTTCCTAAGCATCCAGCTAGAATTATTGCAATCTTGAGTCGGTCTTCCTTTCTCTTAAGTGTTCTGGTTATATATTGCTTAATAACAAACCACCCAAAACTACAGTGGCTTAAAACAAAAATAGTCATTTATCTTGCTCATGAATCTGCAATTAGGGTAGCACTCAGTAGAGATGGTTCATGTCTGCTCCATGCAGCTTCAGCTGGGAGGCTCACCTGGAGCTGGAAGATCTACTTCCAAGATGATGTACTCACATGCCTGGCAAGCTGATGCCCATTTGTCATCAGGGGCTTTGGTTCTTCTTCACAGGGGCCTCTCCATGGAATATTTGGACTTCTTCATAACACAGTAGCTATATCTTAAGATGGAATATTCAAAGAGGTCTGGGTCTAAATTCTTTGATTAAGCAACCCATAAAGACCAGCCCAACTCCAGGGGTGGGCAATTAGATTCCATCTCTCAAAGGGAGTAGTAGCTTAGAATCTGGACTCCCCTTTAGCCTACCATAACAACATTAAGTCCCATAAATTCTTGCTCACAGTTTTTCCCACCAATGGTTTTAATGACAGCCTCTTTTTTATGTGCCTGAAAGAACGAACATCTGAAGATTCCCTCTGAAGAGAAGTAATCAGAAGGAAACCATGTAATTGTCCTGGCAGCCTACTAGAGATGGTAGAAACTTTAATATAAAACACAAACTTGAGATTAAAATTCTTCCCATATATTAATGCACACTCTTTGATTAGTAGGTATGGTAAACACTATTGTTTGATTATCCCAAATTCATTTCCCTTTCCTCTTCTGACTGAGCCCAGTTTTGTTCAAAATCATCTTTTCTGCAAAGCCATGTTCCTTCAGAAGATGTGCATTCCCAGCACCATGGAGTGAATTTGGATTGGTTTAAGTCAATTATTTTGATCTCATTACTTTTTCCAGCAAATGGCTAGACCTGTGACATACTCCTAGCCAATGAGATATGAGAGGAAAAATCTCTTGGAATGCTTCAGAGAAGGATTTTTCACTAATAGAAGACACACGGGAAGAAATAGTTTCTCTTTTGTGGGTCTGAATATGATGCTCAGAACTGCCACAGCCATCTTGCAGCTATGCGAAGAACAAGTCTGAGGATAGACCTTTTGGTATCTTCCCATGTTTCTGAACATCTCCTATGTTGCATTTTAGATATAAAAGGTATAAACACTGGACTTACTTGGTTTTAACCCCCAGGACAATGATAGAATCTCAGCGTAAGAAGGTGTGTTAAATGGTTAGAATAATCAACTTGTACCAAACTATCCAAATTACAGACATCCCTGAAAATTGAACCTCATTACTCATGGATTCTGTATTTTTTAATTCATCTACTCAGTAAAATTTGTAATCCCAATATCAATATTCACCCTGCTTTCCCGCTCATTTGTGAACACGCACAGAGTAGGGGCAAATTTTGAGTTGCCTGACACACATGTTCCCAGCTGAAGTCAAATAGTAGGGACACCCTGCCTTCTTGTTTCAGCTTTCAGACTATATACAAGCATCTTTTTCATGGTGTATTTAATGTCACAATTTTTGTTTTGTACTTTTTAATGATTTCACTGTTAAAAATGGCCCCACTGTACTGAAGTGCTATCTACCGCTCCTAAGCACAAGAAAGCTATGATATGATAGACGCTGCAGAGAAAATATATGTCTTAGATAAACTTCACTCACTCATGAATTCTAGCACTGCTGGCCAAGAGTTCAATATTAATGAATCAACAATAAGATATCTGTAAGCAGATATGCACATAAAACAAGGCTACATCTTAACCACTAAAGAAAATGTGAAGAAATATAGCCTAAGCCTGTATTTCCTCTTGGAACAGTGGTTCAATATTCACTAATTCAGTGTTTACACAGAAACTTTTAGTACAAAACTACCATGAATAATGCAAATTGACTAGGTTTAATTTCCTATTATTTGCTTCTTTCTTGCACAAAAGGTATAGTGTTCGGGGGGGGCAGAAACCATGGGAAGTGAGTACCATCAATCTCAGTAAACCCTTCCCTTACAAAATCCAATGACTTTACAGTTCTGAATCCAGCCTGCCTAGAGCCCTCCAGTGGCCTGGCATCATAACCAGATGACCTAAGGTAGTTCACCTCCACATTCTAACAGCTGTCAGCAAATTACAGCAAGGTACAATGAAAGGCTCACACTTTGTAGTTAAAGAGGGACATTAGAGGAAAGTCTTTTCAAAAGCAGATGTTCCCACAAAACATTTATTTTCAACCTGGACCTGATTGTTCTGCCAGGTTTCCTCACTTGAGGTGATGGAACATACATTTGTTAAAGTGGTACTTTGATCTGGGGTCTCATCCAGACCTGTATCATACAAAAAAAGAAAAAAAAATGCTCTTTCCACACCCAAGCATCTGAGCCCAGACTGACAGTCAGGGAAGCCAGTTTCCTTCTGAATCATGGCTCTAGCTAATTTCCAGGAAGAGCCTGGCTGCCATGTTCTGCAATACTTCACCTATCATCTTCCCTGGGTGGTAAGATATTCTTGCTGCCCACTGGTGATGTCAAGACCACTGAATCCTACAGAAACCTGGCCAACACAGGCCACTTCCACAACTGCTAAACTCAGCCAATGCAGGAGACTGCTGTGGGTAATTTCTCAATCCAACTAAAGGCCATGACCAAGGGAGTTATAGCTCCCTCCACCGCATGCAAAAGGGAATTTAGATACTTCGGGGCTAGTCCTTATTGACTGGCCCACACTTGGCCAGGAGGTAACCTGGCTGAAGTTTTCTTCTCTGAAAAGCCAACCTTCTCAAATAATAGGTTCCCACCTGAAGTCTCCCTCTTTCCCCACTCTCCAACCTTCAATCTCCACTGCACCACCTGAAATTTGCAAAAGTTTTCAGTGGTGGCTTGCAATCAGTTGGGCGTTTTTCAGTCCTAGCCTTCAAACACTCAGCAGCATATGATGCTGCTGAAGCCTCCCTCCTCCTCAAAGCAGTCTTCCCTTTGCTTCCAAATTTCTCCTGTCTCTAACTCTGTTCCGCTCAGTCCCAGGCACTGTGACTCACTCATAATCTTCAGTCTACTCTTGGATTCCTTGAGACCTGGAGTAAGGCCATCTTCCTTCTTCATTCTGTATACACTCCCAAAAGAGCCCCATCCCACATGAAGCTTCACTTACCATTTGTGAAAAGCCCCAGATTTACAGGAGCAGCCCAGATTTCTTTGAGCTTTGAACTTGTCTAACAATAATAGTGACCAATATCAATATAGTATTCATTCTGTGCCAGGCACCAGTCTAAGTCCTTTAGATATGCTAAGCCCATTTGGGCCTCAAAGGAAACTTATAACATAGGTACTATTGTTATAATCCCCATTTTACAGATGAAGAAACTAGGGAGCACAGAAAGGTTAAGAAACTTTCCCAAGGTCACACAGCTGCTAAGAGTCAATCAGGGTCCACAGACCACTACAACACTGTCCTTCAATTTATTTGCCTACTGAAAATCACTATTTGAATGTCTTATAGAAAGTAAAAAGTAGGGGCACCTGGGTGGCACAGTTGTTAAATGTCCAACTCTTGATTTCATCTCAGGTCAAGATCTCAGGGTTGTGAGATCGAGCCCTGTGCCAGGCTACACACCCTGCTTAAGATTCTCTCTCTCCCAACTTGGCAGACCAGAAAGTAGTGGAAAGAAATATTCAATGTACTGAATGAGAAAAATATGCAGCCAAGAATACTTTATCCAGAAAGGCTGTCATTCAGAATAAAAAGAGAGATAAAGAGTTTCCCAGACAAACAAAAACTAAAGCAGTTTATGACCACGAAGCCAGCCCTGCCAGAAAATTTAAGAGGAACTCTGAGTGAAGAAGAAAGACCAGGACACCCTGGTGGCTCAGTCATTAAGCATCTGCCTTCAGCTCAGGTCATGATCCCAGGGTCCTGGGACTGAGTCCCGCATCAGGCTCCCTGCTTAGCGGGGAGTCTGCTTCTCCCTCTCCCTTCTTCCCTCATATGTGCACTCTCTCAAAATAAATAAAATGTTTTAAAAAAAAAAAAAAAAGGAAAGAAAGAAAAAAGCACTTGTTATGATGAGCACTGGGTGTTGTACATAAAGTAATGAGTCACTGAATTCTACTCCAGAAACCAATATTGCACTGTATGTTAACTACCTAAAATTGAAATTAAAAAAAAAAAAATTCTCTCTCTCTCCCTCTGCCTCTACCTCAGCCCCCCTAAAAAAGAGAAAGAAAGAAAAGAAAAGAAAAGAAAGAAAACTGAAGTCATAATATTTCTCCCCAAATCTGGTCTTCCTCTAGTATTCCCTGTCTTGGAGAATGGTCACCAGCACCCCCAACAGTCATTCTGCTGATCCCTTACCTGCCTGTCCCAACAGTTTCCAAATCCTTTTCAATCCACCTTAAACATATTGATTAAATCTGACTTCCACCCAACAGTAGTATCTTGCCTGGGCTTTTACAAGAGCTTACTTACCCACGGCTGCCTCCAGAACTTTCTCCCACAGCAGACAGAGTGACTTTTTAAAGACTAATGATGTACTGTATGGTGACAAACATATCATAAGAAAATAAATAAGAAAATAAATAAAATAAAATAAAACCCAGATCTGGTTATGTCATATCCTACTCAGTTTCCCACCGCCCATAGAAGAAAATCCGAAATCTTTCCAGGCCCACCAAGCCCTGCAGATGGAGCCCACTTTCCTCTCTTGCTCTCTCCTGCATTACTCTGCAAAGTCTGCTTTCTGTTCCTCATGGGTGCACCTTCTTCCTCCCCATGGTCTGTTCCCTCTGCATGACCCCCCTTCCCTTCCCCACTCCCATTGCCCCAACCTCACTCCATCTAACCAGTTTCTCCTCACACTTCAGGATGTCTTTCAGAGTTCAGTGAGACATTTCTGACATTCTTGTAACATACCTTCCAAGCACACGGTGCTTCTCCTTTGTAGCACATCTCATAGTGGTCAACAAATAACTGATTTTGCCATAAGCTATTTAACATCTGTCTCCCTCATCAGAAGATCCATAATGGCAGAGGCACTTCCTGGCCTTGTCCCTATGTCCTCAAAACCCTTCAGTGTGCTGAGAAAGGTTTTGAAGTATTGTGGGGTTTTTTTGTTTTTTCCAATGGATGGAACCATATTATTTTTGTGTGTGTGTGCTTTTTATTTTTTTTATTTTTTTTATTTTAATGTTTTTTTAATTATAATATATTAGTCACCATACAGTACATCCCTGGTTTCTGATGTAAAGTTCAATGATTCATTAGTTGTGTATAACACCCAGTGCACCATGCAATATGTGCCCTCCTTACTACCCATCACCGGTCTATCCCATTCCCCTACCCCCTCCCTTCTGAAGCCCTCAGTTTGTTTCTCAGAGTCCATAGATGAACCATATTATTAAGCAGCTTAAATGCCAGATTGAGAAGTTGGCACTTTCTCAGCAGGTAATGAGAGCTATGGTGGTGCTTTAGCAGGGAAGTGGTAGGAATAAAATGCCACATTAGGAAATTAATCTGACAGCACAGTAGAGAATGAACTACATTACATGGATGAGCAGTTAGTCCAGTCATGTTAGATCAGAGGCCAGACTGCCAGAGTAGTATTGGAAATGGAAATAAACAAGGGGGCAGAGTCGAGAGATGCTGCAAAGTAAAAATCTACAGGATGTGGTAACTTAAGTTATAGACTAGTTGTAAACTAGTCAGTTTAATTCTGCTAGTTAGCAGAAGGGGGCTCTGTATTAGATGCCTATGACACAGTCATGTGCAAACAGAAGAATGTAGGGACTCGATAGGAAGGACTGTAGGAAGGGTGCTCAAATTCCCCCCTTGCACCCTGAGAAAATGCAGATAAATAAGATAATTGCATTTGCAATAAGTAAATATGCAGATAAATTAAGATAAAGGCAGATAAGTAAAACAATTTCAACTCACTCCACCCTATCTAGTATCAAAAAGATTCATCTGTTGCTGCTTAAAGCGGGTCGACCTGGATGGTAGTAATAAAAAGCTTTTCTGCTTTGGGCATGCTCTGTTCTCATCAACAAACAACCATTCTTTACATCTGAAACTGAAGTTTCATAACCTTGTTATCATATTTTAAAACATCTACTTCCTCTTATGAAACAAACCTTCATAAAATAGGCCGAAAGCATTCCAAGTGTTCTCTGATAATAGAGACAGGCATTATCAAATAATCTGGCTGCAGTTACAAATGTATAATAATATTTAAAGTCATTAATCTGAATGCTTCTACCTTAAAGGCCATTATTTACTTTTAACATTAAAGAGCTTTCCCTCATGCACACATAATAAAGGAATGGAAAGGCCCACAAATGAGATGCCTCTGTACCTCTCAGATTTTGAGGCTTTTGTCTCTCCCTAAAGATACTTGGAAAATTTAAACTAACTTTCAGGAATGGCTTGGCCCTAAGTGAGATACATGTAAGTATATAAAAGGTCAGACTGCATTTCTCATTCCTGGCCTTTTGTACTGAACTTCTAGTTCATGGGAATAAAACGGCACTCAACACTATACTTTGCAGAAGTATTTTGGGTGCATCATATAATTTCTCAGCCAACAAAAGCTTGTCTAAATCAAAATGCTTTAGAAATTTCTTAAAAATGTAACTCTCCATGCAAATCTACAAGTAAACTCACAGCTTCTCCCCATTTCCCAATGAGGCTGCAAATGGATTGAAAAAGGCAAATCAGTACTGTAGGCTAAAATGTGCCCCCATTAACCAATTGTAGAGCACTGACTTTTCCAAGCCTCCATGTGGTGACCAGCTTTCCATGTTTGTGTTAGTGTCCCTCTTATCTTAAAAACCATGATTTATCTGGACAAACTTTTAATAAGGTCAGTGGTTATATCAACAAAAGAATAGTACTTGGTCTGGAAATAGAAGGAGAAAAACTCTAAGCAAAGTGCAATTAACGACAAAGCAATAATCCATTCAAACCAAGAGGAAATGGCTTGAATGAAAACAAATGACTTGAATTTTTAAAAAATAAACCATTTTTAAATTATACAAATGCAATTTCCCACTTTTGTTTACTTTGGTCGTATTATTTTTCTATTTACATATAAGCCAACTAGAGCTTGATGGCTGATTTCATCACAGAAAGGAACAGCAGAGGGGTGCCAAGTTTCTTGGTACCTGCCACGACAGAAATTGTTCCCATCAGTGTCCACTGGGCTCAGCCTGTGCAACTTCCAGAGATCACTATTTTACATGACTTCTTACCTTGATACAGCACTAATTTCAGCTTTGTGGCAAGCCTGTGAAGTCAGTACTACTGTGCTCACTTTACAGATATGAAAACTGAGACAGATTGGGCAGACAGAAAAATTAGGTAATCAGCTAGCAGAAGGATGAGATGTCACATAAACTCTGGTCATTGGACTGTAGGTGCATGCCCCACACACAGTGCTATTTGATTAAGTGCAGATCAAAATGTCTAGAACTCCTGATACATGCCTAGATTCTTCATACCCCCATCTTAGTCCAACAACTCTACACCCCTTCCAACCCAGTGAGTAGAATCAAGCCTGAAATAAAGATCTCCACCTACTACCCTTTTAAAAAGACTCAAGAGAAAATATCTAGATTTCTATCAACTCACCACTGACCACATGCTTGAGTATTTTAATACTTAAAATTTATCCAAAAAAAATGTAATTTCCCCTCTTGACTTGTCTGTTGTGGGTGATCACCTTCAAAACTTTATATGGCCAGAACTAAAGGAAGGAAGCATTCGGGTCAAGTGGACACACCTGAGCCACCTCATCTGGGTGACCACGCCCAGCACCCCACTGCTGGCAGTACCAAACTGAACCCACAAAAATCTTATGTCCAGACTTGTTCTGCCACACCAATGAGCCTCTTCCCTCAGTCAAAGGACAGAAACAAGTACTATATACTGTTCATTCATTTACTTCACTCATTCAATGAACATTGAATATGGAAAACCAACTACGTGTCAGGCACTGTGATGGGTTTTGGGCAATAAGACTGTTTTCTCAAGTGTGGAGCTTAGAAAACAATACCTACCATTCACAACGACATGGAGGGGATTATGCTAAGTGAAATAAGTCAAGCAGAGAAAGACAATTATCATATGGTTTCACTCATTTATGGAACATAAGAAATAGCAGGAAGATCAGTAGGAGAAGGAAGGGAAGAATGAAAGGGGGGTAAACAGAAGGGGGAATGAACCATGAGAGACTATGGACTCTGGGAAACAAACTGAGGGTTTCAGAGGGGAGGGGAGTGGAGGACTGAGATAGGCTGGTGATGGGTATTAAGGAGGACACATATTGGGGCGCCTGGGTGGCACAGCGGTTAAGCGTCTGCCTTCGGCTCAGGGCATGATCCCGGCGTTCCGGGATCGAGCCCCGCATCAGGCTCCTCTGCTATGAGCCTGCTTCTTCCTCTCCCACTCCCCCTGCTTGTGTTCCCTCTCTCGCTGGCTGTCTCTCTCTCTGTCAAATAAATAAATAAAATCTTTTTAAAAAAAAAAAAAAGGAGGGCATGTATTGCATGGTGCACTGGGTGTTATACGCAAACAGTGAATCATGGAACATTACATCAAAAACTAAGGATGTACTGTATGGTGACTAACAGAACATAATAAAAAATTATTAAAAAAAAAAGAAAACAATGCTTTGAAATGTGTTAAGTATGGTGGAGAAGAATAGTGTCTATGGATGAGATGCCTTACACAGACTTAGAGATCAAAGAAGGTTTCCTGAGGGCAGGCATGTTTGAGCAAAACTATTATGGATAAATGGGAGTTGGTCAAAGAAAAGGATACTATGTGCTGGGCACTTTCTGTCTTCTCTTTCAGCCTCTTAATAACCTTCCAGTGTTATCATCTCCATATGACAGACGAGGAAACTGAGGCTCTCATGATTCTCATAAGGGCCAACTAGTCTCAGAATTCAAATGCAGTTCTGCAAACCCCAAAAGCCCATGTTTCATTCCTCTTTCATGACTCTACAAGAGAAACACCATCCCGCAGGTCCTGTAGGAGCCAAGAATGTGCATCGGTGTCAGTCTAAGACCTCCTTTCTGTGTTATTAGTCTTCTGAAAGAGGCACAGAAAAGGTCCTGGTGCCAACTGCTGTTTGGGCTGCTATCTAAGGCAACACAACAGTGGTGCTGGATCAGAACTAGAGCTTGATTTGGAGAGGCTCTGTTTTGAAAGTGCCCTTCCTGAACCACAGGGGAGCTCTGGGTTCTGCGGCGGGCTGCCTTCGTAGCACCAGTGACATAGGTATCTCCATGACTTCCTCTTTCAAAGCCCTGCATTCTTTTGTATCAAAATTGTATCATTTTATACAGCTTGGTCAATTGTCCTCTTGTCTACTTTCCCAAACTTGGTACCCAGAGACACTGGGAGGCTTTCACCAAACCCATCCACTGGCATTAGAAGAGAATCCATTAGAGATATTCAGAAGAAAGTACCACAAACCCTGATCACAGGGATGGATTACGTAAGTAAAATGGTAGTGTAAATTCCTACACTGACGACTTTAACTTAGTGGGCAAACCCATCTGAGTGCGCATATTCTGATGCGCTGATTCGAAGAACAGTCTTGCCACCTGCCAACAGAAGATCTAACTTGCCACCTTCACAAGATCTAACTTTGGTGAATGAAAATCTTACAAGACTCCAGAGTTCTCATTGTGAAAATCATCTCTCATTAGGAAGATGCAGGCATTGTAGGCAACTGCCTAGATCTAAAATTCAGTCCCTTTAACAGCCCCTATAAATCCTAAATGCCAGCCTGCTCTCTCCTGCTGCTTTCTTTTAACTGCAGACTGTCCCAAACATATCAGTTAATTGGGATTTCTGGTGAATTATGTTCCATGTGTTTCAAGGGTCTTTGAACCTACGTTAATTTTATGTTCACTGAGACCTCCTTGGTGTTGGCACCATTTACGTGCAGCAGAGGACCTCCCCTTCAACAGCAATTACACAGTCACAGACAAATACTGTCATTTCTCTGACAAGCCTCGCGCTCTGACCCAGGCATCAGCCATGGAAGGGAATCCTCCCTTGCAAGTTTGTCTTCACCATCAGAGCAATGGCACTGTTCTCTGGCTTCTTCCTCCCTTCCTTCTATACTCTCTTCCCTCATAGCTCCCTTATGCTGACTTATCAGGGTAATCCTTATGGGAAAAAAGGTCTCCCCAAAGTGGTACCTTCTCTATGTGATTTCTGTGCCCCCTAAGTCAGTCCCCCATCACATTCCTTGTTCTGTTTCCCTCAAAGAGATCACCTCAAGTAAGCTGAAAGCAGTTTGAATCTAACATTTAAAAAATGGTTAATATAATAATAACTAATATAAGTAAAAGGACACTGAAACATCAGTAGATTTAACTCCTCTGGGAGGTGTCTCCATCTTAACCCTTTATCAACCTAAAGGAATTGCTAATTGGGGAAATACATAATTGAGTGCGGGACAATCTGTCAACAGTCCTCCTCTGTGCCAAAGCTCCAGAACCTTGATCAGCACTATAGCCTGACACTTCCAGTCCACCATTGGCTTTTGCCTTAACATAAACAGTAACCGCTATAGGACTGAATTTTCTCCCATGCTCAGGCAAGAATTAGTTGTGTTGTCATCCTGAAACAGAGCAGTGATGAGAATTTTGTCTCTCTGTATCATTTATTAAATCTTTATTGAATCATTAATTTATTAAATCTTTATTAAATGTCTATCATGCCAAGTATAGAGGCTTAAGAAGATCTCCACCAAACTCATGACTTTATGCTGTAGATAAAGACACAGACATGTATTCAAATAAAGACAGCATGGCATGAAAGATGCTCTCCTTACTAGAGCCACACATGCGGTCCTACAGAAGCAGATTTACAGAGGACTAATATTATCCCAATGATACTGGGAGCAGGGAAGGGTTTTCAAGAAAAAGGAAGAGTACATGCAAAGGACTGAAGTTGTGGGAGGGCAAGGCCAGGAGTTCTGTCCATGTGAAGAGCATCTAGCCCTTACCCACAGCCAGGCTCCTAATTTTTCCACAGCTGGAAAAGAGGCTCTAGGGACAGAGCCAGATGGTCTACCGTGCAAAGGTTGGTGAAGATGTAAATCAATTGCCCAGACAACTCAGAGCTGATAGATTGAATGAGATACCATAGTATAGTAAAGATGGGGGGGATGGAGAAAAAACAGACAAACACTGCCATGGATACCCACATTGGCTTAGCCACTAATTGCTATGTGATTTGCAGCCATTAAATTCTCAGAATTTGACTTTCCTCATCTGTAAAACAATAAAATATATATCTCATAAGGTTGTCTTAAATATACAATTATAGAGGTAGTGTATGTGAAGCACCTGGCACCCACAGAAAAAAAATCTTACAGAACCCTTAGTTTCTGATTTCCTCCTCCAGGCCCATATCCCTAGGTAGAGAAATGAAGCAGAGAGGACTGCTCCCAATCATAGCAGAATGAAACAACTCCCAGCACTCAGGTCTGTGGTCTCAGAGAAGCAATGGAGAAGCAGACACAAGGGTAAGTCTTATTCGACATACAAGGCCCAAGTGTGCAAGAAATATATCCAAAGGCCATAGGCACACTGACTAATTCACAATGACCCAGAACCTGGGCTTTAGCTCCCATATCCACCCTTTTTCTGGTTCTCTACCTTTTTCTCCTTTAGCAATTCTTAAGCGCTTATTAGCTAAGATTCTGGTTCTTTGATAATACGTTGAGGGATAGTCAGCTAAGGGCAAAATCCAAGGATATATCAGACATCTGGGGAAAGCAATCAAGAAGTTAAGAAGGGGAGCAGGGGGAGGAGATAAATGGGCACAAAACAAGCTTTACCCACTCTACATCCTCCTTGAGGATCAGCTCTGACTGGTGTGCCAGGGTCTCCCAAGTATGAAGGATAATGTTGCTCTAGTTAAGTCCCAGAACTGGAAAAGGCCTTTCAAAATTATCAGGATAATTCTCTGCCCCCAGACCCAAGACTACCTAAGAACTACAGCAAAGACAGAAATGTGTCTAATTATTGAAAAGACCTTCATTTCTTACAAGCCACCAAGTGAATTTTGTTAGATTCTCTTTCCTACCTCCCCAAACTCAGGAAACACATGCATATTGACCTCAATGAGCTCTGAGTGACAAGCAGAGAAAACAAAGCACAAAAGAAGGGGGGGAAATGTGCCCAATTAAATCAGTAAGATTTAATTGCCCATATGGACTTAAGCTGGACAAGGGTGATATTAGAGGACAGCTGGAGGTGGGAATGTCTGCACGTATTAAGGGCTGAGTCTGGAGGCTAGGAAGGCCACGAGGCCATTTAACCCATTTGTTTAGTCTTTGGCCTTTGCTAACATTAATACCAGTTTACTCCCATGATAAAATACCAGTTAGATAGCTCTCATGGGAGACTAGAAGCAAAGCAGCAACCTCAATTCATTCGTTCAGTCACTGGGCACCTACTACGTGTCAAGGATGCATCTAGACCTCCATCATGTTGAACTCCTAAGTTGGGCGAACATATGACAGTTATTGACCTTGATAAGAGCAACCTTCATAATCTGAAAGACGCCCTCCAGCTGCCTCTTCATGCTTGTGAAACAAGAAGTTCTGTCATTCCCGCTGCTTCTCTTTGTATTGCTGCTATCAAAACACAGAGTTGGGCACCTTGGAGGTGACTTGATAAATTCTATTTGACCTGTAATTGAGAAGGTAAGTTCCCTGACCTAAGGATAGCATTGGATACACTAGAAGAAAACATTTTCAGAAAGGTTTATTTTATAGAGTAGATTTCAAAAGACTATGTGCTCAGAGTAAGTAATCCGACATGATAACAGCCACGTTCAGAGTGTCCCTAAAATGCGGGCACATGTGGTACAGGACATGAACAGACTCCAAGCTTGCAATTGCTTTGTTTTAACCTTGGCAGCCCTGCAGCTTGGCTCCCACATTCAAAGGGATGATGTATTTTCCCATATTTATTATTTGCACTGGACTACTGAAGAAAAAAAGCAGGGCAGCAGGCCGATGTGTCTCAGTGTTCCTGCCAGGAATAACAGAGAGGCCTTGCACCAGCGCCTCATTAGCTTATGGAAAACAGTTCCCTAAGGAAACTGCAGGGTGTAAATAAATTTAAAACATTTCAGCTTTTTGAGGCCTGCAGATGCCAAATTTGTAAAACAGTGGTGGCTCAAGTACGCTGTAACATTCTGTTGCACGTCTCATAAATTTAGCATACGTTCTGTAGTTGTTAATAAGCAAAATAATGTGATATCATGGACATACTTTTTTAATGCAATATGCATTACTTACTTATTTATAAGCAAAAATTTTGTTGGTAGGGTAAGTTCAGTCTTAAAGACCAGGACATTTGTGGAGACTCATGCACAGACCTTCCTAACTCAGGGCCCTGCTGCAGGAACTATCCTCTCTAGACGCGACACCATGCCCTAGTATATGGTCAGACCTTGCTACATGCTTCACATACTGTGCTAAAGAGTTAGTTAGGTTGCAACCTAAGTCTCTGAATATTTCTGTTAACTATTAATAAGACACACACACAGACTGGGATCTTAAAAGTCATAGACAACATTTACTCTAATCCCTTCATTTTAGAAGCAAGAACACTGAGAACCAGAGAAGCAAGGCGGTTTAGCAGAGTCACACTGCAGGCGGTGGCAGAGCTGGGAGGACGGGGGATCCTCTCTCTGTGTACTGCTCATTAGACTATTAGGACCAGAGCCGCATAGCACTTGGCACCCTGCCTGACACAGGGCAAGCACTAAACACAAGCTGGCTGTGACTGGCTGTGTTGTCACTGTCATTATTTCTGCTACCCCAAGGTGCTAAGTAATACAGCTTATTTTTGTCTCTTTGCCAACAAGGAGGACTTTTGTGAGAAGCTCAAACTAGAGCTAGTTTCATATGTGTTATCAGAATATTTTCAAGTGCTGTATTAACCCAGTTTCATTCATTTAGGTGATCCTCCCCAGTATTAACTCCTGGATCCAAGAAATCTCATACAGTCTTTCACTTAATAATATATGATATATTGTTTCCCACTAAATCATGATTTATTCATTGAGTACCAGCAGACTATAAACTTTATAAGGGTAGGAACCACATCTATTTTTTCATCATTGTAGCCCCAAATCCTAGTGCATAGTAGACACTCAATAAATATTCAATGGCCATGGTACTAGGTGATGAGGACTCAAAGGCAGGTAAGACATGATCCTTCTCCTTAAGTTTCACAGTCTGATGAAGTGCATTCTTCTTGAACCTATTTCAGTTTTCAGCCCATTCCATCCATATAAATTAAGTCCATATAATTCATATTCCTACTAATCCAAGAATAGTCTTGAAACAAGATTCATCCAAAATTTGTCTTAAATAATAGCTATAACAATAACACACCCCTAATATATTAAAGGTGATCCTTAAGAGACAAATGGATACATAATGAGCTATATAATAAAAGAAAGCTATACAGATTGGGCTTAATAGAAAAGCTACATTATTTTTTAGAAGAGGAATTTAACCTAAATTCAATTCAAATCAGATAAAACAAATCTCTAAAGAATCCAGTTCTGAGAAGCCATTTGGTCTATACCAAAGGTGGATGGCATATGAGTTATCAAGTCCTTCAGCACAAGGTTACCAATCAGAATACACAGACTATCGCGAGTAACTAGCACTTAGCCACAGGCTAAGGCTAGCCCTAAGAAGGCATTAGCTAGGCAGCCCAGAGGTACATAATCAAAGTCCCAATTCATGGGAGACTCCTCAGTGCTTCTCAAACATTAATGTGGATCAGAATCCCCTGGAGGGCTTGTTAAAACACAAATAGTAAACCACCATCAGAGTTTCTCAGGTAGAACACAAGAGTTTGCATTTCTAATAGTTTTCCATGTAATGCTGCCAGTGCTGGTCCAAGAACCTCTAGTTTAGAGAAAGCACTGTACAAATGCCCCAAGACTTCTGGACAACAAGAATCAATGCCAATGACCTGTATGGTATGAAAGATGTTTGCCTTTTTTTAATTTCTTGAGCCAGTCACCAATCATGTGTACTGCACATACGAGTGACTCAAACCAAAGCAGAAAATGAATTATGAAGCCATTCCAGTTATGGGACAAAACACAGAAGGACAGCCTGAGATGAAAACCCAAAAAGAAAAAACGTTCCTCAGAAAAGAATCAGAACCAGAGGCAAGGCGGTGGTGAGAGGAAGAACTTGTCAGAGAGGAGAAAGTGGATGAGAAATTGCACTACTGGAGTCAAGCCGAGGAACTGGGGCTCCTCTGGACTGGGACTCCAGGCCTTGTGAGTAACAGCCCCATTTGTTGAGCACTTACTATTATTCCAGGCCCTGTCCTAAAGGATATACATGTCTCTCCGAAACCTCAGAAAATCATCTGAGGTAGTGCTCTCTTCTATAGATATGGAAACAAAGGCTCAGCAAGATTAATAGTAGCTAGAGTACGTGGTAGATTCAGGATTCAAACTCATGTTTGACTCTCAAGCTTGACTTTTTTTTTAAGATTTTATTTATTTATTTGATATATAGAGAGAGAGGCAGGCAGAGGGAGAAGGAGGCTCCCCACTGAGCAGTGAGCCCAATGCAGGGCTCAATCCCAGGACCCTGAGATCATGACCTGGGCGGAAGGCAGATGCTTAATTGACTGAGCCACCCAGGTTCCCCTCAAGCTTAACTCTCATCACTCAGCTAGTCTGCCTTCCTATTCCTCTTCTCTAAAGATGAAGCCTAAAGAAGACACCAAAGGAAACCACAAATAGTGGCTAGAATAGGGCTAGAAAGAAGAACACAGAGAGGAAGAGGAAGTACAGTGCAATGGCTCACACTTTAGCTTTGGGACTGGACAGATCTGTGTTCACACCTGTGCTTCCCTACTTAGGAGATAAGTGGTTTGGAGCAAATCACCCAATCTGATCCCAATTTCCATATCTGCGTAATGAGGATATTAACAGCTACCTTCCAGGGTTATTAGAAGGATTATGGACATATTTTTACAATAGAACTCGTATTTTTTAGTACATTTCTCAGTAAATAGATGTTCAAAAATGAAGGTGGTAGTTGGTGATGATGAGGTAGAGAAAAGCCTGAGACCCTAGTAGTACGTGGAGAAGCCAGAAAGAGAACATTTAATAGCTTTCAGTATGTTTCAAGTTCCAGGTTTCAATCAAACCTACACCCAATACAAAAAAAAAAAAAAAAGCCACTGTCTGTTACCAACTGGGAATGTGGAAGCTGGAGATGTATGTGAAGAGCAAATGAGCAACTCCTGATCTTATTTTCAAAAACAGAAATATGTACTTCAGAAACGCTATACTTTCAAGCTTAGGTTGAACCTGTACATATACAGTCCTTGGGCAACTCAATGGAGCATTCTTTTTTAATTTAGAGATTAAATAAACAAGGCTGCTCCCTGAGGGTTATCCAACAAAATCAACACATAATGCTGGAGTTGACACAAGAAGTATTCAAAGTCACCTTGAAGAAACTGAGTGACTCAAAGGTTCTAGTAGATTGCACTGAAAGTAATGGAAGGTATTCACAGAACAAGGAAAAACACAAAGGGGAGATTGACAGGAAATAAGACAAATGGGGGAGGGGAAGAATAGAAGTTGAATTGTCAAGAGTAGACATTAATTCTCTACTAAGAAGAGTTTGCTTTAATCCAAGTCCCTGAACCAAAAACTCCTTGAAGATTGGAACTGTTCTTACTCACCTTTGCATCTTCAGGAACTGACACAGTGCCTGGCACAAAGCAGCAACTTAATATATGAAAGCCCCACTGTGTCCCTTCTGGGAAGTCAGGACTATGATGACTGCCTTCACAAAGGATGTGCTATTCCCTGTGCTCTGCTGTATGTGTCATACAAAAACATTCCCTGTTTCTTCATGACCCATAGTCCAAAGCCCTAAGTCCTTCTTAGCCTGATATTTCAGCCCCATTCCATTTTCCCTTCCCAGGGTGGGTTCCCATTCTTTCTCCTTAGTCAACTCTCTCTTCCTGCCAGATGATCACATGTCCCCAACAAAGCCATCTTACATTCTCTCAGCCCTACTTCCCTACATTATTTGTCTCAACCATAAATGCTCTCTGCTTTTCTGCACCATCTGAGACCCTGTCTCTAGAAACTTCCCCTGGACACCTCAGAACTTTCGCTCTCCCACTTCCAAACTCTTTGAGCTCTTGTTTCTCTACCATTCATTCAGCATTCACCAAATACCATCTTGTGTTGACATTTATGTTTTTTCAAATGACTGTCTTAACCTCCCCTGATGAACTACAAACATCACGTCTTATTCATCGCTGCATCCTGCCTTGGGCCTTGCACAGAGTTAGCACTTAATAAATGCTTGTTGCTGTTATTAATGATGAAAAACAAATGCTTTGGTAATTCTGAGGCATCTGACATGCCCAACCCACCCACACTCTATGTCATCATTTCTTCCACTGGAGGTAAACAATGTCTCTTCCACCAGCACTTTCCACCCAGTCCCTCCCTGTGCCCTGACTAACCAGGGACAAAAGCAAATACTTGTCTCAGCCTGGATGGGACTCTCCGGACTGTCAGAGGCTCCCAGACTCTCACATCCCTAGCAGCCACCTCTCTAGGCCTGCTTTTGGTTGTCAACCAGCTACAGGATCTTCTAAAAGGCATTTAACAGCCACGAGCCTCTGGCCCTAAATTTCTTTGCCCTTTCACATAAGGTTGTCATTAAGATAAACAAGAGCATAGATCTGAAAATGCTCTGCAAAGTCAAGAGTCATTCGCAAAAGAGAAGGGTTTTAAGGAACCAACTTAGCCCTTTTTGGCCTGCAGGAGATCACTTGGTTTGGTACCCTGGCAACCCAACCACCTGAAACAACTGTCCCCTTTTCTTAGAACCTAGTTTTGGTTTTGTTTTTTTTTTTTTTTTTAATCAGAGTAAGACTGAAGTATTAGAGAGAAACTGGCTCAGAGGAATCCTTGGGAAGGAGGGTATTTTAAGAGTTCATTGTGTTGTGTTCATTTTCTTCTGTAGCTTAATTGAGTTTAGACACGCTGAAAGGTATTTCTCGTCTCTTAAATGCTTCAGAGAATAGACTAGAGAAGAAAAGACTTGCTTAAACATGCAAGATAGCAGAGAACAGAAGGTCAGGCTATCCTGGGAAACCTCAGTCCCTCTAAACTTCTCCAGTTCCATAGGCCATGGTTAAATATATGAATTCTATAATAGCTCTCAACTGGCTGGGAAGAGTCCAAGAAAGCCACCCCCCCCTAGAATCTCTGGTAGTTGTTTCTTCTTCTAAGAGGTTGCTTAGAAAAGAGAATACCCCAAAGGAATGTTCTTCCTCCTTTACAGGATATCCTCAGCAGGCTGCTGATAAACAGACACTGACACACTCAGCTAAGTCACCTTCAAACATCTGAGTGCTCGGTGTGTGCCCAGCAGTGCCAGAAGCCTGGCCAGGCTCTAGGTTCCCTCTAGCTGACTGGGAGGACCTGATGTTGGGCATACCACAGTTAAAAATTCTTTGGCCTAAACCTTAGGTCTTCCTTGATCTTCACTCCCCCCCATTTCATGCTGCTGACTTTCATGAGAACAGGTATTGCTAGGTAAACAGAGAAGCAAAGAAGCACCTGTAAAATAAACACGGTACAGAAAACATAGTTAGACCCTTTCCTCACCCTTTGATGTATAAAAACTGGGAAGCCTGTCTTACTCAGTTAGGGCTAATCTAACAAACTACCACAGACTAGATGGCTAAAGCAGAAATCTATCTTGTCATAGTTCTGGAGGCTGGAAGTCCAAACTGAAGGTGCCAGCATGATTGTTTTCTGGTGAGAGCTTTCTCCTGGGACTATAGAGAAAGAGAACAAGCTCTCTGGTGTCTCTTAGTTTAAGGACACTAATCCCATTATGAGGGCCCCACCCTCATGACCTCATCTAAACCTACCGAAGGTCCCATCTTTAAATACCATCACAAAGGGGGTGGAGACTTTAACATATGAATTTGGAGAGACATTCAGTCCATAGAAGAGCCCCAGGGAGGGCACCCGGGTGACTAGGTTGGTTTAGCATCTGCCTTCGGCTCAGGTCACCGTCCCAGGGTCCTGGGATCGAGTCCCACATGGGGCACCCTGCTCAGCAGGAGCCTGCTCCTCCCTCTACCCCTCCCCCGTGCTCATGCGCACGCATGTGCACACGGGCGCTCTCTCTCTCACATGCGCACTCTCCTTCTCAAATACATAAAATCTTAAAAAAAAAAAAAAAAAAAAAAAAGAGCCCCAGAGAATGTCCAGAACCATCAGAACCATCTTCCACACCACTGGAAAAACCAGAAAGCCCCACTTCTGTTACTCCCTCAAAAATAATGGCCCTGGTCTCCCTACAGCCTGCAATTCCACTGGCTTCCAACCTTTCAATGATTCAGACTGGTACACCCTGAATATGGGTCCTGAACCCCTGCCCTCAGCCTCACTCCTTTATTTATTTTATTTTACAGTCAGCGACTGAGAGTTTATCAAATATTACATGTATACATAAACATGATAATCCACACACATTTTTGCTGTGACACAAGCACCTAGAAACTACACAAAAAAGAGAATACTTAGGGTACAAAAAGCCTAATGGGCCTCTCCATATTCCATTTCTGCCCCAGGGGCTCCTTAATCTGAATCTGTCCCCAGAATGTGCTTTCACATACAGACATGATAATCAAACCACTTCCCAACCAACCAGAAAGCACTCAGCCAACGGCTGGGCAGGGTGCTGGAGGCCCCTCTGAGTACACAGACCATTTAGCAACCAGGGCCGAGGTCCTTCGACATTTAACCACCAATACGGCCACACAGGTGTGTACCACCTGATACTTTGCCCTGCTGGAGCACAATCTTACCTTTTAAAAGCAGTTCTTCCCCAGAACTCTTGCTCAAGTACAGAGGCCCACTCGGCACTTAGCCTTCACATGGGCAGCCCACCGTATTTGCTTCCTGTCCTTTTTGGATGTTGTCCACACATTACACTAAATAGCAAGCCCCTTTGAGAACTCCTTGCCACAGTTTTATCACTGCCCACAGGGCTCAATCCCCTGCTTTGCACACATAGGTCATTAACCAACACTAAATAAGACCTACTCTGAACTTTCAGAATCCCCAGATGATCTGGACATCACCTCCTGACAGACGTGCATTATGGACTGGATGTTGTGCACCCCCAGATTCGTACATTGAAGACCTAACCCTCAGTATGGCTGTATTTGGAGATGGGGCCTCTAAGGAAGTAATTAAGGTTAAATGAGGTCACAAGGATGGGAACTTGATATGACAAGATTAGTGTCCTTATAAGAGACAACCAGAGAGCTTGTCCAATCCTGCTCGCTCGCTCGCTCTCTCTCTCTCTCTCTCTATCCCTGCCACACAGAAAGAAGTCACATGAGCACAGTGAGATGTGGCCACCTACAAGCCAAAAACAGCAGCTTCCCATAATGAAGCCTGCCTCGCCAATACCTTGATCTTGGATGTCCAGCCTCCAGAACTGTGAGATTATGTTTAAGTCCCCCAGTCTATGGTACTTTGTAATAGCAGCCCAAGATGACAATACAAGAAAACATTCCAGTTTTTCATTCTCATAACAACCCTGTAAGGTCAGTACCATTACCTGCACGTAAGAGATATGAGAGTCCAGGTTGAGAGAGGTCACCTAATCTGTCCTTCAGAAAGGCAATAAGCCTAGCTCAAGTCTAGTCAGGCTCAAGTCTATATTCAATAGACCGAAAAGCCGATGCTCCTAACCAGTAGGCTAGACTGCCACCTAGAAGCGCCTCCCAATGGGAATAATCTTCACTGCCGTAACAGTAATAGTTAACCGATATGGAGTCCTTGCATGTTGCAGTACATGTTAACCACCTCTCACTTAAACACACTTCTTCCTTGAAACAACCCTTTGAGGCAGGTGCAATTATTACCCCCATTTTAATAGCACCTAATAAAGAAGCTAAGGATGTCATGACCCCCTTCCTTTCGGACTCCCATCAGTACTCTTTCTCTTTTATTCCTCCCTGAAATCACCTTCACCAAATAGTAATGATGAGTCACGTGCCATCTAGTTGGGCCATGTGTGATTTTCCAAATAGCCTTAAATTCTTTCTGGAACAGGGCAGGGTGCACCCTGACTTTTCTTTTAATCCACACAACAGCAGGATGTCAGAGCCCCACTGGGCTCACAAGGACAATGTCTGGAAAAGCGCCAGATAAGAAACTACGAGCAGAAAACGTCTTATTTTCTGTCAATTCACACGCAGCCCGTGGTCTGGTACTTAGGCAAGCAAATCACATCCAGGCACACGCACAGGAACAGGTCCAACCTCACTCTGCTGGCAGAATGGCAGCTCCCACCCTGCCCTCCTCACAGTTCGTACTGCCTGAGCGGGCTGCCAGCACCACACTTCTCGGGTTCCACTGAATGGTGGAGGAGTTTTCACCGCAACCGCAGATGTGGGCCAGGGTGCTGCCATCCATCTTCCCCAGCCTCCAGCAGCATGTTAAGGAAGGTGCTGGGTCCTTTTCCATGAGAGGTCAGAAACACAAGCCCTGCCTTCAAGCCTGGCCTCTATCCCAAAAGCTCCTAGAATTGTCCATATCTCCCCTAGACTCCAGGCTTTCTGGAGTGGCTTTACCCCTTTGCAAGGTTTTACGGTAGAGTATGACATCACAGCATGCCCAGGGTGTAAAGTAATAAGTAGGTCATGCTCCAAGAAAATGTCTGTCTTCCTCAGGGCCCCCAGAGCAGCCTGAGGAAGGGCTGAGGGAGGGTCTGCAAAGCTTCGTGCAGCATATCTGGTCACCTAACTGACTGCCACTCGGGAACCAGACAGGGTAAGATGGCTCCTCGGTCTCAGCTGCTCGGTGCCCAAGTGCCATGGCTGCCTGGAATGGGAGGAGAAATGGGTTTTTAGTTTTTGGTTTTTTGGGTTTTTGTTTTGTTTTTAAGAAAACGGGACACTTCTTATTTCAGTGCTTGTTTATTATACCAATTTTACCTATGGTGATTTTCTTCAAAACTAAGATAATGGTATTGCTGCAAAACTAAGATAATGGTATTGCTGTTCTCCTCTGATTAGTTACTTCTAAGGACTATGTGATTCCTCCAGTTCCCATCCCCTAAATGATCTTCTGATACAGGAAGTTTTGCCCCATCCACACCCAGCACAGTCAGGACTCCTCTGGTTTGACAGGAGGGTCCAGAAAGATCCAGAGGACGCAAATCTCTCCTCTACCAGCTTACTAATCCTCCTTCGGGAAATTCCCACCATTTAGTCACTCCTTTAGGCAGGAAATCCAACCAGAACAAACTTTGGAGGCAGAACTCAAGATCATTAACAAAAGGGGCCTCAATTATTTTTTCTAGTTGGTAACATGTATGGAGGGTCTGTGCAAAACTGTTGCTTCTTTTATTTTTCTATATCTGAACTGAGCTTGCCAAAAGCTCCCATTCCCAGAGTAGAAAAAATAATAAACTTGCTAGTTAAGTCTATTTAGTCTCTTTCCATTTAAAGCAGTATCATTGGGATACTCTCTCAAAGTCCAAACTCATTTTCAGTGCTGTTTTTTTCCCTCTGACGGTCTCCACTGCCACTCCTCTGTCTGAAAATGGGGAGTGTGTACAAGATGACACTGTTGCATTCTCAAGGCATTGAGAGGAAGGATGTCCCTGTTACCCTCCTCTATTGAGCACTGTGGTGTTCCCCAATCCCTGGGCATTGGTCTCTGCCTACTGCAAACCCTTCTGAAGTTTTGGAAGCTGGGGACATACATGCTCTGTTCTCTTGGCCAGGATAGGACCCTGACTCTTTGCAGTCCCTCAGACTGTCAACTATACTTTTTTTTTTTTTTTTTGAAGATTTTGTTTATTTATTGGACAGAGAGAGACACAGCGAGAGAGGGAACACCAACAGGGGGAGTGGGAGAGGGAGAAGCAGGCTTCCCGCCGAGCAGGGAGCCTGATGCAGGGCTCAATCCCAGGACCCTGGGATCATGACCTGAGCAGAAGGCAGATGGTTAACGACTGAGCCACCCAGGCGCCCCTGTCAGCTATACTCTTCCACTGACCTACGGACCATCTACCTTAAAACCCCTTGGATGGGCTCACTTTGCCCCCCACCACAGTGACGCCAGGGGTGGGGGCAAGTTCACTGGTTCTCAACTCTTGGTTACTTTCTGAGTCCCCACTAAAGGCACAGAATGCAAGCACTTCTCACCTCCTGTACTGCTGACCAGCCCAAGCTGCATGGGTCTATGGCCTGGAGTACAGCAGTGGCTCCTCAACTAGCCTCCCTACTTCCACCTGTGTCATCTATAGTTAATTCTCAACACAGCAACAAGAGTGGCCTTTTTCAAAGGAAATTCGGGTCCTGTAACTCCATTACTCAACACACTCCAGTGGCTCCCATTTCACACAGAGTGAAAGCCAAAGTGGGAGGCTGCGCTGAGCTGACACCCATTCCCTTTCTGACCTCTCTCCTCTCCTGGCAAGTGCTTATTCCGCTCATCACCCTGGCCTCCCTTGCTGTGTCCAACTTAGGGCTGGGAGAAAGGATGGAGAAGAAAATAGAATCAGAAAAGGAAAATGGGATGGATGGAAGGGTCAGGAGCCAGGGCGGAAGACAGCACGTGCATTTGAGCCTCATAGTGGGCTTCGGCAGACAAGAGCATCGAGAATAAGCTGGACCCTCCACTCCATCACTCCCCCAATGCAAGCACCTGGCCAAACACTGGTCTCCTTTATGCCCCTGTTCACCCCCCTGCCCTCTTCAGGAGGCATTTGAGACTGCAGTTGGCTTCCTGCAACCTCTGGCACTCACGAGTCCCCTGTTCTAGGTTTCCATTTTTCCACAGCACTTATTACCTAAAATTCTCTGTAAGCTATTTATTATGGCCCTTTGTGTATCTGTCTTCCCCACTCCCTCACCCTGCCTCATTCCTCCTGAGCAAGGATCTTTGTTTTGTTCACCAGTGTATTGGTGTCATTTGACTACGTTCCAAGTAACTGAATGTGAGCAAAAGTGATGTGTGCCACTCTGGGTCTTGTCCCTAAAAGTATTTATGGGTAGGCATCCCTGACCTTTTCTTTCACTCTTCCTACTAGCTGAGGGATGATGAGACACGGAGTTGTCTATTGAGGACAATCAAGTTTCCACACTCACCCTGATCCTCTTACCTACAAACTCTGGGAGTTTGAGCATTTAGGGGGAGAAATGACCTTCTAGCTCATATAAGCCACTGTATTTTGGGGTCCCTTTATTACAGCAAATTATTTTATGAAAATTTGTTTCATTTACTCCCTTCCATCTAAGACATAGTTGTTTTCATTTTCAAAGGAAAAAAACGGGTTCAGAGAGGCTAAGTGACCTTTCATAAGATCAATTCAGTCAACAAAAATGTAAAATGTTCCAGACATAGGCACAAAGGAAAGTATTAAGGCACAGCACCCATCTTTATAGACACAATCAGCTATGGCCAGAGTTCATAAACGAAACAACCAACATCCCAACACCCAGTGCTAGATGTGCTCCTCTGCACCAAGCTGTCCACATCCCTGCCTTTCCTGGAACCACCCTAGCGAGCTGACGTGACTCCATCATATGCATCTGGGTGGCTCCTCTGAAGAACAGTGTCTAGCGAAAGACAAGCTAGTTGTTCTCTCTTTGCACCAACCGGGTGGGAGCCCAAAGGAGACACAGTATGAGCAGCACCCGCACTTGCTCTCCGTCACGCACACAACAAGAGGAGACTGCACCACGGGTACGACCATCTGGCAGAGGTCCCTCTTCCAAACCCCTCTAAACACAGTTCTGTTCCAAAGCTTCTTAAGACCATTTATCAGAAAGCACACAAATAATACTGAACAGTGTCATCCAAGGTAAATTATTGGCTCTTTGTACCAGAGAGATGTGCCTACCCAAGCCCAAGGCAATGCTCAGAAGAGTGGATATGTGCTTCCATGTTGCCCACAGGAGGTTGGGAACAGGCCAAAAGATAGAGAGGTCATTGTCAGCAAGATTTACATCCACCCTGCAGGAGTGGAAAGGCTGTAAGAGTTATGTGACTCACTGAAGTTCAGGGTTAACGGATACATCGTAAAAACATAAACCAGTGATTTCTGAAGGTGACCATTAAACACAGTACTCAATCTTCCTGGGTCTGGAAATCATTCTTCAGAGTATCCTGTTAAATGCCTTTTCATTATCAGCAACTGGTCTTCTTTAAAAGATACATGCAGCCAGCAGCTTTCTACAGGCAAGACAGACTCTGGGAAATTGGATTTTTTTTCCTTACAAAAATCATATTAATGTCACTTCTTTTAACACACACACACACACACAGAGCAAAGTCAGGTACAGAAAATGCTCATTTAAAAGCTGGGACCCTGGTGTTTAGCAATACACAATCACAAAACCAAGGTCCTTAAACCTGGGCCATGCTAGCCATAGACTCCTGCTCACTATCATGCTGGTGTCCAGTCTAATCTGTACCCTGAAATGTGTGCTCTGTCTCCTTGCAGTTACATGACATATACACCATCAGGAAAACAAAGTGAAAATGACTAAGGAATTTTTCTAAATTTCAATCACTTCACAAGGACCAGGATACAAATGAACGTCAGAAGTGATCTTATAAAAGAAGCAGATTCTGGAAAAAGAGAAAACAGAAGCCCATCCTTATGAAAAATGCAAAGGAAATCTTCACTGTCTTTGTGCAAGCCGCTTTTCCAAGAACCTAAGGTGCCTGCAAACATCTGCACAGATAGCAATAGCAATGCAATCGCCGCTCTCAGTCACTGCTCTGGCTCATTCCCACTATAGAGGCTGAGAACAGCCAGATGCTCTCCCAAGCCTCCCCTGCCCCTATAGGAGTCCTATGACCTGCTGTTGGTCAGTGAGAGACACAGGAACATCTGTTGGAAGTCATCTGCAAAAGACTTTCCTCCGTAACGAAAAGAGAGAGGCTCATTTTATCCTCAAGTTGAAGGTTTGGTGACCAGAACTAGGCAATCATCTTGCAACCAGGAGGGGCAAATCAAGAGAATTCCAGAGATGCTGAGCCAGCATCAGGGCATACTAGAAGTGTTCAACCAGTCTTGAAAGCACCTGCCTCCAACTTCCTAAACAGATAATAAATCAGCTTTTGGTTCGATCACTACGTGTCGGCTTCTCTGTAACTTGTAGCCAAAAGCATCGTACAGAACACAATGAGCATCCTCTATTCTTTCATGAAGGAGGATTTGGCACTTTACTGCAGCCCCTAAAAGCAAATCCCATTCTGCCAAGTATTAGCAATTAAGGCAGATTTTTGCTGAAAATCTTACAGGAATATGAAGAAGTAGATTAGATCATCAGACTAGATATTTCCCTCTAAAGTCCCAGTTTGAACTTACTCCTCTTGACATTTTTTCCATGCAGATTTCTGAGCCTTACCATCTTTAGTCTTCACTATCTCCTGGAAATTCCCAATTCCTAGCCTCTTTATTATTCATCCCCAGCAACTGAGCTCTCTCCTGGATTCTCCAGTCATGAATTCTTACACTCATGACTCTACCCAGTAAACAAAAGGTATTACTTAATAGAATCTGTCCTCTTTATAAGATGGGGTTTATGGATAGTAAATAGCAAATGATCATTTTTTGCAAATGATTTGTTTCTTACCATACTATACTCTCTTCCACTGCCAGAGTTTGATTGGCTAACTAGGAAGGAGGGAAGAAAAAGAATGGAAAAGAAAGGGGGAAGAGAAGGAAAGTGAAATAAAGACTTCCCCTTAATGTTCAAATTCTACCATTAACTCCCCTACCACTCTCCTCAAAACAAAAATAAAACCAAAACCCTACAGGACAAAACCAAACAAAAACACTTTCTTTTACTTCCTCCTCTATCTCCTGCCTTTTGGATCTCCTTCCATTAGCTGGAAATAATTTTGAAAGCGCAACCTATACTACTCCTGACCTCCCTTTTCTTGCTTCTCACTCACATCCTCACCTGATCTATGGCTTCAGCCTCCTGGCACCACACTAGAACTGTTCAGGTAGAGTCTAACACCCTTCGGTGCCCAGATTACCCATCCAAATGAAATTCAAGTGCCATCATGAAATATGGTATTATTTCATTTTGATGTAGGTTCCTAGATGTAGGTTCCTTTGATGTAGGTTCCCAGCTAGAACCCCATGTTATCTTTGGGCCACAATTCAGATTAAAGGACTAAAAATATTACCTTTTAATCCCTCATCACTACCAAGGTGCACACACACTCCAGAGTCACCGCATTCCTACAAGCAGCTCTGGCCAGTTGTGACAATACAAGCTTAGGCCACAGAGGCCAGGGACCACATCCACCCAAAATACTTATAGGTGGAGGCCAATGCCAAAGTGATGGCAAGTGTAATCGATGACAAACAGGTGGCAAGTGACGATGGTTCTGAGCAAACATGCAAGTGGGTTTTGAAGTTTTCTGAGATAACTTGCTGCTTTTTGCCCCAAGTATAAAGCAAGTATGCTATGCTGAGATAACTTCTAACACTTTTTCATCTGACTATAGTTACATATGCCAAAGCTGTGATCTCCCCTGCCGTACAGAAAAATAAATCCTGGGCTTTAAGAAGCTCTCACCATTTTTTTTTTTTTTTACATTCTTTCTAAAAGCATGAAACTTTAAATTCAAGAGATTTTCTACCCATTGGGGTTAAAAGTTGAAAACCAGGAATGGGTTCTATCCCTCAAATATCACCACTGGCTGCCCATGGCCAGCAGAATGCATGAGGCTGTTGAGCTTCCTTCCCTGGGCTTACCAAGGATACTTCAGGATGGGGGCCCGGAATTTGGAACATTCTTTTGTCTCACAATCGCAAATGGCATGAAATTGAATCATGCGGAAAGAAGGAGTGTAGCCGCCAGAGCTACAAGGGCTCTTGTCTTACTGCAGCACCATAGCTGAGCTTAGAGCTAAATGCCTCTTCCATCCCCTGGGGTCTCGGCTTGATCGGGTGACATATTGCTGGCCTCATCTTAGCCCAGCCGTCACTTTCGACTCGTATTTTGTCAGGCATCATGAGGCCAAGGAAAAGGCGAGAGGGGTAAACCAGGCATCTGTTTATTCAAGTGTTTTTTGTTCAAGTTTTTCTTTTTTTCATTGCACTGCGCTCTTTCCTAGCCCCACCTCTAGAAAGAGCAACTTCGCCAGAAAACCTGGTAGCACCAGCTGCTTTAGAGGAGAGGCGTTTTAAACAGAGCCCAGAGGAAGCCAATTACCTGCCTGCTTGTCTGAGCAGGTTTCATTTGCCAGTATTTGCTAAATGCAAGCTGCCTGGGAGGGCACATAATGGCTCAGTTGATTTGCTTTTATACACATGTGCATATGACAGGAATTCCTCAGAAAACACATCTTAAGTCTAATCACTATGTGCATTACAAAGCTGTTTTTCCACCCGTGTATGAGAGGAAGGGGGAAAACTGGCTTTCTTGCTAATTAAAAAGGAAAAAGAAATGCTAGGGATACACAGCACTTTATCCTGGGGCTACAACAGAAGTCTCACTTGCCCTGCTTTTATCACCGGCTATCCCTCTCACTCCTCCACTGGCATAAATCAGGCCTCCAAAGCTTGCCCAGGCCCCTTCCCCTGCATCAACACTGCCTCCTAGGAAGGAACTAGGAATGGGGGGCATGGGGGGCGGGGGATATTGGCACTGGTTCCTGTCTTTATACTGCTGAGTTAGTTCCATTGCCAGCTCTTTATCTTACAAGAATCATATTTCAGTAAAACCATCAATACTTGGGTCTCCCCCTCTAGATTACAAGCCACATGAGGGCAGAGACCAGGTCTCACTCAACTTTCTATGCCCAGCCTCTTTCTTGGCACACAAGGATCACTTTACAAATGTTACTTTAACAAAATTGGTCATTTTCCAGAATTAAATGGGTTGCGTTCTCATTTTCATATTCACCAAGCCAAGTACCAGGTATCACCATCTCTCATAGGCTTAGGAATCTCAATCAAAGCAATTGGGTTTTCTTCAAAAATTTTGCTTATGTCTCTCTAGGCCCACCCTGTTTTACTACTGTTATTTCACCATTTTTTTTTTCTTTCATTCCGGAAGTACCTCAGTTCAAATTGTAAATTATAGAGTGATCTGTATTGGTCTGGCCCACTGGGAAGCAGAAACAATGGAATTACCCATACGAAGACTGTATTAGGGAAAGTACCTTTATGAGATGAAATGGGGAAGAGCTGGGTAAAGTGGGAGAGTGGTCAGATTGCCAGGCACATCTCAAGAGGGGGGAGATGGCACATGCAAGCCCCAAAGGTGGCTGAGTAATTTATGGAAGGTTTGGCAAGGCAGTCAGGGAGGGCCAAGGCTGGCCACCAGAGGATACTTGTGTCCCCCAGGAACTGGCCTGCCTTAGCCTCTCTGCCACACTCAGCCAGAGGCTGGGACCAGGCTTCAGGAAGGGACCTCAGCACAAACGTGGAGATGGATTTCAAAGCTAAGGGCTTTGGTCGGTTACCTCCTGTGCCTGCAAGTGCTTTCTCATGGCCACCCCATCACCCTACTGAGGGAAAGGGACTATGAATCAACTTTATGTTGCCATGACCATGCTTCTTGAGTGCTCCTCACCCAGATGAAGCCCCAAGGTTTGGGATGACAACCACCACAAACAAATCAGCTGTCCTCTAAGAGTTCAGAAGGACCTAGAGAAAACTATGGTTCACCTTCCCCCACCACAGACAGGCCTGGGAATTGACCAGAAGCAGCTAAGAGATGCAACAGGGCACGAATACCATCACATTTTGGCAAGTGGTTCTCTGCAGAGGAACTAGGGATGACTTGGCAGGGTCACTGCCCCAGGGGCAATGTCACACTGCAACCCACCAAGGGTGGTGTCTCTTTGGGTTGTACATGGCAACAATCCACCTGGAGGGACTATGCCCAAGCCCCCATAACCTCCTTCAGGCCCTCCAGAAAGCCACCCCTCATAAACACACGTTCCAAGTACAACGCAATGTCCTTGCTCTGCCAAACGTACACTGCTGTCCCCATGCAGAGGGATCTGAAGGACTCACAGAGCATATGACAACTCACCCTCTCTGCACTTGCCAAGCAAGCAGGCTTGCCAAGGGCAAAGAGCCCCTCACACCAGAGTCTGGTAAAGAATTGTTCTGTTCCTGATTTGTTTGCAACTTTAACTGCTTTGAAAAAAGAATGGGGCTGGCAAGGAGATGGGCCAGCAGTCAGAAGTCCCCATGCTCCTGCCTTCTTTTACAATAGACAGCAAACAGATTAGGCTGTCCGACACGGACATTTCTTCCCCACCCGACCATGTCATATGCCACCTGCTTTGCCCTGGCAATCAACCTAATACTGGATTCTCACAACCCTCCCCTAGAAGCAAAGGCTTAAGAGAATTTGGTAAGGAGGCCTATATTCATCTTGAGGTCTGGCTAGAAAATTGCCCCAACCCATCAAAATGTCCATTTTGCTGTTCACTGTAGAGTGTGCACATGGTAGGGCAATTACTTCAGCTTTTCTTCTGGCTCTCCCTGGCACAATTATTCACCTAGGAATCAAGGAAAGAAAGTGTTTCCTACCATGCCATCCCCAAAGGTCTCGGTTCTCTCTTTAAATTCTGTATTCTGTTCACACATTCTGGGCATTCTGACAAGTCATTTGTCTATGTACGCTTCAAACAGCCTTGCACATAGAAGATGCCTGATAAGTGTTTGCTGAAATAGTTGCCCATCCTTGCCTCAACCCAGCTGTACATGACAGCCAGTCTCCTCATGCTGCCCACTTGCGCTGAACTGAAACAGAAGTGGGCCCCTCAAAAGCCGTATTTGTACTATATGGTCATAGCTGATTAGCCCAGATTGAACATCTGACCCAAATTTGGCGATTCAGATGGTCTGTCCTGGGAATTTGGAATTAGAATTTAAAGACTGATGAGATTCATATGTGTGGCTAGGAGTGGTCAGGAGTCAGATTCCACCAAATGGACAGAGAAAAAACTGGTCTGCAGAAGGAAAACAAATACAGCAGATAGAAGCCGATGCTGTCAAGTGCCCTGCTCAGATCCTTCATTCCACCTTGTGTGCACTAGCCAAGCGCCAAGCGCCAGCATTTTCCTGAGAGCTTTCTCTAAAGTCTTCCTTGGCAGTCCTGAAACAATGACAGAAAAAGTAGTGCAGAAATATTCCAACTCCCGGGGCGCCTGGTGGCTCAGTCGTTAAGCGTCTGCCTTCGGCTCAGGGAATGATCCCGGCGTTCTGGGATCGAGCCTCACATCAGGCTCCTCTGCTAGAAGCCTGCTTCTTCCTCTCCCACTCCCCCTGCTTGTGGTCCCACTCCCCCTGCTTGTGTTCCCTCTCTCCTTGGCTGTCTCTATTTCTGTCAAATAAATAAATAAAATCTTTAAAAAAAAAAGAAAAAGAAAAAGAAATATTCCAACTCCCTCAACCTCTACTTGGGATAATTCTGAATGTGTGTGCTAGAACGCTGGTTATCAGCCAGGCAATTTTGCACCCCAGGGGGCATGTGACAGTGTCTGCAGACATTTTTGGTTATCATATCTGGGAAAAAGGGAGGGATATCTATGAATAGAGACCAGGGATGCTGTTAAACATCCTACAATGCTCAGGAAAACCCCCACAACAAAGAATTATCCAGCCCAAAATGACAATAGTGCCAAGGCTGAAAGAGATTGAAGACTTAAGTTCCCCAGAGCCAGTAACCAGGTTGCTAAGGTGTCCTTTACTGGCCACCTTCTCTTCCTTCTCTCACTTCTCTATTCCCTTACCGTTGTTTTCCTTCACCTCCCAAATAAACTACTTGCACTTAAGTCCTTAATCTAGGATCTGGCTCTGGATGAACCCAACTAAGATGCTGAGCTTGATATATGTTCAGTTCCTGGTTCCAATGCTTCTTAAGATGCAAACAATTAAGCCTAATAGCAAGAGTTTGCTAACTATACAATATTAGAGGGGCACAGTCAACCTGCAAGATTGCTCACACTTCTGATACCAATTGCAGGTTCAAGAAGTTACCAAAACCACCGTCGGTTTTGGCTCAGAGGATAAATCAGGCTAGACCTGCTCTCTTTCTGCAGCTTTCTTCCATCCAAGGGCCAACTGCATTCTCCAATCTGAATCTCAATTAAGATTAGGGTGACCAACCATCCTAGTTTTCCCAAGACTGGCTTTAGCAATGGAAGTCTTACTTCCCAGAAAACCCTTCAGTCCTGGGCAAACTGAACAGTAGGTCACCATAATTAAGAATCAGCGTTTGGAGGTTTTAAGTTATTGAAAGCTTTTCCAGTGGCCAGTGTATACTTTGGTCTCCATCTGAAATCAATGCTGTATGTTTTACAGTGGGGGGCAGGGTGGGAATGAGTCGCTGGATCCAGGCACACTCCCCACCTCATAACATTACTGAACACCAAACTTGCAGACTGGCTGGACTGAGACACCTCCCCTGGGCCCACGTGGAGCCCCACGGCAGTGAGGCATCACAGCTTGGTGGTGAGATCATGCCTAGAAAGACTTCTGAAAATGTGAACTGCTGAGAGTCATCATTAATTATATATTAGAGGGCACTCAACCAGGAGAGCTGGCATGCACAGCCAAAGGAAAACCCCAGTGGTCAGCAGCTGGAATTAAGAGATTGCCTCATGCTGGAACTGACATCAGCCATCTCAAAAAAAGGGGGTGTGGCCCAGAAGGCTGTCAGCCTCAAGGGCTGCAGGATCACAGCACAGCAATCTTGTGCTTGGAGAGAGACTCAGAGGTACCACATGGACCATAAAAGTAAAACTGACAACCCCTCAATACCAAGTCCAAGAGAATCCAGTATTGCCCTATTTTCCTTACCCTTGAAGAGGGAAAGTGTTACCCTCAAAGAGCTCAAAATCTTGCCACAAAGAGACAAGAGCATGAGGTACAGGCAGCTACCACAGTATGTGCCATAGACAATGAGTTCTCTAGGAGTTTGTGACATTCATTTGCTCTACAAGTGTTTACTGAGCATTACTGAGCATGTCAGGTACTGTACTAGACACTAGATACCGAGGAGGGGGAAAGTCAGGAATCCCTGTCCTCATGAAATACATATTCTAGCAGTTTTGAAACTTCTGATGACATAATTCTATAGTGAATAAATATTTGGTAAACACTGTGAAGGAGAATGAGAGTACTAATACCATGTGAGCAATAATATTTATTGCTTTAAGCCAAAAAATAAAAGGTCCATGTTGTCGTAACTCAGGTAGACACCACGGAGGATTATAGGGAGAGGAAAACTTGACCAGACAGATGGTCTCTAGAGGGTGAAGTGAGTCCAGCACGAACCAACTCAACTGAAGAAGCTGACCCTAGAGAAGACAGCAGGGTGGCTCAGCCAGCCACCTGGAAAGCATGCCGGGTCCAAGTCTGAGAGGGTGACTGACTCCCAAGACTGAGTGAAAGCAGTTAAGGCATAGTTACCACCCAGTAACTATACCTGCTACGTGTTGTTCTCACCCTCCTCTTTCATCCGATCCTCCATTACGTAGTTGAATCTTCCTACCACACGCCAAGCACTATATTTGATCCTGGGTTCACACAGTGCTAAAAGAAAATCAGTGTCTGCCCCAAAGAACTTTGTCTGGAAGAGGAACTAGGCAGGTAAATAGGAAGTTATGATGGGTATGGTAATGCTACAGTGGGGTAAGGTAGAGAATGTCAGGCATGCTAATCTCCCCCACTAATACCTTACATTATTCAACTCCAGCCCAACTCAACCAATCACGGTTCCCTCACTTTACATACTAAATGATGGTGGCTATTTCTTCCCACAGTGCTCTTTCTCACACTGTTCTGGATGCTTGGCTTTTCCTCCTGCTTCCCCACTTCATCAGGCTAAGTCACACTCACATTGCACAATCCTCCTATTCATATACTCTCTTCTCCTTTGCTCAGCCATGGTACAAACGACATTTGCCTCTAGAATACTTAACACACACTACACCAGTTCTTGGTTTATAAATCTTTCTTCTCTACCAGATATGAATAAAGGGCCCAAATCGATATCATTTGGTTGCTGCCAATTTATTCATTTAGCACAGTAATGAAGATTTTTTTTAAAAGATTTGAGAAAAAGAGACAGAGAGAGAGAGCACACAAGTGGGAGGAGGGGCAGAGGGAGAGGGAGAAGCAGACCCCTCACTGAGCAGGGAGCCCTATGCAGAGCTCAATTCCAGGACCCTGAGATCACGACCTGAGCCAAAAGCAGACGCTTAAACAACTGAGCTATCCAGCATCCCTCAAGATTTCTTAAGATTTTATTATTTTAGAGGAGATGGAGAGAGCAAGTCAGCTGGAAGAGGGACAGAGAGAGAGGGAGAAAATCTCAAGCAGACTCCACACTGAGCACAGAGCCCAACGCAAGGTTCAATCTCATGACCCCAAGATGATGACCTGAGCCAAAACCAAGAGTCAGACACTTAACCAACTGAGTCACCCAGGCACCCCAAGTAATGAAGATTTCTGAATGAACTAATGAATGAAATGAAATGATCAAAAACTCTAGCTTCTGGGGGCCAAGAAAAAAATCAGAAATGAGGCATGAGGTTGATAATTCTGAACAAAGAGGCAAAGAGGACTGTACCCTTTGGTAGAATTTTTTTTTCCAACAATTTTCTCCTTTATTCCAGCTTTTTAAACAAAGAACTATATATAAAGTGTACGATTTGTTGAGTTTGGACATATGCAAACACCTAGGAAACCATCACCACAAGCAAGATAATAGATATATCCAACACCTCCCAGAGAGAACACTGACCCAGCTAGGCTACTTTGCATCATTCCTTCTCCAAAGCTCTCCAACCAGTGACAGGAGGCCAGGAATATCCCTCTAGTGGAGTTTCCTTCCCCCAGAAGTAAGAAGCCATGGGAAAAGTCCTCCTATCCCAACCACCTCCCAAAAATACTAATCAGAAAAACATTATTAGACAAAACCCATGCTTTACAAGGTGTGGACTCCAGACTTCTACAGGAATTTAAAGATTATGAACCCTACTGAAACTCTTCCCACAAAACCAATAAGAGCCAATAAACTCTAATAGTTCAGTTTTCTTCTGAAATATGAAGATAATCCTCACATCACCCTGATGGTCTAGGTTCATTGCTGATGGGCGAGTAATCCACTAAGGCTTTTGCTTTCAAAAGGGTATTTAAGAAGGAAAAGAAGGAGGAACAGGAGAAAGGGGGAATGGAGGAGGCAAAGAAGGACAGGAAAGAGAGAAGAATTGAAAAGCAGTTGGGAAAAAGGAAAAAGAAAGTCTAGATAGAGTTGATCTTTTGGGCCATTCAGACTTTTAGATTCAATCACCTTACACCAATCTGTGATATTTATAGTCCCCAGGTGCATTTCACCTGATCAAAAAAACAAACACCCTTTTCCATGCATAGGTACGCATGACCTACTATTTAGCCTTTTAATCACAAGGAAAAAAATACATTTATTCACTCAGAACTACAACATCTAAGCCCCTAAAGCACTACACAGTTCAACATCTGGAATTCATCATCAAGGTTATGCTACTCAAAGAGCCAGCATAAGGGAGGTAGGCTAAGCCCTACAACTTAGGCACACACAGAAGTGAGGAAGTATAGATTACAAGCCCATCTTCAACTTCATTTTGCTCCTGCACAATTAGTGTGCAGGTTGACTAGCATTTACTAATATGACTAAGTTTAACAAAGCCATTAAAAACACATGGAGTTAGAAGCAAAAAGCCAGGGGATGTTGAAAATCTGAGAAAAATCCAGTACCTCTCAACATATGGCTGTTTTCAGACTTAAAGATTTTGTTCTATTTTTTTAAGTGGTTTCTCCTTCCCTACAACCAGAATCTTAGTACACTTTACCATAAAACAATCAGGAAAATGCACTTACGGCAGCCCAGCTCCTTGCCTTATGCTGTGTCCTCAGGAACCCTGCATCCTGGAGGAGCTTGTAAGTGATGGGTCATTCACCAGGCATTAGACTGCACTGGGCTGAGCACCGTACTTAGTGAGGCACTTGTAGCCCAGTTGAAAACTTAAGTCACCTTGACAGCTGCAGAACTGGTACACCTACTCAGGACAGGAAGTCTCTCCACTATGGAAGAGCCATCTAGGAACGATTAGGGGTGAGGAAGCCCACAAACAGAGCCAACTAAGGGAATGCTCAGGTCAGAGAGGGAGAACCAAGAAGAGCATTGACCCTGGGGTCAGAGCCAATTTTGAATCTTGACCCTCTTTCTTTTGGGCTCAGTTGCTTTCTCTCTCTGAGCCTTAGTCTCATTTTTAAAATGATAAAAGCAATAATAGTATCTATCTAATTGAATTATTGGGAGAGTTAAATATTATGTAAAAAGCCTAAAACAGAGCCAGGCACTCAGTAGAACTCAATAAATGAGTCTTCCTTTTTATGCATTTGATAATCTTTCCCATGCAATAGTTGTCCAAATCCCTACTAGTTGTCAGTCTTCAGTTAGTCTCCTGAAGACAGGAAACCTAAGATCTGGCCTGTATTCAGCCCCCAAGATTCGAAGACTGATAACTGATCAGATTCCCAAATGTCGAACTAGAAGAAGCCTAAAAAACTGTCAAGGCTGAGTACTTTCCAAATCCTCTTTTTTTTACACAGAAGCTACTCTTCAAACAAAAAGTTTCTGCAGAAATTCAATACTAAACAGAGCAGAGCTCATTTGGTTCAAGTGGAGGTAATAGGGTACAACAAACCACTCACTTGCTACTTGCAGCCATTCCTAGTCATGCCCTTGAAGCACCTCCACAAGACCCCAAGTCCCCAGACAACATGGTTAGAAAGCTAGTCAAGGGGCACCTGGGTGACTCAGTCAGTTAAGCTCCAACTCGTGAGTTCATCTCAGGTCATGGTCTCAGAGTCATGAGATCGAGCCTCACATCAGGCTCCACTCGAGTCTACTTGAAATTCTCTCTCTCCCTCAGCCCCTCCCCCTGCTCAGGCACATGCTCTTCCTCTCTAAAAAGAAATAAGATCTTAAGAAGAAAACTAATGGTCTAGTACACCCTATTTTATAAGTAGAGAAACTGAAGCCCAGAAAGGTTAAGTCACTGCCCACAATGGTATTCAAGGATTTAATATAGAACCAAGTTGAGAACCCTAGACTCTTTGCCATGAGATAATGGTCCGTGATATCACCCAGAAGAGAAGAAACTTGTCTTCAGTTCCCCCACCTTCCCAGGGCATTCATTCAAACCTTTGACAATTGTTTTCCCTTCATTCCAGTCTCCCCATGCCCAAAGTATTATACCCTCCAAACCTTCTCAGTCTCCTCTTCTCAAAACTTACCCACCCTCTCCCTTGTTCCCTCAAGTCCCTGCTCACCACTGTTCAACATGCTGACAAACCAATCAGTAAAGAGATTTTTGGATGCTTATATATTAGCCAAATAATGTCTACAAGTATATTTTAACAAGAAACCCTTATTTTTAAAAAAGGTCAAGAGAAGATTCATATTGACCACTAGGTTTTAGACCTATATTCTTCTAAATTGTACCATGCCTTACCTTATAGTACTAGACTCACTTTACCAGCGATATCAGTCACTCTGGCCATACCTTTGCCCCAGACCATGCTCCCATTTCTCCCTCACCTCCAAATGCAGCCAATTTACTACTATTGTTGGTTATCATAAGGAGAGAGAACTTCTGTAAGTCAGAGGTGAAAGGCTACAAGGGGAAAGTAGAAGCAGAGTTAAATACCCCAAAATGAAACATGACACAACTCCAACTGAACTCTCCGCAAAAATACTCCCCATCCACTGTTCTCAAGCACCTGATGTATACCCAAGCAGTGCAAAAAAAATCACAGGCACTTTGATCAGAATACTACAAAAGTAACTGATAATCAGAAAACCCAATTTTTAGGGGCGCCTGGGTGGCGCAGTCGTTAGCGTCTGCCTTCAGCTCAGGGCATGATCCCAGCGTTATGGGATCGAGCCCCACATCAGGATCCTCCGCTATGAGCCTGCTTCTTCCTCTCCCACTCCCCCTGCTTGTGTTCCCTCTCTCGCTGGCTGTCTCTATCTCTGTCAAATAAATAAATAAAATCTTTAAAAAAAAAAAAAAGAGAGAAAAGAAAACCCAATTTTTAGCCCCGACTCTGCCATTAACTAGCTGTGTGGACTTGGAACACTCTCATTACTACTTTGTATCCATGTATCCTCAATTGTAAAGTGGAGAAGGGGGAATAATGGCTCTGAAGTCCCCCCAAATCTAATTTTGTACAATTCTGTCATTCTTCAAGATGTTTAAGGGAGAGATGATACAGACACGTGGTTTCCAAAAATGTGTTCTTCCTTCTATAGCTTCCCCTTCTCTACTGAGAAGCAGCAGCCTACCAGGAACTACTCCTCCCAGATGCCCTTACAGCTAGGTGGTGCCATGTGACTTGTTCTCCCCAACAGAATATGAGTGGAAATAATGCAGGTCACTTCCAGGCAAGGCGATTAAGATGCTGATGTCCCTCTTCCACACTCTCTTCCCCTATCTCTCGCTGGATGCAGAGGATTATGAGGGCCTAGAAGAGGGCAGATCCACAAGACAAGAAGGAGGCTGGATCCCTGAATCACCACATGGACGAAGTGACCACTTATTAAGCACATGTGTGCTGGAATATTACATGAATTAGAAGTCAACTTTTTAGTGAAGCCACTAAAATATGGTGGTTTATTTGCCACCAAAAGCATTATAAAAGCAGCTAGCATTATATTAACTAAAAGAAATACAGACTGAGATTTAGAACTTCATTACAATTTGAAAATTATTTATGCAAAGGAGTATGTTAAGAGTTGGGGAGATTGATCAATGAGAAAATCTATCCCTTCCCACGTCCAAACCTAGGAAAGCAAAGACATATTCAAGTTCCTAGGTCATGAGGCAAAATGAGGTGAATTCCATAAGAAAGGTAAAGATCTGTAGAGAGAGGAGAAAGGGAGAATAAAGGCCACCCAACTCAGCTCACGGCAGACTATTCTGGAAAACATGCAAGGGAACCATAATTAGTTCCCAGATTGAGTTGAAATTATGTTTCAGTTAAGACATGTCTCCTGATACTCAGGGTGACCCATACTGCCCTCTGGTTAACACCTTTGGTTTGGGAGTAATGGCTGCTCCCCCAATACACCATGACTCCCAACATGACCAGGCTCAGCCCAAGCACAACGAATGTGATTTGCCTGGAGGTGTAGTTCATCCTTTACTAACTTTTTAATTCTCACAGATGAAGGAACAAGATATGTCAAGCTCACTGACCACCTGGAGGGACTGGGAGGAAATACAATTACCATCATGGGAAAGCATGCTAAAAGAACTGATCCTGAGGTACTTCAAATTTGCTAACACCTCTGAAAAGAGAACAGTTGGACATCAGGTGGTCACTAGCCACTGAACGTTACTCTAAACTTCTCAGGGGTTGAGAATATTGCCATTTATTACTTGGGGACTTGTCAAAGTATTATTTTCATTGTGCTAATAAATACTATAAATGTCAAAATAAAAAATACTCTAAGTTCTGGAACTTGTCTTATCTAAATCTATATGATCTGGAAATATTTAGCAAGGGAGCCCTGTAATACAAAACAGATACAGAAAGGGTCCCAAGGAAAGCCCTTGGGAAATGCCAAACTATTAATTACATGTTAAACCGAAAGTCTCCTCAACAGCAATTGCCTATGCTGCAAAGAACAAAGCCAAATGTATTCCACGGGAAGGAGTAGAGAAGTCCAAATTCTTTGGCTCCTTTGAGAAAAGGCCTTTAAAGATGAAACAAAATTGTAATGAGTATCTGAATTTTGTTTAGATTGTGAGGAGAAGGGAAGAGAAGCTTGTAGATTTTTGTTTCCAAAAAAAAAAAAAAAAAAGAGAAAGAAAAAAACAAATTCTGATGTTTACTATAATCACAAGCCTAAACTAAATCTAAAAATTTATATGCAAAAACTCTAAACCGGAAGATGTGCCAGGAAGACTCTCACTTCCTATAAACCTGTCTATAAGCCCTCTTCTCACAGGGAATCAAAGTCATTTATCAAAATATTTTAATTTTAAATCTAAAAGAGTAACAACATGAATACTTAAAAGTGAATTTCATATATATATATCTATATAGATAAATATAGATATATAGATATATATCTAGATAGATAGATAGATATAGATAGATATAGATCTAGATAGATAGATAGATATATAGATATATATCTAGATAGATAGATAGATATAGATAGATATAGATCTAGATAGATAGATAGATATATAGATATATATCTAGATAGATAGATAGATATAGATATATAGATGTGTGGGTCACGCTTTTTGAGGGTTTCTGCTTTGACATCATTTGTAATGATGTGGAATGTATTATCAGAGTTATTTCCCAGACAAGGGGTTACAGAATTTTTTTTTTTAAAGATTTTATTTATTTATTTGACAGAGACAGAGACAGCCAGCGAGAGAGGGAACACAAGCAGGGGGAGTGGGAGAGGAAGAAGAAGGCTCATAGCAGAGGAGCCTGATGTGGGGCTCGATCCCATAACGCTGGGATCACGCCCTGAGCCGAAGGCAGACGCTTAACCGCTGTGCCACCCAGGCGCCCCAAGGGGTTACAGAATTATTAAACCACAACACTGATAAATGCAGACTGATTCAAATTCAGAATGAAGATGAATGTGACTGGCATATGGAGGGCACAGCCTGACCCAGTTTGCAAACGGATCATAAAAAGATCTCAACCTCCACATAAAAGACCAGCAATTTACCTGCACCGCCCCAGCGAAGCCCAGCACAGTCCTACATTTTTCCAAGAGCCATAACCACCCACAATGACGCATCCTTGGGCACTCTCAGAGGCCCCTAGCAGCTAACACACTACACTGGGCCTATAAAGCCTGTTTTTAAGTTTGTTTATCTTTATTTATGTGAATTCCCCCACAGCGTCCTCCTCGATGAGGCCATTAAGTGCTTGTTTCTGAAGCTGGTGCAATCCTTGTTTTTTCCTTTGGCTTTTGCCATTCAAATCTGGGTCTCCGCCCATGAGTCATTCTTAGCCAGCTGGCTCTGGAGTACCTGCTTGGCAGAAACCACTTACCCTTTTATTCCATGCTACCTGGCTTCTTCCTGTCACAAGGAGGTTTTCCCCAAAGCGGATGGAAGGCATTTCACACAGGATGAGCAATTATTTGTGTTGTGTTTTGCCACCGAGTCTCTTTATTGCTCTCCCAGGCAGATCTGATAGAGTTCCTCTGAACAGCTGGAAAGGATGTGAACCTGGGGAAGTTTCTAGTCATTACTTCACTGGTTGTGATTATGGCATTGATAAAATTTTGTGGTTCGTTTTTTTAAAAAACTACTCATTTCTCCAAAAGGTGTTTCTGACTTTAATATATATTTTTATTTGTAATAAAATATTAGTACTCAAACAAGAATTAACGTGTAAGGTTATTGAAAACACTTGTCAGACCCTTCCAACTCATTACATGTAGGTAGTGAGTAAAATTCAAATGAATTGCTTTCATATTAAGATGTTACAAAACTAATCTTACCTTGAGCCACCATATTTAAAATTACAGTAGATTCACAGTACAAAGAATATAAAGTTTAGTCAGGTGGTAATGAACTAGAAAAGACCTTTTTCTCCTATCAAGACACACACACACACACACACACACACACACACACACACACACACACACACAGAGTCTCTCGCACTCTCTCCCTCCCTCCCTCCAGGAAAGAAGGTCGGGTTCACATAAGAGCAATTGATAGTCATGTATTCCAGAGAACTGAATGTGGAGAAACTTCCCATTCCGCATTTGACCCAACTGGCAGAGCATCAGTCTATAGAGGTACTTCTCCGGCAAGCACAAATTGAATGCTCTTAGGTCAATTCCTGTTTCTCCAACCATTGCAAAGACCAAGGACTAAGTGATGGGCTCTCAGCTGAATATTCAGTCCATTTTGCTTATTTCATTTCTTCTAGCATTAAACTTGCAATCAATTAATTGATCTGTATATCCAGGGGAAAATAAATTGATGTCAAAAAAGATGATGAAGTGCATAGAGGCACAGCCTACACTAAGTAAAAATGATTTCTAATGTAAGTACAAATCCAAACTCTAATATATAAGTATACAAGTATAAATAGAGAAGTGAAATACTTAGAGCATAAAATATGTAAGTACATATACTTACATAAGTAATAAGCATAAAGTCAATAGAGTATATAAGTAAAACATAGCCTAAAGGTATAGGAGCATACAAAAGTATATACTAATTCAAATTACAAAAACAATAATTTCTTCAATATTTAGATTTTTGTGAGAATTGCTTCAACCCCTTGGCGGGGGGGAAGGGGGCAGGGAACTGTACAGAGATCTACAAACGAGCCAATCATCTGTCCACTTTACCTGTATAGTAAAGACAGTAGAGACAAAAAAAAAAAAAATTGGGAAAAGTTAGACCACAGTTTTGCTTGTAAATGGACATTTTTAATAGCACAGTATTTTTTATTTGGTATGACTTTAACGCTAAGAAACTTGACAAAAAATGAAATCTCTGCTGGGATGCCTGGATGGCTCAGTCGGTTAAGCATCTGCCTTCAGTTCAGGTCATGATCCCAAGGTCCTGGGATTTAATCCCATATTGGGCTCAGCGGGGAGCCTGCTTCTCCCTCTGCCTGCTGCTCCCCTTGCTTGTGCACATGCACGCTCTCTGATTAAATAAACAAACAAACAAATAAACAAACAGCTTTTAAAAAAATGAAATCTCTGCTTATATTCTGGTTTTGTACTTCACCCAAAGCAGGGTGAAAAAAGCACTGAAAAACGTATCAAAAGCAAGTAATACTAAAAAAGAAAAAAAAAAAAGAGCTATAACATTTCTAATCTGTATGCTACATTCCAGGATATTCACTAATTTTAGAAAACTAGGTAATATTCTACTGAAATCCTCAACTGTTTCCCCATAGATGTCTAAGAAAAAACGAGGGAATCCATTTCACAGCAGAATATTCTTCGTGACTTATAAGTTTCACATCAAACTTGAACGCTTTGGAGTTCAAGTTTGTTTGCTCTCAGTGATACATGGTTTCCTATTTATATATATTTTAAAAAGTCCTTGAAAAGCTTATAAAAAACTCGAAAGGCTTCTTGGACCTTGAATCCCTCTTGCAAAACATTTTGATGAGTTAAGTGTAAATAAATCTGAAACATATGATTAAATTTCCATTAAAATGCACATGAGTCTAAAAATGAGGGGAAAAATTCTGAGCAAAACAAGCTTTATGCTTTTCCTGACCCCCTAGCACTTGAAAAGTGGTTGGGTACATCCAAATCACTGCCGAGTTTACCACCAGTATGTGAATATACCTTTCCAAGTTTCTAATGTAATGCTCATCATTTGAGTGCACCATTCATCACCCCAGAGCTTTGCTGCAGAAACAAGTGCCAATATGATCTTCATCCGACCATCTGGTATGCTCCCTTCAGCTTGCACCCCAGAATCGAGCCCCCCCACACACACCTCCTGAGGGAATGGGTCCAGGCCAGGATGTGCTAATCTCAGAGCTACCCTAGGAGATTTCCAACAGCTCAGAAAATACAGACATATATGTTGTGGGGAAAGGAACAGGGGTCTTAGCCCTCCACACCCAGAAGAGATCTTGAGACCTCCTGTCCACCATGAAGAAAAGAACTGGGTTTTCAACGCACTGAAGTGAAAGAACTTATTTTTGTAATCCATTCCCCTTTAGCCTAAATTCTCCCTTTGGTTTGTTCCAGCAAATACTGGCAGGATTTGTAAAATCATGGATCCCATTTTCAACATGACAGGTAAACAAGGAGAGCCAGGAGGTAAGGATCTGAAGCATTATAGTTGTGTTTATTTTCCTAAAGGACATGTTCCTTATGATGCCCCAACACTGCCTACATTGTGGAAAGAACCCTCAGAGAAGTTTCCAAAAGGCAATGTTAGTGTCTCCCGGTGCTCCATAAAATCCAAGGGTCTTTTTACAGGACTGTCATCTCTAATCAGCCTCCACTTTATGATAAGGAAATGGAGACCCAGAGAAGCTGAAGAGACTCACAGACATCACAAAGCCTGAGCCCAGAGCTATCTTCACTGAACCAGGGTAGCAGCTTGGCCCTAGTTCTTTGGTGGTTTACCTGCTTAAGAATCACAGTCAGGGGGCGCCTGGGTGGCACAGCAGTTAAGCGTCTGCTTTCGGCTCAGGGCGTGATCCCCGCGTTGTGGGATCAAGCCCCACATCAGGCTCTTCTGCTATAAGCCTGCTTCTTCCTCTCCCGCTCCCCCTGCTTGTGTTCCCTCTCTCGCTGGCTGTCTCTATCTCTGTCAAATAAATAAATAAAATCTTTAAAAAAAAAATCTTAAAAAAAAAAAAGAATCACAGCCAGATCAGCTTAGGCATGTTAGGATCAAGAAATAACAGATGTTGGTGAGGACATGGAGAAAAAGGAACCCTTGTATGCTATTAGTGGAAATGTAAAGTGATATAGCTACTGTGAAACAAAGTATTGGGGGGTCCTCAAAAACTTAAAAATAGAACTACCATATCATCCAGTAATCACAATACTGGATATTTACCCAAAGAATACAAAAACACTAATTCAAAGGGATATATGTACCCCTATGTTTATTGCAGCATTATTTGCAATATTAATGTAAATTACTTACAATGTTAGTGGAGACACTAATGTGATTTTACCTGATACTGTACTGTATACTTAAAATTTGCTGAGAGTGGTTTTAACCACATTGAGATACCACCTTACGCCAGTTAGAATGGCAAAAATTGACAAGGCAGGAAACAACAATTGTTGGAGAGGATGTGGAGAAAGGGGATCCCCACTGTTTTTGGGAATGCAAGTTGGTACAGCCACTTTGGAAAACAGCGTGGAGGTCCCTTAAAAAGTTAAAAATTGAGCTACCCTATGATCCAGCCATTGCACTACTGGGTATACCCCAAAGATACAGACATAGTGAAGAGAAGGGCCATATGCACCCCAATGTTCATAGCAGCATTGTCCACAATAGCCCTTCAACAGATGACTGATTAAGAAGATGTGGTCCATATATACAATGGAATATTACTCAGCCATCAAAAAGAATGATTTCTCAACATTTGCTGCAACATGGACGGGACTGGGGAAATAATGCTATGTGAAATAAGTCAAGCAGAGAAAGACAATTATCATATGGTTTCACTCATTTATGGAACATAAGAAGTAGGAAGATCAGTAGAAGAAAGGGAAGAAGAAAAGGGGGGTAAACAGAAGAGGGAATGACCCATGAGAGACTATGGACTCTGGGAAACAAACTGAGGTCGTCAGAGGGGAGGGGGGATGGGGGAATGGGACAGGCTGGTGATGGGTAGTAAAGAGGGCACATATTGCATGGTGCACTGGGTGTTATACGCAAGTAATGAATCATGGAACTTTACATCAAAAACTAGGATGTACTGTATGGTGACTAACATAATATAATAAAAAAATATTATTAAAAAATTTGCTGAGAGTGTAGATCTTAAATGTTTTCAACACACACACAAAAAGGGGTAATTATGTAAGGTGATGGATGTGTTAAGTAAATTGTGGCAAATATTTCATAATGTACACATCAAATCATTACACTGTATACTTTATATACAGTTTTGTCGATTATACCTCAATAAAGGTGAGGGGCACTAAAAGAAAACAAGTGACAAGACAGGAATTTGCAGCTAAATAGAGATCACCTGTGTTAAACGATGGTACAGCTGCTTCTGACCACCTGCAACAAGGAAGAAGCGAAAGTCTGGAGGACTCATAGCAGGTGACAATTCAAATGAAGATGCTATTTGTCCTGAGAAGACACAATGGGATTTGTCAGCCACAACAGCAAATCTTTCAAAATTAAATCCAGTGTCAAGGCAGAGGTTGGTACTTATCAATGAATGGATGAAACATAAGCCCTGAACCATGCTGGGGGTCAATGAAAAATGAAATTGGCAGTGGGCACGCACATGCACACACACACACACACACACACACACACACACACACACACACACACAGGTAAGCACATGCATGCATTAGTAGTGATAAAGAGAAGGTAGCCCCTTTTGCTGGAAGAGCTCTCTGCAGTGCTCCCTGGAGTCAAGACTAGAGACCAGAGCCCAAGGTGATGATATGGCAAAAACTACAATGGCCAAGATCTCTTCAAGATTTATGCTTCTCTACTTGCAAGTCAGCACTTGATAAACTGCATTTACCTTTCCAGAGAACTATTTATGAAGTTGGCTGTTAGGTTTAGGTAAAAATAGGTCACTATCTTTTCAAAGGCTCTAGAAAAACTCTTAGATCAAAAATGCCTCCCTCACCCTGATCTAATGCCTGGGAAGTCACTCTTAAACTTGTTTCAGTTATTTATGGCCATATAACAAACCAGCCCAAATATTAGTGACTTAAATGAACTATAGTAATTTTATTATCTCTCACATTCTTGGCCAAGATAGCGAAGCTGGGCATGTTCTTCTCATTAGATGGGGCTGCAGTCATCTGCAACCCAACTAGGCTAAACCACTCATATCACATGGTTGGCAGCTGAGGCTAACTTTTGACCAGAAAGCCCACGTGTAGCCTCTGTGTGTGGCTTGTACTTCTCATCTCATGGCAACTGCACTCAGAGAGGATATGGCAAGAATGAATATTCCAAGGGGGGGGGGATATGGATGCTGCCAGTCTCCTAAAGGGCTGGGCCCAGAACAAAGAGTCACTTCCACTGTTCTATTAATCAAATAGCCACTGGCCCAGCCCAGGTTCAAAAGAATAGAGAAATAACCCTTCCTCTCGGTGAGGGTGTGACAAAGAATTAGTGGACATCTTTACCCCACCACAGAGCTGCATTCCTTTTCTTCTGTATTTTTATCACATATATCAAAGCAGCCATGATACCAGCAATGTTTTAGCTTTGCACAAAACCATCATTGCAGCTCACTGTAAATACTGCTTGAATCCTTTCCTGAGAAGTAGTTCTATGGGAGAAAGACTATAATACATCAAAAGCATAGCCCTAACTCTTCACCCTTTTCTATATCTGTGCCCTTTGCCATGTAATTTGGCAATGCCCTCCAGTCTGACTCTGGTCTCATCCATATGATTTGCTTTGGCTGATGAGATGTTAGCAATTGTGATGCAAGAAGATTTGAAAACTGCTCCACAGTCCAGCTTGCCCTCCATCTTGCGCCACTGCCAACACCATAAGAACATGCTCAGACTCAACTGCCAGAAGATGAAGATAACTGGCAAAGGTCAATTGCCCCAGCTGAGGCCATCTGAGATCATTCAACAGTCTGATGCCCCCCAGATGGGTGAGCAAGCCCAACCAAGATCAGCAGAACCCTCTAGCTAATCCACAGCTGACTCTAGGATGAACAATAAATGCTAATTACATCTCTGAGGTTGTATAGTTGTTACTCAGCATTATCGTGGCAATAAGCAACCAACAGAGTACTGGGACTAGAGATGTTTGAGAATGGTCAAGGTTATCAAGAAAGAAAAAGGAGACATATCAAACTTGACACTTTGTTTTTGCCCTGTTGCTATGTAGAATTATTAAATATCTAATTGATTATACTATAAGTATTTCACAGAAGTGATTCATTTGCATCAGGGAATCATTTGGCACCAAGAGAATGGGGCTTATAAACAGCTTGATGACAACAAGAAAGTGCAAAGAAAGAGTTCCATTTGGTTTTGCTGGAATCAGTCATATCCGTGGGCACTGGGGGTTGGATGCAGCTCAGCAGAGCCCAAAGCAAAATGACAAATGAGGCCATTGGGTACATGTATACCAGAGGGAACCCTGGCCTTTGGCTACGGTTCATTAACAAGATTGAGCTTTCTTCTTGAAAATCTGGTCAGCAGCTTTGAGAATCCTTCCAGTTAAGCCTAACAGGCAGATGTAAAGGTTCCTTTTGTCTGAGTTTTGGTGTTTTGCAAGGTTTTAACCATTGAGCTTATTTATTTTCTTTGCTATAAATTTGCTATGCACAAGCATAATACATGTGCATGTAATATATGTATATAAGTATATAACTATATACACATCTGTGTGTCTGAATATATATCTCAATCCATGTGAGTATACTGGGGTAGGTCCTATAGGAGCTATAATAAATAATGGGAAATGCATGGAGCCCTTAAAAAATGGTAATAATCCATGATTCACATTGTCTGTCACAGCCACACAGAAATTATAGCCTCCTTGCAGGTGCAGTTTTACAGATATTGCTATCTTTTCTTTCCAGAAAACAGCCTCTGTTATCATGATGATTGTAAATTGTCTTATTATGTAACACACTGGTCTGAGCTTATACAATCCAGTTTTAACGAGAGGTTCTCAGCAGTGAATGGTTTTCCACTGTACATATACCCTGAAAGTGTGTAACCACCGTAATGGATAAGCAAAACTACAGTTAAACATAAAGAATAAAATAAATTGAATTCCCATGGTAACATTAAATTATTGCATTTGAGCCCTCTTTCATTTAAAATCTGTAATCAAATAAAATATGTATGCAGTCACGCAGATGCACAAATGCTTATGCAACCAATAATGAGATTCGCATTCATTTTCTCCAACTTGACAGGTGTGTTTTATTTGATCCATGGTTTACAAGGTCGCATAAATACAAACACAAAAAAAAAAGATCTAAGAATACAAAATATTAACATGCCCAGATGCTTATGCATTTCTAAGTATCTAACATTTTATAAAATGTCCAGAGTGTATACTCAACTATATGATGGCTGTGTCCACACATTTTAATTCAAGCTCTTTTAAACTAGAAGACAGCAACCAAAACATTTTTAAAGACAAGAAATCATTTTTGTGTGTGGATTCCAAAAATGGACAGATTTAGTTAGGTATTCTGTCTCCGTGAGCCTTGAGTAAGCTGTGAGTCTGTGTTGGAGGAGGAGGAAAAGTTGGGAAAATGGGTCACTTCCAAAGATCTAGCCAGCTTTACAAAATTTGAGTTACCCTTATGGAGGCCATGCTCTCTAGACAGAAGCCTAGATCAGAAAGGAGGGAAGAAACTGATCAAACTAGATTGAGGATTATTCATAACACTGATATTATTCATTTTCAATAACATTTCCTTTTGCTTTTGGAAAGGCACCATGTCCATGGAAAGACTTTCTGCAGCCTCTGAATTGGACCAATAGTTCATACAAAAATATATTATTCAAAAACCAGATCAATTTCCAAAACAAAATACAAATTTAGAAGGACTAACCGTTTGTGCATCCATGACTGATATTTTTTTTAAGACCCAAAAACTGTTTGCATCCAAAGGAGGAATTAATAGATCATATTCACCCCTCCATACAAGGGAACATTCATTCCCATATTTAAATTCAGTGCTAAAATTTATCTTCCACCTGGACGCAAGGGAAACCATTCTCGCATCCCTCCTCCATTCTTCCCTCTTAATGCATTCTGGATAGCAATGGTCTCCCTTTTCCTTAGAAATCTCAAAACAATTACATTAGGATCGTGCCGAATAATAATAGTAACTTACTGAGCACTTGCAAGGTGTCAGGCACTAGTGCTTAAATGGATTAAATAATCTCACCCAAATCTTCCCAACACCACAGCCAGTCTGTGCTACCTCCTGTTCAGTGGTTGGGAAACTGAGGATTAGGAAGCCTCATAGATCACGGTAGGCATTCCCCTTAGGGTGAGGGTACCTTGAACATCATCAGACAGCTAAGAAGGCACAGGCTAAGAAGGTCGTATGCCACCCAGCCTTATAGCACTCCTTTACACCAAGGTTGCTCCTAGAAGACTCACCAAGGGTGGGAAGGAGCCAGCACCAAGGCAGGAAAAGAATGCCATTAGCCCACCTCCCTGGAAAGAG
>NW_024427107.1:40765378-40885058 GCF_017311325.1 Ursus maritimus | reverse complement strand
TGTGAAAGACCATTTTCTCATACTCCAAACTCTCCTCCTCCCTTCCCAACTCCTCTTGCAACACTTATCCCACTACCCACCATCACTGAAACCTGCCAGAGCGGATTTCCACATTACCATGTGAGTTTAGGCCCCACTCCACTGTAAAATGGGATCTGTTTCCCTGTGTCACCTAAAGATGCCGCATATGTACTCAGTGTCATCCTGCTTTTGTTAAAGTATTTCCAACTTTTCCCAAGCATTTAGGGTTTGGTTTGGACAAACCTAAAAGACATTTTGCCTGTGCTTTTTCCCATAATTTTAAACTTAAAGTATTTTATGAGAAATCTAATCCGTATGTTTCTGATTAATTTGTAAGAGCTATTTGATGTCCAAGGGACTTTTAAGTTTTTATAAGCCTTTTTAAGACTTTCCCTTAAAGATGTTTTGCCAAAAGAAAATGAACTTAGATCCCCGTAGTTCAAGTTTAGTCCCAATTTCAACAAACACAGGATTCTCTGCTTAAACGATATTGCTTGCTGCTCTAAGCAGATCGTCCACAACCACCCTGGGTGTAACTCATCATTCATACCTTTGCTCAAGGCTCCCACTGAGACGTTGTTTTATCTCATAAGTGGGATGACGGTTAAGTTTCATTGCCAAAAACATATCTCACAATTCAGCCTATGTCTACACCCAGCTACCAAAGAGACTTTTGCAGCAGAATTGGATGGGTGATTCAGTAAAGCATTAAGGTTAGTCCCCATAGAAAAGCTAAAAAAAATTTTCTTGAACACTGAGAATTATTTCTATGTTGGCAATCTGGCTTGTACTCCCAGCTGTATAGTCTGCTAACTGTGACCCTGGACAAGTCACTTATCTTGAGCCACAATCCCATTAATTAAATAGAAATTATCTCTTTAATCTTTAAAATGGTCATAAATTATAATGTCTATCAAGTACCTGCCATATAGACCAGTGGTTCCTAAATTTGAGTCTGTATACAGTCAAACAGATACATAGATACACAAACATAGAAAGAGATTAAAATGAATGTTATATATATAGAAATCATCTGAGGAACGTGTTTGCGATGCAAATTCCTGGGACCCACTCCAAAGTCTGCCTCTGAAATGAGGTTCAAGAATCTGCATTTTGACCAGCTTTTTGGATATTACAGGTGGCTTGAGAACTACACTTTGAGAAACAAAGACTTACTGTAATGCAAGGAAAGGAGAATAAAATGAGAAAGACTAATAAGATGAAGATACTAATGAGAAAAGGTTGCTGAATCAAACAAAGGAAGACCGAAACACTTAAAGAAAAATAATGCACTGTGGGTTCTGGATAATCATTTGCATTTCTCAAGAAATACATGAGCATGCACATAAAACTAAATTAATGGATATCTTCTAGTTAACATTCAAAATGGGTTCAATTTTATACCAAAGATTGCTAAATTTTTAGGTACAATGCAATCTAGAATTATAGAACTGTTTCACTATGGATAGTGTTGAATTTTAAATTATAAAGCAAATTTTCAAATTCAGCATTAAAGAGAAATCTATATCCTCTGATTTGAAATTAACAGGAAAGTTGAGAGATTGAGAAACTTTAAATTGACTCAGGACTTTAAGAATACCAGCATACTTATAGGCAACAGGGAAAAAATAAACATCTTTACAAGACAAGATTCCCTAAAGACACTGTGGATAGGTGGAAATAAAGCAAGACCAACCAAATGAGAACAAGCAAAAGCTATTCATTCGGAGCTTGCTATAGCAAGAGTCAGTCACCATACCTATGATGTCAAAGACTCAAAGGCAGGCAGAGGAATGGGGACGTTTCATAACGGAAAAAAGAGAAGGCTTTAGGTGTGCCCTGACTGGAGGTGGTTGGCATGGGGAACCTAGAGGTGGGGCAACTAGAAGTGCAACATCCAATGTGACTGATTAGGGGACACATTTGGCTTTGTCCTATCGGTCCTAGGTTGGAAGCAGTGGCAAAAATGAGGGAAATGGTCAGTTATTAATCAAGAACCGATCATTTGAGGCCAACTGTTAAAGGTTATTGTTTGGCTTCCTGGATTATTACTAAAAATAGCTGTCTGACTTCCTCCAAATCTGATTGATAACATGCTGGCTTCCTGGGATGCTTATTTAAAAAAAAAAAAATGGGTTGGTTTCCTAGGCAGGTTGCTAGGTCAAAGTTCTATTTGTATATATAGTCTGACCATTGTCTACGTGTATATTCAGTCTCTCAGATACAAATTTTAGCTACAGGGCAAAGGTCTTGTTTCAAATTTGTTTTTCATCTTATTGTATAGTGGAGTACTTAAAAATTCTATGAATTCTAGTTATAACTGTTTTATATAACTTAGCACAGAAACTTTTCTACTTACTTATTTACTCATTGGTTATGAGAAAACTAATGTATCACTATTTAACCTACTTACTACTCTGACAAATAGTATTATAATTCAACCCATATAAAAACTATACCTATCCTCTTGAAGGTGGGAAAAATTCATCTTTTGTCAATCATGGTATAGGTAAAAATATATGGTGACTTAAGCAGAAGCATTTTAAAAACAATACCATCATTCAACTTCTTCATAATAGAGAACTACCTCAGAGGCAGTTTAATTCTTCTCTAGTTGGAAACATCTAAACAGAGCTTTTGGTATTTCTGCAAAATTTAGTCTGTAAAATTTGCTATTTTTTATAATAATTTTTTATTATGTTATGTTAGTCACCATATAGTACATCCCTAGTTTTTTATGTAATGTTCCATGATTCATTACTTGCATATAACACCCAGTGCACCATGCAATACATGCCCTCCTTAATACCCGTATTTCTGTATGTGATCTCAAAGGAGAACCTAGTGATACATATTGGTGACTGACTCTAAACTCTTCTGGGTAAAGGGCAAGTGCCATGGAGCTAGCCCAATGGAGATCTGTGATCAAGCCCATGGTATATAACACTGTGGATTATTTATGGCCACAGAGAACAGCCCATGAGAGTGGGTTCAGCTCAAGACCAGAGTAAAGGGCTGGAAGAACTGAGTAGCTATTAAGGGAGGCAGTAGGGAATTCAGGCATGGATTTCAAAAGCTATACCAAGATCAGGATACCCCAAGCAACAATATGCACTGTGCAGTCCACTCAGACAGGTGGGGCCCAGTGGAGGAACTTAAGCACCAATAAAAGCTAGAGAGCTCCAGCAGGCCAACAGTTGCCACCAATCAGAATATCTATTCATGGCTGCAGGACAGGCTTGAATCAAGGCTTCAGTCCCAGAAAGCAAGTCTCAAAAGAGGAAGACCAGGGTCTGCAGTCACAGGCCAGGACATCAGACCAAAATTAGAGAATTTTTTTCTGGCAGTGTTCAACTGAAGGAAACCAAGTCATTCTAGCTAACTGCAGGAAAAAGGGAATCAATACAGGCAAGTTCTCCTTCAAATATCATTAAAATGCTGGATGAATGTGACTCCAAGAGTGACTTGTGGAACAACACTGCCAAATTTGCCTGCCAAGGGAGCTGCTTTCTCTGTCATAATGAATAAGGTGTGGAATCAAGAAGCTTCTACCACTTCCACAACAGCCTCTTGCCCCCACAGCACTAGGGAATAAGCACTAGGATGCTTCTGCAGTCCATGCAATTAGTACAAACCCACAGCTCTCATCACTACAGTCACCCCTGGACCCTCACCAAGGGTCAAGTGATAGGATCACTGCTACAGAAACAGCCAGCATCTCCTCTACCTTGCTTTCTAGTAGAAAATAGGCAAGCAGTGCCCCAAATATAACACAAGTGTGTATAACTGGTGGAAATGGACTCTGATCCAAAACCTCAGTAGGCTGCCTGGCCTCCACATACTGAAGGACACAATGGAATAGAGGAATAAGTTAATGTTGAGTACAAAACCTCCAGTACCATGGAATGGAGGGGGGGAAATTGCTATTCCTCAGAGTTATAAGCATCTGGTGGTCATTTCTAGAGTATCCCAGGAATGTTTCATAATAGGGCAACTCAAGAAGCAATATGGAGTCCTATAGTAGTCCTAATTACAAAGATAGCTACCACTTCCTAAGCATCCATAGGTCAGACACTTTATATACAGGTTCTGCAAATAAATCACATAAGGTATATATTATCTCTATTTCATAGGTAAGGAGAGGAGTTCTAATTTAAGTAACTCTTACAGACCAACAACTAGTAAATGACAGAATAGAAACTTGCGGCTGGTTTTCGGATCAAGGTAATACTGGCCTCATAGAATGAGTTTGGTAGTTTTCCCTCTGTTTCTATTTTTTGAAACAGCTTCAGGAGAATAGGTATTATTTCTTCTTTGAATGTTTGGTAAAATTCCCCAGGGAATTCATCAGGCCCTGGAACTCTTGTTTTTTGGGAGGTTTTTGATCACTGCTTCAATCTCTTCATGATTAATCGGTCTGTTTAGATAATCAATTTCTTCCTGTTTCAGTCTTTATACAGGTAGTTCATACATTTCCAGGAAGGCATCCATTTCTTCCAGGTTGTTTAATTTATTGGAATATACCTCTTGATAATAGTTTCTAATGATTGTTTCTATTTCCTTGGTGTTGGCCGTGACCTCTCCCTTTCATTCCTAATTTTATTAATCTGGGTCCTTTATTCTTTTGAATAAGTCTGGCCAGTGGCTTATCGATCTTATTAATTCTTTCAAAGAACCAGCTTCTAGTTCTGTTGATCTGCTCTACTGTGCTCCTGGTTTCTAATTCATTGATCTCTACTCTAATCTTAATTGTCTTCTCGTGCATGGGTTACGCCTGTTCTTCTGTTCTATCTCCAGCTTCTTAAGGTGAGAATATAAGGACTGCATTTTAGATTGTTCTATTCTTTTGAGTGAGGCTTGGATAGCTATGTATTTTCCCCTTAGGACCGCCTTTGCGGTGTCCCACAGGTTTTGGACTGATGTGTTTTCATTCTCATTGGTTTCCATAAATTGCTTAAGTTCTTCTTTAATTTCCTGGTTTACCCAATCATTCTTGAGCAGGATGGTTCTTAGTTTCCAAGTGTTTGAGTTTCTTTCAAATTTTTCCTTGTGATTGAGTTCCAGTTTCAAAGCATTGTGGTCTCAGAATATGCAGGGAATAATCTTAGTCTTTTGGTATTGGTTGAGAGCTGCTTCATGACCCAGTATACGATCTATTCTGGAGAAAATTCCATGTGCATTCGAAAAGAATGAGTATTCTGTTGTTCTGAGGTGTAGTGTTCTGTATATATCTATGAGGTCCATCTGGTCCAGTATGTCATTCAAAGCTCTTGTTTCTTTGTTGATTTTCTGCTTAGGTGATCTGTCTATTGCTGAGAGCGGAGTGTTGAGGTCCCCTAATATTAACATATTATTATCTCTGTCTCTTTATTCTGGTTAAGAGTTGGCTTGTGTATCTAGCGGCTCCCCTGTTGGGGGCATAGATATTTATAATTGTCATATCTACTTGTTGAATACATCCTTTAAGAATAATATACTGTCCTTCTGTATCTCTAACTACAGTCTTTAGTTTAAAATCTAATCTGTCTGATATAAGAATTGCTACCCCAGCTTTCTTTTGAGGTCCATTGGCAGGAAAAATGGTTCTCTATCCCTTCACTTTCCCAAAACCAGGCAAAGACCCCCATCAAAAAGAATTACAAACTGATATCCCTGATGAATACAGATGCCAAAATTCTCAACAAGATCCTAGCGAATAGGATCCAACAGTACATTAAAAGGATTATCCATTACAACCAAGTGGGATTCATCCCTGGGATGCAAGAGTGGTTCAACATTCACAAATCGATCAGTGTGATAGATCACATTAATAAGAGAAGAGGAAAGAACCATATGATCCTCTCAATTGATGCAGAAAAAGCATCTGACAAAATACAGCATCCTTTCCTGATTAAAACCCTTCAGAATGTAGAGATAGAGGACACATTCCTCAATTTTATAAAAACCATCTATGAAAAGCCTACAGCAAATATCATTCTCAGTGGGAAAAAACTGGAAGCCTTTCCCTTAAGATCAGGAACACGACAATGATGCGCACTCTCGCCACTATTGTTCAACATAGTACTAGAAGTCCTTGCAACAACAATCAGACAACAAAAAAGAATAAAAGGTATTCAAATTGGCAAAGAAGAAGTCAAACTCTCTCTCTTCACAGGTGACATGATACTTTATATGGAAAACCCAAAAGACTCCACCCCCAAATTACCAGAACTCATACAACAATTCAGTAATGCGGCAGGATACAAAAATCAATGCTCAGAAATCAGTTGCATTTCTATACACAATGAGACTGAAGCAAGAGAAATTAGGGAATCAATTCCATTTACAATAGCACCAAAAACCATAAGATATTTTGGAATAAACTTAACCAGAGAGGTAAAGGATCTATACTCTAGAAACTACAGAACACTGATGAAAGACATTGAAGAAGACACAAAAAGATGGAAAAACATTCCACGTTCATGGATCTGAAGAATAAACATAGTTAAAATGACTATGCTACCCAGAGCAATCTACACTTTCAACGCCATCTCGATCAAAATACCAACGACATTTTTCAAAGAGCTGGAACAAACAATCCGAAATTTGTGTGGAACCAGAAAAGACCCCGAATCGCCAAGGAATTGTTGAAAACAAAAATCAAAGCTGGGGGCATCATGTTGCCTGATTTCAAGCTATACTACAAAGCTGTGATTACCAAGATAGCATGGTACTGGCACAAAAACAGACACATAGACCAATGAAACAGAATAGAGAACCCAGAAATGGACCCTCGACTTTATGGTCAACTAATCTTTGACAAAGCAGGAAAAAACATCCAGTGGAAAAAAAGTCTCTTCAATAAATGGTTCCATACAAATTTAAGGGCTGTTTGTTCCAGTTCTTTGAAAAATGTCATTGTTATTTTGATCAGGATAGCACTGAAAGTGTAGATTGCTCTGGGTAGCATGGACATTTTAACTATGTTTATTCTTCCGATCCATGGGCATGGAATATATTTCGATCTCTTTGTGTCTTCTTCAATGTCTTTCAAGAGTGATTTGTAGTTTCTAGAATATAGATCCTTTACGTCTCTGGTTAATTCCAAGGTAACGTACGATTTTTGGTGCTATTGTAAATGGAATGGATTCCCTAATTTCTCTTTCTTTGGTCTCATTGTTCGTGTATAGAAATGCAACTGATTTCTGAGCATTGATTTTGTATCCCGCCACATTACTGAATTGCTCTATAACTTCTAGTAGTTTGGGGGTGGAGTCTTTTGGGTTTTCCATATAGAGTATCATGTCATCTGCGAAGAGAGACAGTTTGACTTCTTTGCCGATTTGGATACCTTTTATCCCTTTTTGTTGTCTGATTGCTGTTGCAAGGACTTCTAGTACTACGTTGAATAATAATGGCGAGGGTGGGCATCCTGTCCTGTTCCTGATCTCAAGGGAAAGGCTTCCAGCTTTTCCCCATTGAGAATGATATTTGGCTGTAGGCGTTTCATAGATGGTTTTTATGAGATTGAGGAATGTACCCTCTATCCCTACACTTTGACACAAAAACAGACACATAGACCAATGGAACAGAATAGAGAACCCAGAAATGGACCCTCGGCTCTTTGGGCAACTAATCTTTGACAAAGCAGGAAAAAACAGACAGTGGAAAAAAGACAGTCTCTTCAATAAATGGTGCTGGGAAAATTGGACAGCTACATGCAAAAGAATGAAACTTGACCACTCTCTCACACCATACACAAAGATAAACTCCAAATGGATGAAAAACCTCGATGTGAGACAGGAATCCATCAAAATCCTAGAGGAGAGCATAGGCAGCAACCTATAGGACATCAGCCAAAGCAACCTTTTTCATGACACATCTCCAAAGACAAGAGAAACAAAAGATAAAATGAACTTGTGGGACTTCATCAAGATAAAAAGCTTCTGCACAGCCAAGGAAACAGTCAAAAAAACTAAGAGGCAGTCCATGGAATGGGAGAAGATATTTACAAATGACACTACAGATAAAAGACTGGTATCCAAGATCTACAAAGAACTTCTCAAACTCAATACACAAGGAACAAATAAACAAATCATAAAATGGGCAGAAGATATGAACAGACACTTTTCCAATGAAGACATAGAATTGGCTAACAGACACATGAAAAAATGTTCAAAATCAGTAGTCATCAGGGAAATTCGAATCAAAACCACACTGAGATACCACCTTACACCAGTTAGAATGGCAAAAACCGGCAAGGCAAGAAACAATTGTTGGAGAGGATGTGGAGAAAGGGGATCCCTCCTACATTGCTGGTGGGAATGCAAGTTGGTACAGCCACTCTGGAAAACAGTGTGGAGGTCCCTCAAAAAGTTAAAAATTGAGCTACCCTATGATCCAGCCATTGCACTACTGGGTATTTACCCCAAAGATACAGACGTAGTGAAGAGAAGGGCCATATGCACCCCAATGTTCATAGCAGCATTGTCCACAACAGCCGAATCATGTTAGGAGCCGAGATGTCCTTCAACAGATGACTGGATTAAGAAGCTGTGGTCCATATATACAATGGAATATTACTCAGCTATCAAAAAGACTGATTTCTCAACACTTCCTGCAATATGGATGGCACTGGAGGAGATAATGCTAAGTGAAATAAGTCAAGCAGAGAAAGACAATTATCATATGGTTTCACTCATTTACGGTACATAAGAAGTAGGAAGATCGGTAGGAGAAGAAAGGGATAAAGAAAGGTAGGGTAATCAGAAGGGGGAATGAAGCATGAGAGATTATGGGAAACAAACTGAGGGCTTCAGAGGGGAGGGGGTGGGGGAATGGGATAGGCTGGTGATGGCTATTAAGGAGGGCACATATTGCATGGTGCACTGGGTGTTATATGCAACTAATGAATCATGGAACTTTACATCAAAAACCAGGGATGTACTGTACAGTGACTAACATAATATAATAAAAAAAATTATTAAAAAAAAACAATTTTCTGAGTATTTCTCCCCCAGTTTTTAAATTATTTGATTGCTTACTTAAAACTCAAGATGGCATTTCTTTACCAATTCAACTGATTTTTGAACCAAAATGCCTAGTAAAAATGTTGAGAAAGTGCTTAGTTTTATCTACAACTTCAGTATCAGCAAGAGTTAATTCTATATGAATTTTATTGTTTTAAAAGTCAAAATTTATTTGTCTGGACAAAATTACAACCTGCTCTAAAACTGCATAATAAAAACTTTCTGAAGATGTAAAAAAAAAAAAAAAAGACCACAACAAAATGTGTTATTTGAAATTATTTAAATATGCATAAAGAACGAAGGGTCTGGAGAACAGACTTTGATTCAGGAACAGGACTTCACATTTACTATAGTTTATTCCCACAAAACATTAGTTCCATGTTCTGCTATCATCTGCCTTAACTCTTGTCTTTAAACCAAGAAGCCAGAGCCCTCAAAACCATGTCAGGTCCCACAGCCTCATTTATAGAAAATGCTCAGAGGCCTCTTTTTCTCACCAGGTGCCCTCTTTGGCCTCCCTTGTTCCTAAAACAAGAATGCCATTTATCCTCTGATTTACCTCTTACTAGTCACTTGGGACAATTATTCCTCCTGATTGGGTTCAGGCTCCTGCATTCTAGGCTCCCTCAACAAGGAACAGTTGGCCCAAGGAGAAACAGGAAAACAGAGAAATTGGTTCTGCCCTATGCAAAACAGCTGGAACATTGTATAAAATGATAATCAGACACCAAAAATCATATAATGGAACTAGGAAAATTTTTGAAAAGAATTAAGAAAGTGGCAAAAGACAATGCTGTCCACAAAGATTTGACTGCTCACACATTTAAAGAGGTCATGATCAAAATGTATACAACTGTGTACCATATGGGTAAGAGGTGAACAAATTCTGTGGTTGTTGACTTTGGGGCTGAAATTGAACTACTGGAAATGTGTGCACCAAATACTGAAATTTAAGAATTTAAGACCACCTTTTAAAATTCAAGAAACTTAAATTTAGGAAATATGAGGAAGTACTGTTTCACGAAGTAAAGATTAGACTTGTGGAACTCGTTACACCATGAGAGTTGTAGAAATGGGAAATACAAATTAAGCCCCAAAGGATTTGGAAATATTTATGAATGACCAAGCCAGAAAAAGTTACTAAGAAAGCTTAAGTTATAACTAAGTTTTAAGATTACCATCAAACCTTCCTCCTACGGGGAGAGGTTCTGAACAGGGTGTAAGTTGGGGCCTGCATGAGATGTCCAAGCAACTGGTGGCCCTACAATGGCCCGAAGATCACCTACACTCAGAGATTAAGTAAACAAATGTATTAATGATAATGGAAGTCTGATTTCTTACTACCAGAGAAGGAAGGTACAAACTTGGAAAGGGGTAAAGCTAGAATGAACCCTATGGTGTTTGACTGGAATTGAAGGTAGCAGTGTGAATTATTTTTAATAGAGGAAGATAGAAATAAATGCAAATGCACACATATATGTTTATACACATATATTTCCTAGTTCAGAATTCTACAGAATTCTACAGTATTCTGAGAAGGCCTGGGTACCATTACATCTCAGTAACAATGAGCACAGCTACTATTCAGATATGGATTTCTAAATATCACTCTCCACTCTTTTCCTCAGTGCTTCCTACAGAGGTGGCCACCCACAGACCGCTGGTGAAGCCCAAGATCATTTACAAAAAAAAAAAACCAAGAAGTTCATCTAGCACCAGTCAGACCAATATGTCAAAATTAAGCACAACTGGTGGAAACCCAAAGGCACTGACAACATGGTGCGCAGAAGATTCTTGGTCAGATCTTGACCACTGGGTACAGGAGCAACAAGAAAACAAAGCACATGCTGCCCAGTGGCCTCCGGAAGTTCCTAGTCCACAACGTCAAGGAACTTGAAGTGCTGCTGATGTGCAACAAATCCTACTGTGCAGAGATTGTGAGCAATGTCTCCTCCAAGAACCCCAAATCCATTTAGAAAAAGCAGCCCAACTGGCCATCAGAGTCACCAATCCTAATGCCAGGCTGTGCAGCGAAGAATATAAAAAGCTTATGTGCACATTGTATTTGTGTTAATAAAACCATCAAACTCCAAAAAAAAAAAAAAAAAAAAGCTATCACTCTCTACTAAAAGTAACCAGGGCTCCTTGGAGAAATGACTGATTCCCAGACTGGGGCAGGGAAAGAATACGATGAGCCTGGAATATTTGTCTTGTGAGCGAGTAAGGAAGTTCTCATAGCATGAAGGGGATATATCAAAAGGACACAGAAGCCCATTTGAAAGGCCTCTTACTGGTCAAGTCTGGGACAATTTAAGTATCAAAGTGATAATAATGGATTAAGACCCACTGAACAAGCTGGAATCCAGGAGTTGTCTCTTATAAATTAAAAAAAATAGATGGAGGGAAAAGAAAGGTCTCCCTTATGGCAGAATGTCAACAAATACAGAAAGAATTATGGAACTACAAATCACAATTTGCAACCACAACCATAATAATTGCGGCAAGAATTCTCAAACTAGTGGACAGAAGTGGAATGAGAAATGGGTTTTACAGAGTCTTGAAGTATTGGTCCACAAAATGCTTGTTAATTGCATTAATAAAGGGTGGGGGAAGAAAATTTATAGTGGAGAAACCTGGCAGACACCGTCTTCACCAAGTGATCAAAATTAGTTACCAACAATAATTAGGGAAGTCAATATCATACGGCACACTATAGGTACAATATGAAGAACACAGACTCGTTGCTTCTGTAATGCTCCAACCAAAAATACACAACCTGGGTCTAGTCCTGAGGAAACACTAGAAAAACCCAAATTGAGTAATATTTTACAAAATGACTGGCTTCTAATCTTTAAAATATGGATATCATAAGTCATAGGAAGACTGAGGTACTATTCAGATTCAAGCAGATTAGAGACAGATGATCACTAAAAGCACACGATTCAGATCTCGATCCTTTTGTTATAGACAATGTTACCAGGACAACTGGCAAATCTCGAGTTGGGTCTCTAGGTGAAGGATATATGGGAATTCTTTGTACTATTTTTGCAACTTTTCTATAAGTTAAAAATAGTCTAAAAAAATGTTTTATTAGGGGCGCCTGGGTGGCTCAGTCAGTTAAGCGTCTGCCTTCAGCTCAGGTCATGATCTCAGGGTCTTGGGATCAAGTCCCATGTCAGGCTCCCTGCTCAATGGGGAGTCTGCTTCTCCCTTTCCCTCTGCCCCTTTCCCTGCTCCTTCTCTCTCTCTCTCTCTCTCTCAAATCTTTTTTAAAAAATATTTTATTAAAAGTGCCTCAATTTTTAAATATCTACACACTTTAAAAAAAAGTCAAAAGCAAAGTCAGAAGATAAATGACAAACTGAGGGTGGCAGAAAAAAAAGGAAATAGACATTAGGAGGAAACACAACTGTTCCTAAGTACGTTACTTGGGATCATCCGTTTGCATGGGAATACTGTGTACGATGAATGAGGATTCTCAGTGTGACTATTGTCCCAAATTTAAAATGGACCATCTTTCCAGACACACAGAGCTCTAAAACTAAGTATCGCTAGTTCTAGAATCATCTTCAAAAGCTATGGAGTTCAATCTTATTAATGCTATACCACATTACTAACAGTTGTTGAACATAGCTCCATAATCTATGCCTCAGGAGTTTCATGGAATAACATAATTTTAAAAGGGGAGTAAAAAGTGAAATTTACACAGTGCATATTTGTAAAAGGACAGATATACAGGACCCACTTTACATCCCTTCCAGATTTGCTTGCCCTCACACCCTTCTCAAGCCCTCAGGCACCAGGGCCTCATCTCCTAGCATAGCACCACAGGCGGTCTCAGCTTCCCCAGAAGTGAGGACAAGGCTTTAACAAAGCCATCACTGTGTCCTCTGCAGAGGGTCTACAGGAGTTCCAGGGCCCAGATCTAACCAAGGGTCCAAGGCTGTGTTGCAGAGCAGAAGATCTGCCTAACCCAGCGACCGCCCAAAGAGGCCAGGTAACACAATCCCTAAGTCCAGCAGCATTAACACTTTATGGGTAAACTTTAATAGAAAATGACTCCAGATGATTCCAAAGTGTGGTGGTTCCACACAGCCTACCTGGAAGACACAGCTCATGCCTGGTGATAAGGTGCTCTCTTATGAGGCTGTGACCAGCTTGGTAACACCAGCCAGCATTTGCTTTCTCTCTGTCTCACTAGGACTGCACCTCTGCTAAATCCTTAGGATGCAAACTTTGGCTTAGGCTCTATTTTCTAGGAAATATATTAATACAGTCTTTTTTTTTTTAATTAAACAAGCTCCTTCACAGTACTTCTACAAGCCTTTGACATTCTGACCTATGTCATGGGTCTTCAACAATGACATATTGTGTGTTGCAAACCAGTTATACTTTAACATAGAACCCTTTTCTGGAGAACATCTTGCAGAAATAGGGCTCTGCAGAGTGAAAATCTGGGGAAAACCAGTGCTGTAGACTTCCTTTATAAAAAACGCATTAAATGAATTTGAATGTGCCACAAATTTAATCTTGTCTTTCAAAACCTAGCAATAAAAATGTGTAACACCATTATTCTTGAACCTAGGTTGTAAGATCAATGACAGGAAGCCTCTCTAGAGGGTCAGAGGATTTGAAAATACTTCATAAATGACAACTGCATACTAACAAGTAACATCGAAATTCCTACTGTATGACAGACAAAAGTCAGCCTTTACATACCACTCAGAGGCAGGCACCATCATCTCTATTATACAAAGAGGAAATGGAGGCACAGAGAAGTTTGTAACTTGCCCAAGATGACAAAGCTAGATAAGTAGCAAGGATGTGAACTGAGAGCCTACATACTAACTACTACATCATCCCTACATTAGGATTAGTTCATACATTTGCACTCAGCCCTCACAAGGACACCAGACATAAATTTCTTTATCACTCAGCTCAATAGAATACAAACAAATCAGGCTGTTGAAAGAATCCCAAAGCTTTGGTGCTCAAAATTGGTATTACCCTTATCTTTGACTAGTTCTGCCTTTATAGCAAGCTGGCACCAAAGAAGGGCATCCCCGTTTGGTAGGATTTGCTATGGTAGCTGTGCCTCTCTACGTCATGCTCTTGCCATGTGGCTTCCTGCAAGCCTCCTTCCTATTCAGCTGGAATCTGTTCCTAAACCCCACATCCCTTCAGGTGTTCACCAGCAGAAGGTGGGGCTGAAATCCTAGGCATGTAAGACTAAGATAAGGAGGCATTAAGGAAAATCTCCAAAGTAGGCGTGTGATTTAAGGTAACCAGGAGGGCACCTGGTAAGCATCCAACATCACTCTTGATTTCAGCTCAGGTCATGAGCTCAGGGTTGTGAAATCGAGCCCTGCGTTGGGCTCCCGCTTAGTGAGGAGTCTGCTCATCCCTCCCCCTGCCTCCCCCACCATGCTCCCTCACCCCCAAATAAATAAATAAAATCTTAAGGTACCAGAGAACAAGCATATGTTAGGGGATAGAACAGAAGAGAAGAAGGTAGGGTCAGTCCCTCTGGCAATTAGGTGCCTCTGCCCTCTAACAACAAAAATGTTTTGGCACCTAAAAGACTCATAAGTACATAGCAGGAGAATAACCAGGGCACAGTGCAGAGTCTCTCCCCATTTTTTTTTAAGCACAAGTGTGAATTATCTATAATGTAAGAATGTTGCATTGGAGAGGCATAGGAACTGGAAAGCTCACTCACTAAAAAAACAAAAACAAAAACAAAACTTGGTACGAAGAGATCCAATCCTCTCAGCCTCAGCCTCATCACTGTACAATTCTGAAATGACCTTAATAAAACATAACCTATACATATATCCATTTTCTGAAACTGTATATATGTACTACCTTAACTATAATAAATAATTTGTGTTTCGATATGAAAATGCTTGTACAGGGCTATAGAAGAAAATAACGAAATAGTCTGATACATGTATTCACTCCTTAGGAATGTCTGCTTTTGAGAAAACCAGAAGCCATTCTGTATGGGAAGGACAAGAAAATGAAAGAAGGTACTGGCACATACTAAACTATTATAATATACACTTACCTCTGCCAACTTCTTATCTAAAGACAATAAGGAAAATGAGGGATTTACCTTGAAGATGAAAACATTCAAAAGTGTGGAAAATAGGGTAATATTTTATATGTGGGGCAATTCTACATATTACAGGGACATCTTGCATCCTTGGACTCTGGCCACTACACACTAGTGGTGCTTCCCAGTAATGCCCCACCCCCCAAATTTCAGAAATGTCCCCATGAGAACCACTGTTCTAAAAGTCTTCACCCGAAAACAGGCTATCCTCTTGAATTTCAGCGTACATCCACCTTGACCATTGTGGAAGTTGGGTTCAACAACAAGATTTCTGAGTTCTTTTGGGGACGTATGGGGAAAGTGTTATTATAAATAAATCTATAGGACTGGGTGTTATATGCAAATAATGAATCATGGAACACTACATCAAAAACTAAGGATGTACTGTGTGATGACTAACATAATAAAAAATTATTAAAAAATAAATCTATACAACTAATATAAAATGAAAGCTGATTATTATACACAATCTACTACATCATTTATAAAACTGAAAGTTTAGTAGTACCATTCTTTTATTAAACTATAAAAGATATGGTTTCTGCCTCCAAAATTTCAAGATTTGCAAATTCTGATTCAAATAAGCAAATAATTACAAGTCCTTCATGCCATTCAACATCTTGCAACTTGGACCTTTTATGCCTTTATGCTAAGATTCTTGGGAAGTTCAAAATCTTAAGGGTCGAAATTCTTGTGTGGGAGAAATCATGGAACAGGAAAAACAAGATACTGAGCTACTATTATGCACCAGCCTCTAAGGAGTTCGCTTTACATATAACTGAAAAGTTTACTTTGCTCATTTAATCCCACCACAACACTATGAAGTTGGAAACCTCACCTTACAAATGAAGAGCCTAAAGCTTAGTAAGACTAAGTAATTTGTCCAAGTCAAACAGGTACTTCACGGCAGAGCCAGGTTCCAGGTTCTCATCCAGGTTAGACCCTAAACCAATGCTACCACCAACCATCACTATCACAGAGAAACTGAAGGGAAATCACTATGGAAAAAAGTATAATAGTTCCTCAAAAAATTAAAAATAGAACTACGATATGATCCAGCAATCCCACTTCTGGGAAATGAAAACAGGATCTCAAAGTAATATCTGCACCCCATGTTCATTATCACATTATTCACAATAGCCCAGGAATGGAGATAACCCAGTTGTCTGGTAATGGATGAATGGATAAAGAAAACATGGTGTATATAAAGAGTTGTATTCTATTCAGCCGTGATAAAGAAGGAAATCCTGCCATTTGCGACACGAATGTAACTTGAGGGCATTGTGCTCAGTGAAATAAGTCAGATACAGAAAGGCAAATACTGTATGGTATCACTTATGTGTGGAATCTTGGAAAGCTGAACTCCAGGAAACAAGAGAGTTAGTAGTTACCAGGGGCTGTGGGAGGGCATTGCTGGCCAAAGAATACAAACTTCCAACTCTGAAATAAGTTCTGGGGATCCACACAAAGACAGCATGCTACTGGCACAAAAACAGACACATAGACCAATGGAACAGAATAGAGAACCCAGAAATGGACCCTCGGCTCTTTGGGCAACTAATCTTTGACAAAGCAGGAAAAAACATCTAGTGGAAAAAAGACAGTCTCTTCAATAAATGGTGCTGGGAAAATTGGACAGCTATATACAAAAGAATGAAACTTGACCACTCTCTCACACCATACACAAAGATAAACGCCAAATGGATGAAAAACCTCGATGTGGGACAGGAATCCATCAAAATCCTAGAGGAGAACATAGGCTGTAACCTCTTTGACATCGGCCACAGCAACTTTTTTCATGACACATCTCCAAAGGCAAGAGAAACAAAAGATAAAATGAACTTGTGGGACTTCATCAGGATCAAAATCTTCTGCACAGCCAAGGAAACCGTCAAAAAAACTAAGAGGCAGCCCACGGAATGGGAGAAGATATTTGCAAAGAACACTACAGATAAAAGACTGGTATCCAAGATCTACAAAGAACTTCTCAAACTCAATACACAAGGAACAAATAAATCAAAAAAAGGGCAGAAGATATGAACAGACACTTTTCCAAGGAAGATATACAAATGGCTAAGAGACACATGAAAAAATGTTCAAAATCAGTAGCCATCAGGGAAATTCAAACCAAAACCACCTTGAGATACCACCTTACACCAGTTAGAATGGCAAAAATGGACAAGGCAGGAAACAACAAATGTTGGAGAGGATGTGGAGAAAGGGGATCCCTCTTACACTGTTGGTGGGAATGCAAGTTGGTCCAGCCACTTTGGAAAACAGTGTGGAGGTCCCTTAAAAAGTTAAAAATTGAGCTACCCTATGATCCAGCAATTGCACTACTGGGTATTTACCCCAAAGATACAGACGTAGTGAAGAGAAGGGCCATATGCACCCCAATGTTCATAGCAGCATTGTCCACAACAGCCGAATCATGGAAGGAGCCAAGATGCCCTTCAACAGATGACTGGATTAAGAAGATGTGGTCCATACATACAATGGAATATTACTCAGCCATCAGAAAGAACGATTATCCAACATTTGCAGCAACATGGACAGGACTAGAGGAGATAATGCTAAGTGAAATAAGTCAAACAGAGAAAGACAATTATCATATGGTTTCACTCATTTATGGAACATAAGAAATAGGAAGATTGGTAGGAGAAGGAAGAGAAGAAGAAAGGGGGGATAAACAGAAGGGGGAACCATGAGAGACTGTGGACTCTGGGAAACAAACTGAGGACTTGAGAGGGGAGGGGAGTAGGGGATTGGGATAGGCCAGTGATGGGTATTAAGGAGGGCACATATTGCATGGTGCACTGGGTGTTATACACAAATGATGAATCATGGAACATTGCATGAAAAACTGGGGATGTGCTGTATGGTGACTAATATACCAAATAAAAATTATTTTAAAAAAAAGAGCTACAGTCATTTCTTAGAAAATTTGTTTAGGGGCGCCTGGGTGGCACGGGGGCGCCTGGGTGGCACAGCGGTTAAGCGTCTGCCTTCGGCTCAGGGCGTGATCCCGGCGTTCTGGGATCGAGCCCCACATCAGGCTCCTCCACTATGAGTCTGCTTCTTCCTCTCCCACTCCCCCTGCTTGTGTTCCCTCTCTCGCTGGCTGTCTGTATCTCTGTTGAATAAATAAATAAAATCTTTAAAAAAAAAAAAAAAGAAAATTTGTTTAGATCACCTAAGATGACAAAACCGCTTTACTATTCTCAAATAAAGATCGCTGTTTGCACAAGACTATTATTTAAGCAGGATTTTGGCTCCATGGTGTACAAACAGTTGTTGGGTTCACCTTGGGTAATATCTTAATGTTGAATGGTAAGAAGTGGGGTAAGATTTTCAAACAGTGCATGGAAGTTTTAAGTCATACTGTTCCCTTTCTCAGGATCTGAACGATCTTGATTTTCCTGCAGTCTCTTGTCATCTTTTTGCAGCAAAGAGATCTGATCAGTGTGAGTTTCTGATTGTTCAGTCCTTTGACGTTTATCACACCCTTATCACCTACAGTCTCTGTGCAGGTCCCATGGCGAATACAAAATATCTGTGCCTGGTTGCCTACTGTCCTGTCCAAAGTCATGTCAGGGAGACAAGAGATGAAAATTACATGGGCTGGAACTCGTCTACACAGCTGGTAAGAATATAAGCAAGTACAACCCACTACACAAATTGCAGTTTAGAAGTGCCTACTAAACCCAAACACATGTATGCCTATAACTTAGGACTCCTGAGTATATCTCCAACAAAAATGAGTGGGTTTAAACACTGAAGACTTAAATGTCATTAGTAGCTTTGTCACAGTAGCTCAATACTGGTAACCAAAATATTCATCAAGAGTAGAATAAGTAAATTATGGTATATTTATATAATAAGATATGACAATAAAAAAACTAATACTTTCAGCAATATGGAGAAATATCAGATATAACGTTAAGTGGAAGAAGCTATACACAAAAGACTACATACTATAGGATTCCATATATGTTTAAAAATAGCCTAAGTGAATCCATAATGATAAAAATCTAAATAGTGGCAGGGCACCTGGGTAACTCAATCAGTTGAGTATCTGCCTTAGGCTCAGGTCATGATCTCAGGGTCCAGGGATCGAGCCCTGCATCGGGGTCCCTGATCAGCAGTAAGTCTGCTTCTTCCTTGCCCTCTCACGCACCCTCAAATAAATAAATAAAAGTCTTTAAAAAATCTAAATAGTGGCTACTTTGAGAGAGATATTACCAGTGGGCACAGGGAATTTTCTGGAGTGTTAAAAATGATCTGAGTGGGACGTTTGCATGGCTCAGTCAGTTAAGCCTCTGCGTTGAGCTCATGTCATGATCCCAGGGTCCTGGGATCAAGTCCCACATCGGGCTCCCTGCTCAGCAGGAAGCCTGCTTTTCCCACTGCCTGCTGCTCCCCCTTTGCTCGCTTGTTCTCTCTCTTCTGACAAATAAATAAAATCTATAAAAAAAAAAAAAGATCTGAGTGGTCATTACATGGTTGTATACACATGTAAAAATTAAATAAAATTTAATTGACAGGAAATTTAAGTATGTACATATTACTGTATGTAAGTTACAGTGCAATTTAAAAAGTTCAATAGCTGTGTAAGATTTAGCTTAGAGCTATCACAAGACAGTAAAAAGAGTTGCCAAGAACACTATATAAATACACGCTGTGAATACAAATGATGGCGAGGGTACTCCATGGCCAAGGTAGGACTTGAAGGCCTCCATCTAAAAGGTAAACTTAAGCTAGGTCTACGAGAATAGGTACTATCTGGACTGGTAGAAACATTCAGTTTTGTTTAATTTTCACAAGCCACTGAAGATTCATTGGCCCCACTACTGGATTCTTCCTTGGAAATCAGGGCTCAGTTAACGTGGAAGGCTTGAAAGTCTACAAGGTGTTCTGATCCATCTGCCCACAGTTTCTCAAACTTTAGCGTGAAACTCAGCCATGGGTTGGGGATAGGGTGGCAGAGATGTTAAGATGCTGATTCCCAGGCTCCCAGTTTTCTAATTTGATGAGTCTGGATGGGATGGAATCTAAGACTTTGCCTTTTCAACATGCCTATTTCAGACTTACTATACATAAAAAATAATAATAATAAAGAGCAACACTGGCCACACTCTGAGGAATATTTTATGACTGCTGCAAACTAGACCCAAGTCATCTTGATCCATTTCTGAAAACACCTACCAATCAGTTCTGAACTATCTTTACTGAAACTAATGAACTACAACTTATCTTTATGATGGTCTAATCAGAAGAAACAACACTTCTGGCCATGTGCCAGGAGGAAAGACAAAACTGATTGAAAGTTATGGTTGGGATAGCTTGAAGACAGTTCTGCTGTTGCATGTGCAAAAACAGACAAAGGCTTGTAGGAACCCAGCCATCTTGGCTATGCCTTTCACGCCCTTGTCATCCCCGCCCTGGCAGCACACTTTAAACTCTGTATAAAAAGGTATGACTCATAAGACCTATTTTTAGTACTGTTTCCTAAACTACCAACCACACCTGTTTTGTATGTCATCTCTCCTCTGTGTTCTCCACCTGCCCCGCTCAGACCTCTCTGGCCGTATTCTTGTCAAAATACTTTGATATGAAACCTCTTGTTGCTCCTGGCTCTGCCATTGGCCCTCATTCCTGCTGCATGTTTCCCTGCTCCTTTCTGCCTGGGCATATTCATGACAATACCCAAGCCTCAACTTAGGACTTCTTCACAACAGGCTACCCACAGGAACAGCTCTACCTGGCTGGGCCTGGGTGGGACCAAATCTAGTTGGGACTCATTTGCATTTAGAGAAAATATTCCTAAAGATTTATGAACCTGAAGTACATAGCTAAAGTGAAAACACAAACCCACACATGTGAGAGTAATCATCGGTTCCCAATAAAAATCGGTTTCACATATTTCTTTGCTGAATATTCTAATCTCATTATGTATCCTTTTCCAAGGCATTCATCAAGGATCTCTCGGTTTATCACTAATACTAGTTGCTGCATAAGAAGCCTTACCAGATACAATCTTCAACCTCAAGTTCTTATAATCTAGAATAGCTCACACCTAAGGGAACTAACCTCAAGGAACATTAGGCACAGACCTTTTTTCTTTTTTAGTTGAAACCCTGTCAACCATTTCTGTTAGACAAGAATGAGAAGAGACCAGTAAGAAGGTAGCCAAAGAGTGGTTACCCATTAATTTCCTTCACAGAGAGACAGGAAGCTGTTATAATCTCTCAGGATTACACATATTAGTAAATAAAGTACTCTCAGTATGAGTGAGCCATGTGGCAAGCTCAGTTAGTGCTCTGGGAAGAAGAGGAAAGACCATGATCTGGAGAACAAAACCCAGTATAAAAAAGATCAACTCTCTCTCATTGAGAGAAGAAAGGATTCACTGCGAAAGTATTTTATAGCTTCCTGGAGAAATACCCCCTGACAAGGAGATACAACAGGAGAGCTCCTCACTTTGCTAAGTTTGAACTCTTTTAGCATCTCTAAGTATAAAATATTAAGTAATCATAAATATGGTTACATGCTTTAGCCAAAAAAAAAAAAAAAAAGACTGGTTGACATAATCAACGTAAAAATCAAAGAAAGGTCTTTGTCACTGTGCCTAAAGAACACAAATCCAATTGTGCATAAAGAACCCAATTCCTGTGTCAACTGGAGACGGTCACACTAATCTAAAGAGAAACACTGGGGAGCCTGGGTGGGTCAGTTAGTTAAGGGACTCTTGGTTTCAGCTCAAGTCATGATCTCAGGGCCCCGCATCAGGCTCCATGCTCAATAGAGTGTCAGCTTGAGATTCTCTCCCCCCCACCCCTCCCCCTGCTCGCTCTCTAAAATAGATAAATCAAAAATAAATAAAGTGAAAAACACTGTATAGGACTGAGCTCAATATATCAAGTAGCTGGCTTAGTAAGGAGGAGCGTGGCTGGCCACTCATATACAGGCAAGGCAACAATGCAGGTACCAGAAGACAAGCAAAGGGCTCCTTTCTGGCCTAATCAGGCAGCTGTCCAAACACTATGCTGGGTGCCCCCAGCAGGATAAGCTGCTGAGCTATGTATGCTCTTATGGGGTTTCAGAGGACAGGGCAGCTAGGACCCCTCTAGGAGAGCTACAATGCTGCAAGAGGAATAGGAGAGAAAAAGAAGAATTAAAAGGTTTGTATTTAATTATCTTCCCCGCCCCATGTAAGGCAGAATCATTAACCTCATTCCCAGCACACTTCCCTTGACCTACCTGTAGGATCAAGTAGATATGCAAAGAGTAAGAAAGCCCAAGAACCAAAGATAATAGTTCAGGCCTAAAGAAAATGAAGCCACTGTCAGCCAAGAATGTTCACCAGAAGGAAAAAGTTTAATAACAAGTATATTATACTTACTTGGGCAACAATCTGGTAACTATCAAAGACAAATATTTAACCAGCCATTTTGGGAAGACAGCAGGCCTTAAACAACACAGTCCCTTGACCACCCTTGAGATTGTGAATTTCATGTGTCTGCTGTTAGACTGCAATTAGTCTGTGTCAAGTCTGTATTGATGAAAAAATATTAATCTAAATAAAAAATATAGGTATATTAACATATAGTGTATTATTAGTTGCAGAGGTAGAGTTCAGTGACTCATCAGTCTTATATAATACCCAGTGCTCATTACATCATGTGCCCTCCTTAATGTCCATCACTCAGTTATTCCATCCTCCCATCCCCCTCCCCTCCAGCAACCCTCAGTTTTTCCCTATACTTAAGAGTCTCTTATGGTTTGTCTCCTTCTCTGATTTCATCTGGTTTTATTTTTCCCTCCCTTCCCCTATGATCCTCTGCTTTGTTTCTTAAATTCCACATATGAGTGAGATCATATAACTGTCTTTCTCTGATTGATTTACTTTGCTTAACATAATACCCTCTAGTTCCGTCCACATCGTTGCAAACAGCAAGATTTCATATTTTTGATAGCTGAGTAGTATTCAAATATAAATACACACACACACACACACACACACACACACACACACAATATCTTTACCCATTCATCTGTCAATGGACATCTGGGCTCTTTCCATAGTTTGGTTATTATGGACACTGCTGCTATAAATATTGGGGTACAGACACCCCTTCTTTTCACTACATTTGTATCTTTGGGGTAAATACCTAGTAGTGCAATTGCTGGGTCATAGGGTAGCTGTATTTTCAACTTTTCAAGAAACCTCCATACTATTTTCCAGAATGGCTGCACCAGCTTGCATTCCCACAAACAGCGTAAGAGGATTCCCCTTTCTCTACATCCCCGCCAACATCTGTTGTTTCCAGAGTGCTTAATTTTAGCCATTCTGACTGGTGCAAGGTGGTATCTCGTGGTTTCGTTTGTATTTCCCTGATGCCAAGTGTTTAGCATTTTTTCATGTGTCTGTTAACCATTTGTAGATCTTCTTTGGAGAAATGTCTGTTCATGTCTTCCGTTCATTTCTTGACCGGATTATTTGTTCTTTGGGTATTGAGTTGGTAAGTTCTTTATAGATTTTGGATACTAGCGCTTTATCTGATAAGACATTTGCAAGTATCTACTCCCATTCTGTCAGCTATCTTTTGGTTTTGTTGACGGTTTCCTTTGCTGTGCAAAAGCTCTTCGTGTTGATGAAGTCCCAATAGTTCAATTTTTGCCTTTACTTCCCTTGCCTTTGGAGATGTGTCTAGCAAGAACGGCCGAGGTCACAGAGTTTGCTGCTGGTGTTCTCCTCTAGGATTTTGACGGATTCCTGTCTTACATTTAGGTCTTTCATTCATTTTGAGTCTATTTTTGTGTATGGTGCAAGGAAATGGTCCAGTTTCATTCTTCTACATGTGGCTGTCCAATTTTCCCACCACCATTTGTTGGAGAGACTGTCTTTTTTCCATTGGATATTCTTTCCTGCTTTGTTGAAGATCTTGACCATAGAGTTGAGGGTCTATTTCTGGGTTCTCTATTCCGTGTGTCTGTTTTTGTGCCAGTACTATACAGTCCTGATGATTATAGCTTTGTAATACAGCTTGAAATCTAGGATTGTGTTGCCACCAGCTTTAGTTTTCTTTTTCAACATTCCTTTGGCTATTCAAGGTCTTTTTTGGTTCCATACAAATTTTAGGATTATTTGTTCCATTTCTGTGAAAAAAGTTGATGGTAGTTTGATAGGGATTGCATTGAAGGTGTAGATTCCTCTAGGTAGCATAGACATTTTCATAATATTTGTTCTTCCAATCCGTGAGCATGGAATGTTTTTCCATTTCTTTATGTCTTCCTCAATTTCTTTTATGAACGTTCTATAGTTTTCTGAGTGCAGATCCTTTGCCTCTTTGGTTAGGTTTATTCCTAGGCATCTTATAGGTTTTGGTGCAATTGTAAATGGTATCGACTCCTTAATTTCTCTTTCTTCTGTCTCATTGTTCATTTATAGAAATGCAACTAATTTCTGTGCATTGATTTTATATTCTGCCACTTTGCCAAATTCCTGTATGAGTTCCAGCAACCTTGGGGTGCAGTCTTTTGGGTTTTCCATATAAAGTATCATGTCTTCTGCGAAGAGGGAGAGTTTGACTTCTTTGCCAGTTTAGATTCTTATATTTTTAACCACAAAAACTGAGAGTCCTGTTAGAATGGCCCTCAAAACCAAGTTGATTCCATCTAGAAAGACTTGCCAAGAAAGGTCAAATTCACTTAACTGAAGAAAGAAACTCTGGCAGAATACATGAGTTTTGCCATCAGAAGGGTAGATGGAGTAGGATGCGTGGGTGGCTCAGTCAGTTAAGCTTCCAACTCTTGTTTGAGGGTTGTGAGATCAAGCCCCACAGTGGGATCCACACTCAGCAGGGAGTCTGCGTGAAGATGGTCTCCCTTTGCCCCTCCCCCCACACACTCTTGTGCTCACTCAAACAAATAAATCTAAAAAAAAAGGGGGGGGTAGACGGGCACTGGGCTGGGCAAGGAATTATAATGTGCAAAAGAAGAGACAATAGGCTTACAATTAGGAAGGCACACTATTGGGGTCCTCAGCACTATTCTAAGGAAGGAACGGACTCCAAATGATGCTTGGAAGAGCCAAGTCTCACTTCTGAGAGCAAGACCAATTAGAATGGAGACAGCTAAGAGCAAGCTCAGCAAGAATGAAAGTCAGGGGTATTACAGCTTCATGCTACCTGTGCTTGGTTACCTGTGAAGGGGCACAAGATCCCAAGCCAGTACCCCACTACCCTCATTCCCTTCAGGTCACTACCCCAACTCAAGGATCTACCAGAGCTTCAGATTAGCTTTCCTAGGATATATAAATGTGCCCTCCCTGCCCCACTACCAAAGTATCTAACTTCGTCTCTCACTCCACCCTACAGAGGGCCTCCCTAACCAGCCAGGGAAAGTGCCCCCAAGCAAGTCTTGATCATTTTCATTCTTTGGAGTCAAGTGGACTGGAATTTCATTATCAACTCCAATACATGCTCTTTAAGTGACTTCAGTTTTAAATAAAGGCAAAAAACCTCCTACTTTGTAAATTAATAAAGATTAAATGTTTTACTGGGTGTCATTCAACATTTAACAGAGTGTCCAACGATATTTTTCTTACCAACTGGCTTTTCCATGTACATCTCTTCTCAGCCATCTTCCTTCCGGCCTGGAATTACCACTTCCTACCATCTATTCCACACAATCCACATAAAGCCTGAGCTCTCCTATAAGAGATATGCCCTGGCAAAGCCTTTCTTCATTATATCAATTCTTCAACCCTCAGCCTAGAACCCCAGAATGTGCACACAGTGAGTTCTCAGTAACTGCTTGGGTGATTTTAATTGATGGATAAGGGAAACACTGGTGAAAATGCTGCAGGACAGTAAAAACTACCTGTTATACTAACTGCAAAAGAAGGATTTAGACATTTTAATAAACGATCTACACTTGGGTGACCTTTAGTCATGCTTTCCCAAATAACACAAGAGTGAAACATCCCTTTTGCTAAATTACAAGAGTAAAGAACTATTAGGATAATTATACCATAACAAATGCCAGAAATAAATTATCTTAATTTTATGGACACTTTCCGAAATATATACCCTAGCCTTGCAAAAAAAAAAAAAAAAAGAAGAAGAAGAAGAAGAAACAAGAAAAAAAGAAAAAATGTATTACTATTGCTCAGATTTTACTAATCCATGAACCCCTGGGGAAAAAAGCCCTGAGTTTATCCTATAATGGCAAGTGGCCACCTTTTCTGTGAACATGAAAGAAATTCAATTTCTCTAGACACTTTTTTCCTCTGCTACTAGTGAGCTCCAGGGACTGGTAAACTCCTAAAGGAAAACCATAAAAAAAAAACATAATCCAGAGAAAACAAAATCCAGCTAGTTAAACTATCACCAATAAGAAGCATAAACAGGAACAATTTTCAATTGCTTGGAATCAAAAGCTCAATTTTAAAAAGCTTCAAAACAAGAGTTTACTGTTTCCTGGACATCTGCAGTTGAAAATACACACACACACACACACACACACACACACACACACACACACACACACACACAGAGTGTCCTGGAAACTGCTGTGGTTTACTTCATACTGAGTGATTTCCAGGTGTGAAGGGGGAAACTGGAGCAGAATAAAAAAATGAAATGAGCATAAACAAAAAGTTTTTCAGGGCATATTTACATATACCTTTCTGGTAACTCTTTGCACATAAATGTAGCATGTAGCACTATGTGCTACTTGTTTGAAAGAAGCCTTATGCTGGGGACAGCTTCAGGCAGATTTATCACTGATAAGTTCCCTGTAAGATTTCTAGCTCAGAGACCCTTGGGAGAAGGGCCTGGCTTAACATTACTTGTCATTGTCCTTCTGTCTGGAGCAGCAAGCAGAGTAAGAACCTTTGATGGTGAGTGCCATAGCTTTAGGAGCAGAACTGCCAGGCAGCTGTGTATGCTTCCCAGACTGTGGAACAAGCAATAAAAAGAAAAAAGCAAGACGAGAATTGCCAACTTCTTGCAACATGGAGCCATAACTGTAAGAGCCAAGCTGGTCATTTTTCCACCCAGCCAGCCCCAAGGTTGGCGTCTGACATCAGTGTGGAGAATGACATCAGAGAGTCTCCAATCACCTGCTTGACTGACAGTCTTGCTCAAAAAAAAAAAAAAAAAAAAAAAAGCCAGGAAAGCCAGAGACACAAGAAAAGAGGTAGAGGAGGGGGATTAATTTTGCTCAAAAGGCCCTCACTATTTGTCAAATAGACCAGTACTTCAACCAACTGAATAAAGCCAGACTTTCAGAAAAAGATGGGAAAAAAAAAAGAAGTATTTTCAGAAGAAAAAATAAGACTAGAAAATTTAGATTTAGGCGTATCTGCTAAAGTTCCTAATCTATAAGCCTGACAAACTGACTTTAGCTGGTGTTACAGACTAAACGTTTCTGGCCCTCCAAAATTCATATGTTGAAGTCCTAATCCCCAGCGTGTATGTATTTGAAGGAAGTAATTAAGGTTAAATGAGGTCATATGGGTAGAGCCCTGGTTCATTAAGATTAGTGTCTTTACAAGAAGAGACACCAGAGAGCAAGCTTGCACTCTCCTAGTGTGCAAATGCAGAGGAAAGACCATGTGAAGCCAAAGCAACAATCTACAAGACAGGAAGAAAGTTCTTACCAAAACCAAACCCTAACAGAACCTTGATCTTGGACTTCCCAGCCTCTAGAACTGTGAGAAAATAAATTTAAGCCACACAGTTTGTAGCATTTTGTTATGGCAGTCCAAGCAGACTAACACCAGTCAAAGGAATAAAAGGGCTCGCAGAACTGACTAGAAGATGGAGAACCAGCCTAGAAACTGGCAGGATCCAAGTCAGCTCCAGAGAATGAAGAATCAGGAACAGAGCACTGGTCAGGATGCCACTGCTGGGATAAGCAATCCCAACTGTTTCTAAGTCCCAGAAGGATGTCTCCAATTGTCTAAGCCTAAGCCATGTGTAGCTCCTGGTTGTACTAAGAGGGAGAGAAAGTATCTTGTCCTCTCCACTTCTATGATGGCCTGCTGACATGTGTGTGATACCAAGACATCACAGTGGAGCCAGGTCTGGACTCAAAAGGAAATCAGGATAATTCTATGAAGGGATAATGGTTGCTGGGTAGTCTAAGAATTTTTAATGTCCACTATGCTAAATAACTTCACAAATTCCTGATGGGCTCACCATTCTAGTATGCATATCACATGTCTGAATGGGATTTCTATGGCTATAGATTCAGAGATAAGTGACTCCTAGAGGAGCCCCTACTCACTTGTAGAGCTACAAGGTCAAACTTCTCTAAAGGGTCTATACATTGTCTATCTCTAACTTTCTGAGTGAGGACTACACAGTACTTGGTGGTCCTTGATCAAAATGCTGGTGCTTAAAAGAAATGTTATTGACTACTATACACTATCATTCACTCATCAATTCCATGGTCCCAGAACATCAAAATACCTTCTGATCGCCCAATTACAACATTTATTAAACAACATGTATCACTGTTTTGCCAAGGAGTTTTATCCATAGGGCTTCCCCTGTCCTTCCCCTCCTTAGAGATGGAGACAGAAAAAGACATATAGACACAGGTGTATAGCTGGACAATGATACAAAGAGATAGAAGCACAAAGAAACTGAAGGAGACAAAGAGAAAAGACAGCCTGAGCAGACAGAAATAACTGGAAGAGACCAAAAGTGGTTGAGATAGGCATAACAACTCACCTAAAAAGTTATGAGTGAACAATACTTCTAAAAGACAAAGAGGGCTCTAGATGAACTTTCTCAGACACACTAGGCTCGCTAAATCTCAAGAGTCTAAGTGATTTGGGCCATTATTTCCTCCAAACTCCTCCCATCCTCCCCATGGCCCCAAATGCCACTCGACCAAAAGAATGGTAGTAGGGAAAAGACAGAAGCTCAAGGCTTTGCTAAGTGATGCCCGGCATCAGACAACAAAATGCTTGATGGCCAGAGCTGGATTTTCTGCAATAAAAGAACACAAATAGACAAACCAAATTGGAATGTCAGGTTCTGACCCTCTGCTGAATGAGTTCCTAAGAAACACTTTGTTCCAGGGTTTTTCTCCTAGATTATGTGGGTTGTTTTGTAGGGTCTTTCTGCCCCAAAATCACAGCTTATTTATTCTTTCAAACAGTCTGTGAAGTCAAAAGATCAACAGTAAGAGAGAAAGTAATCAAGGAGGAGAGATGGAGTTCCCATCCTCTAAAACCTTTGAAAACAGGAAAACCTACAAACTACATAAGTAGAAAACAACCAGAATGTAAATAAGCAACATGTGAGCAAGTAGGACATTAGAATGAACTAGCTGCACCAATGCCCATGTAAGTGGGAATGGCTTGGATAGACGTCTTAAGTCCCACTTGTCCTCACTTCTTCAATCTGTTCAATCTATTGTGTTCAGCCTGCGCTTCGCAGACTCTGCAAATTTTATTACACACATTCAATAAACTCTCCTATGCCCACCTAGAAGCCAAATCCAGTTCTTGTAGTTCAATTCAGAACTTACTTTGATTCTGCTGTTGCTTTTACACAGCTGACCAGTTTGCCTTTCTTCAACTTTGTCTCTCCGAGACTCCCCTCTCCTCATCCTCTTCAGGCTCTCTGCCTCTCCTTCTCAGACTCTCTTCTCCAGCTGATCCTTTTCCACCCCCACTTAATGCTAACAATTCCTGAGCTCTGTCCTTGTTTTTCTTATTCTCCTACACGTTCTGACAATGTCATCCATACCTATGGCTATAAATACCAACTACAGAGTTCCTCAGCTTTATCTCTAATGGAGGTTCCATTCCCAATTCCAGATCCAGATAGCAATCATCTACTAGATAATATGTTCCTAAATGCCTGTACCCAGCTCAAAACTGAATATCCCTATCCATAACTTTGCCCCTCCCCTAGGTCAGTGTTTGATGCCACAACCTACTCAGGCATCTGGAAGTCATCAAAACCTCCCCTTTACATAATTGCTCTTTAAGTCCTGTCATTCCACCTCCAACTTACCAAGTCCAGCCCCTCCTTTTCATCCCCACTGCCATAGGTTAGTATGGAGCCCTCGTTCTCTTTCTTCTTCTCCACTACCCACCCTACCTCCTAACTCACCCGTTTCAAGCACACCAGCGTAATACTTCTAATATTTAATCATGATTCCCACCCACTCAATATTCTCCATATGTCATCAAACACTGATAAAATAAAATCTGAATGCATTTGCATGGCAAACACCAAGCATAGTATTCTTGGCTACTAGACCACTATACCTGCCTTCAGTTTGCATCACACTCTACTGTGTATTGTGGCTGCCTCATTGTGCCAATTTCATCTTCAAAAGGACCAGTGCATAACACAATGCCTAAACACAGCGTTCAAAAACACCAATGATTACCTCAATGGATGAAAGAACCAATACCTCAAATTTCCCCTTCACAAAATTTCCCCCGATATGCAACATTTTTGTTGTCCATACCTTAAATACAATGCTACCTCACTCAAAAGAATAGAAAAATCTAAAATGCAGTTTTTATATTCTCACCTCAAGAAGCTGGAGCTGGAACAGAAGAACAGGCCTAACCCACGCATGAGAAAGCAGCTGATCAAGATTAGAGCAGAAATCAATGAATTAAAAACCAGTAGCACAGTAGAGCAGATCAACAGAACTAGAAGCTGGTTCTTTGAAAGAGTAAATAAAATTGACAAACCACTGGCAAGACTTATCCAAAAGAATAGAGAAAGGACCCAAATTAATAAAATTATGAATGAAAAAGGAGAGGTCACGACCAACACCAATGAAATTGGAAGGATTATTAGAAACTTTTATCAACAGCTATATGCCAATAAATTAAGCAATCTGGAAGAGATGGAGGCCTTCCTGGAAACCTATAATCTACCAAGACTAAAACAGGAAGAAATTGATTTTTTAAACAGACCGATTAATTATGAAGAGATTGAAGCAGTGATCAAAAACCTCCCAAAAAACAAGAGTCCAGGGCCTGACGGATTCCCCGGGGAATTCTACCAAACATTCGAAGACCAAATAATACCTATTCTCCTGAAACTGTTTCAAAAAATAGAAACAGAAGGAAAACTACCAAACTCATTCTATGAGGCCAGTATTACCTTGATCCCTAAACCAGGCAAAGACCCCATCAAAAAGGAGAATTACAGACCAATATCCCTGATGAATATGGATGCCAAAATTCTCAACAAGATCCTAGCTAATAGGATCCAACAGTACATTAAAAGGTTTATCCATCATGACCAAGTGGGATTCATCCCTGGGATACAAGGGTGGTTCAACATTCACAAATCAATCAGTGTGATAGATCATATCAAGAAAAGAGTCAAGAACCATATGATCCTCTCAATTGATGCACAAAAAGCATTTGACAAAATACAGCATCCTTTCCTGATTAAAACACTTCGGAGTGGAGAGAGGGGAGGAGTTAAGATGGCGGAGGAGTAGGGGACCCCTTTTCAGCTGGTCCCCTGAGTCGAGCTGGATAGGTACCAGACCATCCGGAACATCCACGGGATCAGCCTGAGATGCAGGAAGATACATCTGGATCTCTACAAATGAACATCTCCAGCGATGAGTATTGAGGTACGTGAAGCCGCGCACAGATACCGGAAGATAAACGGAAGGGGGAGGGAGCTGCCGCGTTCAGGCACCGGGAAGCGGTAGCCACTTGCACTGGGGAGCGGGTGGACGTGACCGGCACCCGCGAGAGAGCAGACTGAGACTGTGAGCCGGGGAAACGCACGCGACCAGTCTGAAAACCGAGCTCCAGAGTGCGTGTGAACCACACTGAAACGGAGCTCAGGGTTGAGCAGCACCAACAGAAACAGTTAAAGTGGCCAGAACATCAGTGGAAAACGCGTCTGCAATCCCTCTGTTCTGAGACAGAGGCTGAGATTCAGCCACTGCTGCTCTGACTCTCAGAAGAGGCACAGTAAGCCGCCAGGGAAAGCCACCAGAGAACAAAAGCCTGGAAATACCGGCTTACAGTGTGCACATCCCCATCCCCCCTCGCAGGGGACCAGGAGACTCTACCCAAACAGGGTTGCCTGAATATCGGTGCGGCAGGCCCCTCCCCCAGAAGGCAGGCTGAAAAAAATCAAGAAGCCCACATCCCTAAGATCCCTATAAAACAAGAGTGCACTGCCTGGGTCCTGGTCAATAATTTGGCTCTGGACAACCCCGCAACCTCTCCTCATCAGAATGAGGAGGAGGAGAAATACCCCCCCAGCAAAGAAAAGACAATGAGTCTCTGGCCTCTGCCACATAACTAATGGATATGGATATAACCAAATTATCAGAAATGGAGTTCAGAGTAACAATGGTCAAGATGATGTGTAGACTAGAAAAAAGTATTAACGAAAATGTTAATGAGAATATAGAATCTCTAAGGGCAGAAATGAGAGCAAATCTGGCAGAAATTAAAAATTCTATGAATCAAATGCAGTCAAAACTAGAGGCCCTGACAGCCAGGGTGAATGAGGCAGAAGAACGTACTGGCGAATTGGAGGATGGGTTAGTAGAAGAGAAAGCTATAATAGAAACTTGGCTCAAAAAAATCCAATCTCAAGAACATAGGTTATGGGAGATTACGGACTCAATGAAATGCTCCAATGTCAGAATCATCGGCATCCCTGAGGGGGTGGAGAAAAACAGAGGTCTAGAAGAGATACTTGAACAAATTGTAGCTGAAAACTTCCCTAATCTAGCAAAGGAAACAAGCATTCATATCCAAGAGGCAGAGAGGACCCCTCCCAAGCTCAACCACGACAAACCTACAGCACGTCACGTCATAGTGCAATTAACAAATATCAGATCCAAGGATACAGTACTGAAAGCGGCTAGGGGAAAGAAATTTCTCACATACCAAGGCAAAGGTATCAGAATTATGTCAGATCTGTCTACACAGACCTGGAATGAAACAAAGGGTTGGGGGGGGGCATTTTTAAAGCTCTTTCAGAGAAAAACATGCAGCCAAGGATCCTTTACCCAGCAAGGCTGTCATTCAGAATTGATGGAGAGATAAAGACCTTCCAGAATCACCAGTCACTGACCAATTTCGTAACCACAAAACCAGCCCTACAGGAGATATTAAGGGGGGTTCTATAAAAGTAAAAAGGCCCCAAGAGTGATACAGAACAGAAAGTCACAATCTATAGAAACAAAGACTTAACAGGCAACATGGCATCATTAAAATCTTATCTCTCGATAATCAGTCTCAATGTAAATGGTTAAATGCTCCCATAAACGCCACAGGGTTGCAGATTGGATAAAAAGACATGACCCATCCATTTGCTGTTTACAAGAGACTCATTTGAACCTAAAGATACCTCCACACTGAAAGTAAAGGGATGGAATACCATCTTTCATGCCAATGGACCTCAAAAGAAAGCGGGGGTAGCAATATCAGACATATTGGATTTTAAACTAAAGAATATAGTTAGAGATACAGAAGGGCACTATATTATTCTTAAAGGATGTATCCAACAAGTGGATATGACAATTATAAATATCTATGCCCCCAACAGGGGAGCAGCAAGATCCACAAGCCAACTCTTAACCAGAATAAGGAGACATACAGATAAAAATACGTTAATAGTAGGGGAACTCAACACTCCACTATCAGCAATAGACAGATCACCTAAGCAGAAAAATCAAACAAAGAAACAAGAGCTTTGAATGCCATACTAGACGAGTTGGACCTCATAGATATATATATAGAACACTACACCCCAGAACCAAAGAATACTCATTCTATTCTAATGCCCATGGAACATTCTCAAGAATAGACCATGCTCTGGGTCACAAAACAGGTCTCAACTGATACCAAAAGACTGAAATTATTCCCTGCATATTCTCAGACCACAATGCTTAAAACTGGAACTCAATCAAAGGAAAATTTGGAAGAAACTCAAACATCTTGGAGATTGGAGAAACCATCCTGTAGATGCAATAAACCAGTGAAATCAAAAATGAATTCAAAACAATTTTTATGGAGACCAATCAAGAACGAAAATAAGACGTCCAAACCATGGACACTAGGCAATCCCTAGGGGAAAATAAAATAGCCATCCAAGCCTTCACTCAAAAGAACAGAAAATTCTAAATGCAGTTTTATATTCTCACCCAGAGGCTGGAACAGCAACAGAGGAACAGGCCTAATCCATGCACGAGAAAGCAGGTAAATCAAGATTGGAGCAGAGATCTCGGTGAAACAGGATTGACAGGTAGAGCAAAGATCAAGCAGTATACTAGAAGCTGGTTCTTTGAGAAGAGTAAATAAAATTGACAAACCACTGGCAGAGACTTGCACAAAGAATAAAGAAAGACCCAAGATATAAAATTATGAATGAAAAGGAGAGGTCATTCACCAAATCAATGAAATTGGAAGGATTATTGAAACTTTATCAACAGCTTTATGCCCAGTAAATTAAGCAATCTAGGAAGAGATGGAGGCGCTTCACGGAAACACTATCAAGCTACCCAAGACTGAAACAGGAAGAAATTGGTTTTTAAACAAGGCCAATTATGTTTATGAAGATAGTGAAACAGTGATTAAAAACCTTCCAAAAAATAAACCCCAGGCCTGATGGTTTTCACGTAGAATTCTACCAAACATTCAAAAGAAGAATACAATACTATTCTCCATAAAGTCTATTTCAAAAAAATAGAAACAGAAGGAAAGCTACTAAACTCATTCTATGATAGCAATATTACCTGATCCTCCAAACCAGCAAAGCATCCACATCAAAAAGTACAGACCGATTTTCCCTGGATGAATATGGGCAAAATTTCAATAAGATCCCCGGATAACAATAGAATCAACAGTATATTAAAAGGATTGCCATCATACAAGGTGGATTCATTCTGAGCAAGGGTGGTTCAGCATTCACAAATCTATCAGTGTGATAGATTTTTTATCAAAAGAAAAACCAAAAATTCGCACTGATCCTCTCAATAGATGCAGAAAAAGCACTGACATACAGCATCCTTTCCTGATTAACCTCTTCAGTAGTAGCAGACAGAGGGTACCTCAATCCCATAACAAACCATCATGAAAAGCACACGCAATATTGTTTTCACGAAGAAAAGTTGGAAGCTTTCCCTTGATGGATCAAACACGACAAGGACTGCCCCATTACTCGCCATTATTATTCAACATAGTACTGTAGTCCCTGCACAGCAATCAGACAACAAAAATGGATAAAGGTATCCAAGCGGCAAAGAAGAAGTAGGCGCCTTGCGTAGCACAGTTGTTAAGCTGTCTGCCTTCGGCTCAGGGCGTGATCCTAGAGTCCTGGATTGAGCCCGTCACAGTAGCTCCTTCAGTGCTAGAGCCTGCTTCTTTCCTCTCTCCACTCCTCCTGCTTGTGTTCCCTCTCTCGTGCGTCTCTCGTCCAAATAATAATGAAATCTTTAAAAGAAGAAGAAGTCAAACTGCTCTTTCGTATACATACTACTATATGGAAAACCAAAGAATTCAAACTACTAGAAGTTATAGAACAATTCAGTAATGCTGCAGGATAAAAAAATCACTGCTAGAAATCGAGTTGCATTTCTATACACAAATAATAACTGGAAAGTGAAATTAGGGAATCCATCCCATTTACAATAGCACCAAAATCATACGTTATTGGAATTAACTTAACCAGAGACGTAAAGATCATATTCTTAGAAACTACAAATCACTCTTGAAAGACACTGAAGAAGACACAAAAAGATGGAAAATATTCCATGCTCATGGATCCAGAGAATTAACATAGTTAAAATGTCCATATATACCCAGAACAATCTACACTTTCAATGCTATCCCAATCAAAATACCCAATGACATTTTTCAAAAAACTGGAACAACAGCTTTAAATTTGTGTGAACCAGAAAAGGCCCGAATCACCAAGAATTGTTGAAAAGGAAAACAAAGCTGGGGGCATCACAATGCCGGATTTCGAGCTGTACTACAAAGCTGATCCAAGCACAGCATGGTACTGGACAAAAAAGACACATAGACCAATGGAACAGAATAGAGAACCCAGAAATGGACACTCAGCTCTTTGGGCAACTAATCTTTGATAAAGCAGGAAAATAGTAGGAAAAAAGACAGTCTCTTCAATAAATGGTGTGGGAAAATTGACAGCTACATGCAAAAGAATGAAACTGTACCTCACTTCACACCATATACACAAATGATAAGACCCTCAATGGAGACAGGAATCCATCAAAATCCTAGAGGAGAGCATAGGCAGCAACCTCACTACATCGCACAGCAACCCTTTTTCATGACACATCGCCAAAGGCAAGAGAAACAAAAGATAAATGAACTGTGGGACTCATCAAGATAAAAAGCTTGCACAGTCAAGGAAACAGTCCAAAAACTAAGAGGCAGGGGCGCTGGGAAGAGCGTAAGGCGCTGGCTCAGTCAGGCTGATCCCGGTACCGGGATCGAGTCCCACATCGGGCTCCTCCTGTGAGCCTGCTTCTTCCTCTCCCACTCCCCCTGCTATCCTCTCACTGGCTGTCTCTCTGTCACATAAATAAATAAAATCTTTAAAAAAAAAAAAAAAAAAAAACTAAGCACCAGCCCACGGAATGGGAGAATTTATTTGTAAATGACACTATAGATAAAAGACTGGTATTCAAGATCTACAAAGAACTCCTCAAACTCAATACACAAGAAAAAAATAAGCAAATTATAATATGGGCAGAAGATGTGAACAGACACTTTTCCAATGAAGATGTACAAATGGCTAACAGACACATGAAAAAATGTTCAAAATCATTAGCCATCAGGGAAATTCGAATCAAAACCACACTAAGATACCACCTTACGCCAGTTAGAATGGCAAAAACGGACAAGGCAAGAAACAGCAATTGTTGGAGAGGATGTGGAGAAAGGGGATCACAGTTACTATTTTAGCTCCTGTTCTACTGACAAGGAAAATAAAGTGTTGTGTATTTAAGAAACATACCTAAAATACATAGGTGGATGCAGCAAAACCTTGATTTATACCTACATTTTCTCTATGAAGACCTTAAATTCCTAACTTTTAAACTACACTTCAAATTGCTTAACATATTTGAGACAGTTTCCTCACCTAGAAAGTAACTAAGGCATTTATTCCTTCATTCAGTTAGTTATTTAATTAGTCTACTATGTGCTGGACTATATTTGGGCACAGGCACAACTATTACTCAGCTATCATAAAGAATGATTTCTCAACATTTGCTGCAACATGGACGGCACTGGAGGAGATAATGCTAAGTGAAATAAGTCAAGCAGAGAAAGACAATTATCATATGGTTTCTCTCATCTATGGAACATAAGAACTAGGAAGATCGGTAGGAGAAGAAAGGGATAAAGAAAGGGGGGGTAATCAGGAGAGGGAATGAAGCATGAGAGACTATGGACTCTGGGAAACAAACTGAGGGCTTCAGAGGGGAGGGGGATGGGGGAATGGGATAGGCCGGTGATGGGTATTAAGGAGGGCACGTACTGCATGGTGCACTGTGTGATATACTCAAGTAATGAATCATGGAACTTACATCAAAAACTAGGGATGTACTGTACAGCGACTAACATAATAAAAAATATATATTATTAAAAATAATAATAATAATAATAAATACATAAATACAATGCCAAAACCAGATATTCAATTTTCTTTTACCTTAGAGTTTTAAATCACAAAGACCTTAAGTGAGCATCTAAATCAGTGGTTCTCAACCATGGATTCACATTAGAATCACCTTAAGAGTTTTTAAAGCTGACTCCAATCCTGACCAATGAAATTCAAATTCAGCCTTTTATTTACTGTGGCAGTTTGAGTGTTTTCATTAGAAAGAAAAAAAAAGAGAGAGAGCGCACGTGCACCAACGTTCATTGATGAGATTCACATCATGCTTGGAGAACATTTTATACACGGTAGCTTATATACTCTAAGACCAACCCATGAAGTAGAATCCTCTATCTAAAGGCACCTGAAATGCAGAGAGATTAAGTTACTTGAATGGGTCACCCAACTAGTAGGTGGTAGGTAGAGGATTGAAATCCAGAGCTGTCTGCTTCCAAAGAACATGTGCTTTCCTCTGTCTGATAAGACCCCATACTGGCAGTGTGAAATAGGACAGGACAGGACAGGGAGGGTGGGAGGGATGGATGGAGAGATAGAAGAAAAGAAAAACTCTGACTTTGGATTTGAATGTGAGGAACAACCCACAGTCATCCTGAGTCAAGTGTGTTAGACTAAATCACCCATTTGGACAAACTGGTTTGGAGTTTTAAAAACAAATGTGACCATTTGTCAAATGCACAAGTAATAATTGTTTCGAGGAAGAATTCTAGATAGTTGCTTGTGAAGGTTAATTTTATACCTAAACTTGACCATACCATGAGGTCCCCAAATTAAACAGTATTTCTGGTTTTATCTGTAGGTTTCCAGAGGACAGTAGCACTTTCATCAGTAAACTCAGTGAAACAGACTGCCCTCCCCATATGGGTAGGCATCATCCAATCCCTTGAGGGCCTGAATAGAACAAAAAAAGGTAAAGAAAAGTAGAGATTTGCTCCCTTTATCTTCCTGCCTGCCTACTTACCTGATCTGAGACATCGATCTTCTCCCGCTCTTGGATTGGGATTTACATCATTGGCTCCTCTGCTTCTCAGGCCTTTGGACTCAGACTAGAATTATACCACCCACTTTCCCTGGATCTTCAACTTAAAGGTGGCAGATCACGGAACTTCTCAGCTTTCTAGATGTCAGTCAATTCCTCATAATATCTATAAATACATACACACCCTATTGTTTCTGTGGAGAACTCTAATATAAAGTAAAAGTTAGCATATGATGAGAAAGAAGACTTTTACACGGTCTCCAAGGATCTCCCCCAAGAGACTTATTACAATGGGAAAAGTAGCAACTTGAGTGGAGAAGCCTAGCAGACACTACCTTAACCAAGTAAGCAAAGTTAATATCCCCAGGAATCAGAAATGAGACAAATATATGTACCTCCTAATATAGTATGTACCAAGAAAGCCACCACATCATGTCTATGGTATCCTTACCAAAAAATGAACTTTTTGAGAAAACATGAGAGCAACTAAATTGAGGGAGAATCAACAAGGTAACTAGGCAATCTTTATCATAAGTGTCAAGGTCATAGAAGACAAAGACCAAGGAAATGTTCCAGGTTAAAGGGAACAAAGGAAATACAACTAAATGTAATGGTCCTTAACTGGATTCTGGACCAGAAAAAGGACATCAGGAAGATGGTTTGTGAAATTTGAATAGAGTGTATAATTACATAGTATTATATTAATGTTAATTTCTTTTGATGATTATACTTATAAAAGGTGTTGATATTTGGGGAAATTGGATAAGGGTATGTGGAATCTATAACTTGTGAATTTGAAATTTTATGTCAAAAAATTTTTAATTTAAAAGCTTAAAAGTGTGATACAAAGTTACAAGACAGGTTTTCACCCATGAATCTGAATTCTGAAAGGGGTACCAAATTATTTTGAGTAATATGGGTATCTTATGCCTCTGAAGGTAAATACATTATACTGGAAAAAAAATACTCTTTTACATGTATAAGAAGTAACACTTGTTACATTACCAATCTTTTTATAATCCCTTATGGGTTTTTTTTCCCTTAAAACCATACAGAGTTTCTCTCACATCCATTTCACTGGGTACCACTGACATATAAGAAGCTAAGTGACTCCCATGGCTCCCAGGGCCAGTAAATAGCAGAGGTGGAAACAGGTGTTTGCTCCACATTCAGGACTCCTTCCTCTAAGCTGCATTGCCTCATGGGTCTTCCCTCTGGAGAGCACCAAAGGCCCATATCCCAAGTAGTTTGAGATACCAAAGAAGTTGAAGTAAGAGGAAAGCATGACAGACTCCACACTTGTGAATTACTATGCTGGAAGGTTCACAAAAATCTCTTTCCATAATTAAGAGGTTATTTTTAAAGTATGATAGCCAAATATTTCATGTTTTGGGAGAGGAAAGAAGCTAATCTATTCTTTCCCCCAAGATCTTTAATGAGTGTGATAATAGTTAACATTTGTTGAGAAATTACTATTACCAAACATTGCTCCAAGTTCTAATATGTTAGTTCATTTAATTCCTGAAACAACCCTACATTGTAAATATATTCTTCTTTCAGTTTTATAGAGGAGGAAACAGAAATATTGAAGAGTTTGGGGCGCCTGGGTGGCACAGCGGTTAAGCGTCTGCCTTCGGCTCAGGGCGTGATCCCAGCATTATGGGATCGAGCCCCACATCAGGCTCCTCCGCTATGAGCCTGCTTCTTCCTCTCCCACTCCCCCTGCTTGTGTTCCCTCTCTTGCTGGCTGTCTCTATCTCTGTCGAATAAATAAATTAAAAAATCTTAAAAAAAAAAAAAGGATTCCAGGATCTTTAAAAAAAAAAAAAAAAAAGAAATATTGAAGAGTTTAAGCAACTTTCCCACAATCACACAGCTGGGCAATGAAGCATAGCTCAGCGAGATCAAATTGGTCCGGGATCTTTTTTTCCAACATTTCTACAAAGTTTTTTTTCCTCTTCTTCCTATAGACACTCTCCAGTTTTTCTATCTCCCTTCCAAATTCCACATCCCCTTCATAAAACTGCTTTCCATCATCACAGCCTCTCTCCAGATCTTTGAGGAATTGTTTCAAATACTGAAAGCTAGAACATTGTTCTGTCCATCACACTTAAAAGATGTGCACTCTGCCCAAAACCACACCAGAGGGCATAGGAAGAGAGAACAAGATAAAAATTATATATAACGTCCCTACCCTTCAGGTGCTTCAATCTCTTCAAAGAGCTCCTTTTAGGGGTGCCTGGGTGGCTCAGTCATTAAGCGTTTGCCTTCGGCTCAGGGCGTGATCCTAGAGCCCTGGGATTGAGCCCCACATCAGGCTCCTCTGCTGGGAGCCTGCTTCTTCCTCTCCCACTCCCCCTGCCTGTGTTCCCTCTCTCGCTGGCTGTCTCTCTGTCAAATAAAAAAATAAAATCTTTAAAAAAAAAAAAAAGCCTCCTTTTAAAAATAAAGGTTTTTGGGTTTGTTTGTTTTTTTACACTATCCTCAGGGGGAAGAAAGGAAGTTATTCTCTTTGTTCATAAGGATCTCATGTGTGAATTATCTTTTATTAGCCACAATGGGATAGTAGTCCTACATTGCCAATGGCCAGGATGTATAATTCAACAGGGATGAGGTCAAAAAATACTTGATTTGCTTGTTCACAATTATTATAACCATTCTAAGACACTTCTCAAATGAGACCATTAATAAGCCACTTAACTAGCAGTGTCTCTTCAACAGGATTTCTGCTTGTTATACAGTGATATCATTGACCAAATATTAGTAACAATTTTGAACCAGATTTTCAATGGTAGTGATAAGATGCTCATTGACCCTACCCTTCTGTGACCAGTATCAGCAAGCTCATTCTGGGGTTGGCAAACCCCTTAATAATTTCTGAGGAGATCAGACTCTTACCCTCGGCCTTGTCAGTTCTCTATGCCCAAGTTCGGAAGCTAATTGGTGAAGTGATGACCTCTCAGGGCAGGTTTATCATCTTCTACACTCTCCTGCTACCTGTCATTTGTCTATGCAAACTCATTTCAGTCAAAAGACTTCACAAATTCCCTGTGCCATGGTAAAGCATTTCTTGGACAGGATGGCTTATATATGACAGACTGTACAGAAAATAGATTTTGAATCCTACTTTGAAGATCCATAAAATTTCCCAGATAGTTGCAGGAAAAAAAAAAGAAAGAAATCCTAGTATCGCTCATAATTCTACATGGTACTAAAGGTCAAGACAGACAATATTTGGACTATCAAGTTTTTCATTATCCGGATATACTCAGGAAACTGAATAAAGTTTGAAGCCATACTGGAGGAGATAATGCTAAGTGAAATAAGTCAAGCAGAGAAAGACAATTATCATATGGTTTCTCTCATCTATGGAACATAAGAACTAGGAAGATCGGTTGTAGAAGAAAGGAATAAAGAAAGGGGGGGTAATCAGAAGGGGGAATGAAGCATGAGAGACTATGGACTCTGAGTAACAAACTGAGGGCTTCAGCGGGGAGGGGGGTGGGGGAATGGGATAGGCTGGTGATGGGTAGTAAGGAGGGCACGTATTGCATGGTGCACTGGGTGTTATACACAACTAATGAATCAAAAACCAGGGGTGTACTGTATGGTGACTAACATAATAAAAAAATATTTAAAAAAAAGTTTGAAGCCATAACTTCTTTTTGCCTGCTACCTCCCCACACACACACACACGCCTTGCACTTCCCATTCCCTCTTCTTGACTTATATTAAATTCAGACAGAAAATTCAGACAGCAAACCTTAACAGGAAAGGGGAGGTGGCAGCAATGGTAACATAATATTAACAATTAAGAGCTCACAGAACCCTCGTTTTATCATTCTATACTATATTCACATCTCATCATTTTTAAAAATAAATTTTGCTTATCAATGCTGGGAGTCTTTCTTAACATGGATGTGGGGGATAATCTGTTGTGACTGAGGAGGAAAAAATGAAGCTGCTCGGGGACTTTCCTCGATTATCATTCAAAGTGCCAGGGCCACAAACGTTCACGCTGTAGTATTTTAAGGCTAAATCTCCACTGAATTCTGCCTGCCTCAGCCCAATTTCCCCAGGGACTGCAGACCCTCAGAAGACATTCATAAGAGGTGAATGATGCCAAACCCCCAGGCCAGAGCTGACGGTTCAATCTTACTGCATGACGAAAGACACCCCCCCCTCCCAGGATTCTGCCTCAAGATGGAATACGATGGAAATAGGCTTCCACCAGGCTACATAACCACACCATGTTTAGAATCTTTCCAACTAAAAATCCAAAGATGAAGTTATTTATGCTGAAGAATAACATCTAAATGTTACATTTTTAAAATCTCAACTAAACTGAAAGTATCTCGTAATCTCTTCGCAACCTGCGTAAAATCGTCGCAGAGTCTCCCATATGCAGGAATCAGCTCACAAAAGATACAGAAGGCCCCACTTACCCATGGGGGATACATTCCAAGACCCCCAGTGGATGCCTGAAACCACAGGTCATACCAAACCCCATATTTTTTTCCTCTACGTACATATGGAAGATAAAGTTTAATTTGTAAGTTTGGCAGAGTAAGAGATTAATAGAACAATTATGATATACTCTAATAAAAGTTATGGGAATGTGGTCGCTCTCAAAATATCATTTTACAGTACTCACCCTTCTTGCGACGGGAGAGAAAATGCCTACGTGAGATGAAGGGAGGTGAATGACGCAGGCACTGTGACGTAGACTCAGGCTACTATTGACCTTCAGACGATTCGTCAAAAAGAGGATCATCCGCTTCCAGACTGCAAATGACCGCGGGGGAACCAAAACTGCGAAACTGCGGAATGCGAAACCACAGATGAGTGGGGAGAACTGTACTTGCGTCTCAAAGCCTCAAGAATCTAAAGTTCACGTGAAGGTCTCTTTTGTCCCTGGTTCTTACCCTTTATTTTCTTCCTACCCACCTGCCCACCATCACCACCCAGACACACTTCTCACATTCCAAGTCTTTGGCCTTTTCCCTCCCAATCTAATCCTCATGATTTATATAGAAGGTGGTGAATCGTAAAAACTCAAGAACCCTGTGCCCCTAGAAATCAAGTTAAGCTGACGTCATTGTAAGGTTATCATAGACATGAACACAAAGCCTTCACGCTGGTGTCTTTTTATTTCCCATCTAATACTCCATAGATCCCCCCAGCTTCTCAGAGGTACTTTGGCAGTTCCACAGAAAACCATTCACCAAGAAATAAGGAAACTTTGAAGGCATACTGTCCCTTGCTTCTATCTGGAGTACTTATTAGGGTTTTTCCTGTATTTCATCTAATAGGGAAAAAAAAGTACTATGGCTTAAGAAGAAGTTTGAGAATATCTTATACTCCAGTTTTCTGATTTTACAGATGAATAAATGGAGGCCAGAGGAGACAAAGAGGATTAAAGTAGAAAGTTCCTTGGGATCTATAGAGCAAGACCATTTAAGTAAAGCCTTGTAAAGATTATAAATGGTCTTGGGTTAGAGCTGATTTCACAGACCTTTACAGCCTTAAGTTGGTGGGTATATAAAGATCTTTTGGGGTCCTTGCCCCCCCACCTCGTGAATGTAGTGCCTCCATGGTAGCCCCCTCAAAGCAGCCAGATACTGAACTGACTATTGTGGAAAGCCTTGGTATGCTCTCCAGAGCCCAGCTTCTTAAGGAAATCCAATAAATCCTCATAATAGCAAAGGACTAAAAATGGACGATAGAATATTTTTACAGTAATAAGGAAAAGAATGAGGATAAAAAGACCTTCAGAAGGTAATGACTGTTGCTCTGGGCGTTGACTGGCCTTCCCATCCTCACCCTGGCCAGTGATCTCCACTGCCAGTGACCTCCACTGCCCTCCACCCCCAGCAGTGACCTGGGCACAGGGACCTGGGAGGTTTCTCTGGGTGAATTGACTTTCCTGGCCCCAACCTGGCTTCAGTGTGTTGATTCAGCACCTGGAAGGCACATGTATGTGTGCAAACTGAGTCACAGGGCAGAATTCCTGGGACTCTGGGTGAGTCTACACTAGGCCAGAGAATGTCTCTACATACACAGAAGTGAGATATTAAAGAGCAAAGTAAATATTACAACGAGTCAAGAGAAAGACAACAGAGGGGAAACCTGTTATATTTTAGTGCCTTTTAACACTTTTTTCCTGCTATCTGAACATGGGATCGGTTATGGGCTGAAGCCCTAACCCCAAGTACCTTCAGACTAGGGCTATATTTGGAGAAAAGGTTTTTAAACAGGAAATTAAGTTAAAATCAAGTCCTTAAGGTGATTACTAACCCAATAGGACTGGTAGCTTTATTGGAGGACATTGGCCACACAGAGAGACATCAGGGGTATACACATACAGAAGACTGACCATGTGAAGACAGAAGGAGAGAGAGCAAGAGAAGACAACCATTTGCAAGCCAAGGAGAGAGGCCTTGATAGAAACCAGCCCTGCTGACACCTTAATCTTGGACTTCCAGTCTCCAGAATTGTGGGAAAACAATTTGTTGTTTAAGCCACCCAGTCTGTGGTACTTTGTTATGGCAGGCCTTGCAAATGAATACAGGGCCCCACATTTTCATTTTGTACTAGTCCCTGAAAATTGTATAGCCAGTTCTGACTCTTTAGTGGGTAAATTAGACCCTGCTTTAGGAGGATTTTAACCCAGAACTATATAGGGAAGGAGATTCTAAGAAATATAACTCCCAGCTTACCCAAGCTGGCAACCCAACACAGAAAAGCAGAAAGATTCCTGGAAAGGCAAATACATATTCTTCTATGCCATGGCAACAGTATATGTGGAGTGCTGATTGCACATTTAATACCTCCCTGGACACAGAGGTGAGTATGCAAGTAGATCTATGGACACCTACGCACTGATGAAATAAATTTCAGTTTACCTGTAGTTCAAGGTGTAGAATCTGGCAAAGAACCTGAACACTGTCATAAGTGTCTTTAAATTGAAATTGCATTTTGATATTTCCCAATTCAGTCTTACAAAAAATAGAAATAACATTTCCTTGCTCTAAAATCACGAGCCTTGTGAACCTACATAGGACTTGACACAGGCTCCTTGTCACCAGGGTGTATGAAGCATCCAGGACATCCTAACTACAAATGCTTATTCATTCCTTTTATTGTTAAACTTTGTTTCAGCATACTCAAGCTTGTATGTTCTATAACTATGTTTAAGTTTAGTTTCAGTCGTTGCTGGAAGCACTGCATTAGAAATTAAACACTTTTAGTACTTAAGAATGAGGGAAAAAATTAACAAGTTATAGTCTTACTAAAAACATAAAACCAGGATAATACATAATTTGTATATATACACATGAAATATCTCTAGAAAGCCATAGGGAGGGGAAATTGGGGCCTGGTAGAAAGGGGTGGGAGACTATCAACCTCTTTGTACCTTTTGATTTGAATCACTTGAATGTATTCCCAGATTGAAAAATGATTGTTTAAAAAAAGTCCCAGTTTCAAAATCTGCCTTCAATTTTTATTTTATTATCGGAGTCTTAAATATCTATGATTTGTTTTCTCTTTACTCTCCATGGGTACCTCAATCTCCCTTCCTTGAAGAAAAGAACCATGTGTCCCTCCATTTGATTTTATGATAAACTTGCTGCTGGCTTTAAGTTCAAGTGCCCGAGTTCACAGTATCCAATAAAGTCAGGCAGAGAAGATAGCTGCTTCCTGAGCTTTTAAAACACTCCGCTTTCACGTCTCTGGTTCTCTCACATCCTTTCACCTTAGGCTGCCAGATCCTTCTTTCAGTGCCCTAGCCAAATGCATCCTGGTCCTACAGTGGTCATGCAGGAACCATTCTTCCAGGGAAAATAATTAGGGCCCAGGGCTTCATGTCCTTCTGATGCCCAGTCAGAATGTATCCCAGGTCAAGCTAAAACTTCCTTCAGTTAATCACATCCCAAGAGCAACTGAGATCTAAAATTTATCATCTCTCAGCAAATATAGTAGCTAAAAGTATGCTATTCTCACTTAAAATAGGTGTATTATATTCGATACTTCATGTTCCAGTAACTTTTCATCGGTTAGGAGGTGGGAGTAAGGGCTGGGAATCTCACCCTGCAGTGCCCCCTACTGGTCATTTTTTAAGAAGTTAAGAAAACAGAGGGAATGGTAGTGACTTTCTAAGGGGTGCTGAGAGAAGGACTCTGTGGTAAGGTTGGGGTTTTTCTCCCCTCAACATACCCTACAAACTGGGTATCATTTTGGTACCTACATCATCCTGGTTACAAGCTTATAGAGAATACCTATGGATCACATTGGTGACAACCCAGTGTCAGTAGAAAGGAGAACTTCAAACTCGAGAGAAAGTAGAAGAGAACCCCTCCAGCAAGAGGAGCAGAGTGCCTCAAATCTTAAGAACTGCCCCATCCTGGCCTCCAACCCAGACTGGAAGGCCACAGTAGGACATAATGTTGGTTTCATCTGCCAAGAACTCTATATAGAAATTCTCCTTGGATTTTGTTGCCCTGATGAATTTTCTTTCTCTTTCAACATGCAAACAACTCTGGGAAGCTTAAGTGAACTGGTTTTACATTTGCTTTAGTGTGATTTCCTTGAATCACATTGGCTTTGACTAACAGCTTGGTTTGGGGTTAATTGGGAGTGAAAAGTTTTAAGACTTGCATTAGGGAGTCTGGAGCATGTTCAAGAAGAGGTCCTGAGGCCTGGGGTCCAGGAAGGAGCCTTTGGGTATCCAGGGGCAGCAGAAGGACCCTGAAGGAATTCTGTTTACAGCCCCATCTTGGTGAAGACTTAAACTTACCCTGGTGAAGCAAGGTGTTCAGATGGAACTACTCCCATCTCCAAGTGTGGGCCATGCCCCCAAAGCTTAGAAAATAGACACCAAGACAATCCCCACAGGATTGCAAGGGGGTGACCAAAGAAATGGTTTTTCCAAAGGGAGAAAAGGAGGGTCACCCACCTCTTGACAATATAAATAGCAATGTATTTATTAGGAGAGGATAAAGCTAGGAGGTAGTAGAGATTTTAAGAGTTGGTGCTCCAAGAGTCCTCATCATGGACAAGGAGGAGGTGGTGCCTCCCCCGAACCCCTCCCTTATGCCAAGTGAAGAACTCTTCAAAAAAACTTAGAGTTTGTCATTTGTTCCCTAGAGACTATAGGACAGACACCTGACTTATCCCTCAAGTGTTAAAGGTAAGAAAGAGACTGACTGAAATATCCTGCCTGGTGACAAGAGAAAGCACAACAAAGGGAAGAGCCAGCCTTTCTAGACTTTCGTGTGGCAAAGACATTTAGGAGTTTCCTGTTGGGCAGCCATAAACCTGTATGGAAGTGAAAAAACTTAGGTTATCTTAAGTAGATCCCCCAGGTGATTCCAGCAGACGGCTATCACAGGGGAGTCCAGAGCTGGGGAGGGTCATAAATGTTCAGCTGCATGAGCCACTGCCCATAGCAAGGGAGCCGCAGGTGAACAAATCTAGGACTGGAATCCCTGAAAATTCACTGCAAGGCTCCTTCTCCCCAAGAGTCAGCGTTAACACCGCAGCATCCAACCCGCCCAAGCACCCCAGTGCCAGATTACAACTGTGCTGTCAAATAACACCTTCCAGTCCCTTCTCCTTCCCTCCTACTGCCACCCAGGGCAGTAGAGGGAGTGCTGCTGAAGTAAAAGAACAAGAACAGAGGAGCCAGTCAAGCCCCCCACCCCCTTCTCTCCACACAGGCTCCCAACCCAAAGAGCCTGAGGTAGAGGGAAGGAAAAACTTGGCTTTAACAGGACTTTGCAATGACTGCAATTATTCCTCTAGCTATTAATAGATAAGGAAGAAAGACACAGGTTCAGGTCCCAAAGGTTCCCCTGCAGTTGGGGTAACAATGCTGGAATGCATTCTGTTTTTCCCCCCTCCACTTAGAGGCATACAAACACCTGAGACCCCTCAGGGTATCTCGTTTAATCTTCTAGTCTAAGAAACAAGACATGGGAAGGATAACAAGTATTGAATAGCACTTTACAAACCACATGCACATATGTAATTACTTCATTTAATCCCCACCATTCTCTCCATTTCAAAGAGAAAACCAAGGTTCTGAGAAATAACTTACCCTGGGAGCAAGCACACCATGAAGTGAATTTGAACCCAGTCTATCTGACTTCAGGGTACAGATTCAGGGTACCATTTGTAAAACTCAGCTTCCAGCTTTTCCAGAAGGATTCTAGAAATTTCAGTGGATACAAAGGATTTGGTGCTTTACTCCCTAGCTACAGATCTATAATCAACTGGCTAAATACCAGACACCAAGCCTTCCAGCCAATAAATGTCCCTCCAAAACGACCATAAAAATACTGACTTTCCTGTGCCTTCTTGAATTCCTTAAAACACACTTGAGACTTGATCTTGAATTCCTTACAGACAATTAGAAGGTCCCTTCTACTGTGTCAAGCTCTGGACCTCTCAATCAGTTCATGGTTTCTCAGAGGCTGCTTCTCCACTCCGAATCAATTAACTACACAGACACATAAGATTGCCAGTGTGCGGTGTTCATCCCCAACCCACAGTAAGCTTTGGTTGTTCCTCAAAGCTGAAACAGGGTTTTTTCACACTAACAAATCCCAATACATGTTGTTTCCATAACAAATACTTAAACACTACAAATAATTTTTAATTATTTAGGTCTGGGATACAGCATTCACATTTTCTCAAACAGCATGGCAGATTTTATTAATTCAGATTATTGGCCAGCTCCCTCTTCTTTTTCATCAAAAAGATGGAAGAAGAGGAAGGAAAGGACAAAGAGGAAGAAACGTAGAAACAGCCCAAAGCAGTAATACAGAAAGATAAAAAAAATTCAAGGCAGGAAGGAGGTTTAACACTGTTCCATTCTCCTGGGGTACCAAGCTCAGGTGGATGGAACAGGAGCTTTTCTCCTTGCCCCTCACACATCACAAGAGAAACTAGCCTTCACTTCCTGGCAGCCCCTTGTTTCATGGCCAGGAGCCTCACCCCTACCTATTCCCTAATCCTGGCAACCACTTCAGATATAACTATTTCATTCTTACACCGTCCTCTTCAGTTCTTAGAGAACTAAAGACTCACGATGTGCTTAAGGTCAAGGTACTTGTTGGTCCAAGAGGGGAGCCCAGAAATCCATCTACAACTTTAAAAACGTCATGGGCTGGGGGAAATGGAGAGGCAGGATTCGCTGACATTGCCTCCATTCCTGCCTTCCCATCCGTGACCCTCAGAAAACAGACAAGAGTTCCAGTCCTGGCTTTGCTCAGGACCTCAGAACAGCTGTGCCACCAGATAAGCCTCAGAAGGGCCAGAGTTTGGGCTGGTGGGCTTGTCTGCCATATCCACGTTCTGGAACCTGGGTCCAGGCATTTCCCTCCTGTTGGTTCCCAAAAGCAACGCCAGACTAGCTCACTTTCTAGTCTTCCCACCTTTGTCCTGCCAGAGCCTGGTTTCTTTCCCTCAGTTTCAGGGTTCTGAACCTCCAGTAGGAGGCCCGAATTGTTTTCTCTCATTCACTGTAAACCTTGCCTCTATCCCTGGCTTCAATCTCTCCAAGTTTAGCACTTACGTATGCTCTCCTGGCATTCAAACTTCAGCCTCCCAACCATGATCTCTGGGTCAGTTCCCCGACCCAGCTCCAGCAGCACAAAAGAGCCTGTTCCACAGACGTGAAAACCAGGTACAGTGACCCTGAACTGCCTGCCTAAGAAGGAAGCCTGACTAGATAAGCCAGAATCTCACCACCTGAACCAGTGGTTCTCAAACATTAGTGAGCATCAGAATCACCTGCAGGGAATCAAGAGCTTGCTGGGGCCCAATCCTGGAGTTTCAGATTTAGCAGGACTGGCATGAGGTCTGCTCGTTTGCATTTCTAACACGTTCCCAAGTGATGTTGATGTCTTGGGACCACACTTTAAAAACCATGCAGCTACACTCTTGCTTCTCTACTGCTGTCTGCATTTAGCACAGGCCAATTAAACCATAATCATTAGAGGTGTAGACCAGACATCAGTATTTTTCAAAAGCCCTTCAGATGATTCTAATGTGCAGCCTGAGTTGAGGACTATAGACACATCCTTGCCACTCAAAGCACAGTCCACGGACAGCACCAACATCACCTGGGTCCACTCAGGCCTATTGACTCACAAGATCCCCAGATGATTCATATCACTTTAAAGTTAATGGAACACTGATAAACACTCTACCGCCTCCCAGTTCCTCTCCAGCCACTCAGCCCCTTGCCAGGGATCCTGGAAATCACTGTATCAATTCTAACCAGAGACACAAAACTGGTAAAAAGATATGAAGAGATGTATCGCAAGGAATTGGCTTCCAAGATTGTTAGGCTGATTAGGCAAGTCCTAAATCCACAGGACAGGCCATCAGAAGAGAAGGCTACACAGCTGAAGGTGCTATCCCAGGCAAAATTTCTTTTCTTAGGGAAGCCTCAGCTCTGCCTTTAAGACCTTCCAATGGACTAAATCAGGCCCACTCGGATTATCTGGGATAATCTCCCTTAAAGTCAACTGATATGGGCTTTAATGACATCCACAAAACACCTTCATAGCAATACCGAGATGTAAGTTTGACACATAAATCACATAAAACTGACCATTGCAACCACTGATGACATTTGACTTAGTAACAGAGCCCACAGCTAGCACCTACACTTTTATGCTCAACCGGAGCAAACGGTAGATCAGTATGTCTTTACCTAAGCACTGATGAAAATAGGAGTCAGTGTGACAAGACATTAACTTTGCCTCCTTCAACTTTCATCATTGCCTTCCCTTTCCCTAAGTTTCATAAATCTCCATAATAAGAAGACAAGAAGAATCTTCACTTTCTCTAGAAGGGGCTATCAGCTTATAAAAAGCTACAAAGGGTCCTTATCATTTGTGGGTCTGGACATTTTTTACATGTCTTCTAGTCTATGTAATTTATAGATAATTATTACCTCTATGAGCTGGACTCTGGACTTCAAATAATGCACCCTGAGATTGTGTGGCATTTTTTGCAGCCATGTCACGCTGTTTATTTTAAGCTTGAAGTCTACTGAATAATTCTCCACGTAAATTCCTAAAAGGCTGGATTTCCCCCTAGCCCCTACCTGTATGGTTAATTATTTGAATCCAATTTGAGACTTCCCATTTCTTCCTTTATTCATTACTTAATAGATATGCTAAGCACAAGACATAGAGTCAAGGAACTTCCAGTCAGATGGGTGAGCAAAACAATGTGAGAAATAATGTAACAGAGATAAGTACAAAGTCAAAGTCCATTTTGTTAATTTTGACTCATTCTTTTAACCTACAAAAACTATAGTGGAGCTTCTGTTTTCAAGTGTATAACTACCCAACCCAGCTTCATCTTAACCACAAGTTGAATAAGGTTTTATTTTGTTGTCCAAATCATTACTAATATTTTAATAGCATTGGTTGATACCTCAGAATCAATGCTCTTTAGGTTTAAGTATCATAGCCAGTTGAATAGCGTGCCCAAAAATAATATGTCCCCATCCTAGCCCCTGAAACATGTGCATGTGACCTTATTTGAAAAAAGGGGCTTTGCAGATATATTTATAGGGATCTCAACATAAGATCATCATGTATTACCTAGGGGGGCTCTATATTTAAGGACAAGTGTCCTTATAAGAGACACCCAGGGGAGATAGAGAAAAGAGAGGGCCATGTGAAGATGGAGGCAGAGATTAGAGTAATGCAGCTACAAGTCACAGAACTCACGTAGCCACCAGAAAGCAAAAGAGGGAAGGAAAGAATCTCCCCTAGAGCCTTCAGAGGGAACACAACCCTCCAGATACCTTGATTTTGGACCCCTAGCCTCCAGAACTGTGAAAGAATCAATCTGGGGTGATCTGTTATAGCAGTCCTAGGAAATTAATACTACATGTTTAACCGCTACCTATCGTGCATCTCATTGTTATGTATACTAATAGCAGTTAGATGCTGCGTGAAGAGGGCCATCAAAGAAGCATACAGACCTTGGGGACACAGGGTAAGGAGTCAGGTTAAAAAAGAGAGCTATGAGTGACAGGAGTTTTGACTTGATTTTGTCCAATGGGCAGCCATAGGCTCTTGATTAAACCTGGGTTTTTCAAAGGTTAAACTGTAAATAATGGTGGTACCTATGGGTACAAAAGCAGAGAGGGGTTTCTGAAGTCAGGATACCATTAGACATACAGTTTCAAGAGTCCAGACACTAGATGAAGGTAGTGTCAGAGGAAAAACCAATGAAAATTAATATACTAAACAGAGAATTTCAACCAGTTATCAAAATCAGAGCAGGAAAAAAAAAACCTCTATCCAAACTGAAAACACTGGAAAGAAAAGCAAGCTTGATGGGTAGGCTTAGCCCACATGCATTTGCATATCTCAGGCCTGCCCCTTGTTGACACATGAAAAAAATTGCCTGGACTTTCAATATTAGCGAGAGAAGTCAGGTATCTATCTTAGTTGATGAAGAGTATCTTTGACTTCCTACTTAGTCATTTTCCATTCTGGCCTTTCACCTCTCCTCATTCTACCCCTCCTCATACCAACTTTCACCTTGCAACTAGCAGTCACTCTCCCTGAGACACTCAATAACTATGAAATAACCGTAGTCCAGTCATGAAAACAAGTTCTGCTCCATGTGTCCGGTGACTGGACGTGTGTCACCTTAACAGGAACCATGAAGCAGGGATCATGAAACTCAAACTGTGGGACCTCAAAAAAATGTAACTTGCTCCACCTCTCTGCTAATGAGATTTTTCATCAGCACTTACATGGTGGGGGAGCATGAGTGTCACGGAATTGGTAGATGTTTTAGCGCAATGAAATGAAGAGTCGTGAGAAGAAACAGGATAGCAGGCAGGTGAGGAGGGAGACAGGCAGGCATGAGCAGTGGCCATTAATATTTGTCGAGCATATTTACTCTAAGCTTAACAAATTTTAACTGCAATTTGATTTAAAATTTCTTTAATTTTATAAAAAATTGTATTATGTTTTTGTTAAAAGTACATGGTAGTCCATGCGAGACAAGAATCCATTAAAATAGAATGAAGTAAAAGTTGCAGGATTGAATCAGATCCAATATCGGGGTCAACCAAGGTGCTGGGACAGAACTATACAGGGTTGAAGGAGGACCCCTCACTAAGAGCATTAGCAGTAAGAATCAAGAGAGAAAGAGTTCATCCATTTCAGAAATGTTTATTGGGTGCTTCCCATGGTAAAGAATTATTCGCACATAAAAATAAGTGCATGGAAAACTGGTAAAATCTGAAAAAGATCTGTGGATTGTATCAGTGTCAACTTCCTGGTTGATACTGCACTCTAGCTAGGTAAGATGTTACCATCAGGGAAAACTGGGTGAAGGACCTCACTGTACTATTTTTACAATTTCCTATAAATCTTTAATTATTTCAAAATAAAAAGTTGTTTGAAAAGGGATTTGAGAATTGGAGTGTTATTGTGAGTCTGATCCACCCAAGAAAGGAGGCAGTCTGATTCTGGGACCATCGTCAGAGTTCTAAGCACATCCCTGGAAGGAGGAAGGGTGATCCATGCAGCTTCCTCGGAGTCCTAGAAATCAAGTCTCCTCCTTGGCAGCTCCTTTAACTCTTCCCAGGATGCCCACACCAGTGGCACACATAAAAAGCCATGGCAAACACTGGACTCCGCCTCAGGAAATTCTTCCAGAATGCCTCCACATAGCCTGCTTGGAGCCTTCTCACACATCACACATGGTTCTCAGTTCTCTTGGCTTCTCCCCTTGGCTCCCTCTCTGCTTGTTTCCCAGGGTGGAGTTGGTAACAGTGCCCCAGACTCTTGGTACTGACCTAAGATTTTGTGGAGCAAGACCCAGACATCACCTCTCAGCTCCAAACACCAATGTGTTTCTGAAAAAGAAGACTAAGGCCATGTGACCTGGAGTCCAGAAGGACTTGTTCCCTATCCATCCAATCCAAATCATTTTTTTTTTAATGTCTTTGTTCTGGTTTTGTGCTCATCTAGCAACAAATGATCATGACATGGACTTTCAAGTGGATTTTCTCACTGGAAGGAAGTGACCAGAGAAAATAACCATTTATTATCACAGTTATTACATCTCTTGTTGCAAATAAATCCATTTCCATTCTGGTTTCAACAGGACTTAAGTCAGTCCCTCAGTACAGTACCTATAACTCCAGAGCCAGGCTGCTTGAGTTTAATACTGGAACTGCCCTCACCAGCTCGGAGACCTTGGATATTACCACATACTTGCGGTGGGACCTCAGGCAAGAATCTCATCTCTCTGAAGCACTTTTTGTTTCCTCATCTGTAAAGTGGGCAAAAGAACAGAGTTTACCTCATAGGGCTATTGAAAGCATTGAAAAGAGGAACGTATCTAAAGTACTTAGAGCTGTGCCCACACACAGGAAGAGTTATGTCACCGTTATTATCACTGCCTGGAAATTAATAAAATAAATGTGGAGGCCTATAACCATAAGAACTGAGTTACCCCCAAACACTGACACAATAGCAGCCCCGAGCTGAGAAATAAGCCAGCTTCAGAGACTTCCCTTGCCCCCAAGTCCCTATAGAATTGGTAGTTGGTCTGTTTGGTGATAAAGACTCAAGCCAATGCTAAGCTTTGCCCTTCAAGGTCAAAACCACTTGGCAAGTGATTCGAGGCAGAGAAATGGTCTGGTAGCTCAGACAAATCTGTTATTCTGATGAACTGATTCACACATGGAATAAGGAGAGTTCCAAAGACAATCCATGTAATAGTATCTGAAAATATCCCCTGTAGCAGGGTTTTGAGAAGAAATAGTGGTTGAGAAAGAACTACAGTGAATCAATACTGGTATTTCCTTGGGGCTAAGGGAAGTGAAACTGTTGCAGGCTCTATCTATATGATAACAAACCAACTATTCAAGAAAGCTGACCGAAGAAACTAATAAATCAATCAATTCATTCAGTTAACTTGCCAATTTAGTAAAAGATTCAGTTAACTTCATGTTCAATTCAGTCAAACGTATTCAACATGTTTTGCTATAATAAACTATCTGTAGCTCACTTGCCAAAAAAATTAAAATGGCAGTTCACCCAGTGAAAACCTTCACAAAGGTTAGAAAGTGATTACATTATCTCATAAAATTACCAATACAAACAAAATTTAGGTATGGAAAGAGCTTAGAAAGGTCAAATCAAGCTATAGCAGCCACCATATCACTGTTGCCCCAAAATGTGATTCTGGTTAACTTGCATAAACAAAAGACACACCTTAGAGGCCAATCGCAGCATCATTAATAAACAACAAAGTTAACAGCTGAGTCAGAGGAGGTAATAGGGTAATTAGGCAGGGACACCTGGATGGGACTGATTCCCTTAAGTCAACTGGAAAAGTGGTACAGGTGCCTCCCTAGAGAGACACAGACATGGCTGAAAATCTCTTCTGTCTTCCCTGCTGGGAGTCACAAATGCAAAAGTCCTATGTCCATACTATGCACAGATCTAGAACCCCAGAAGGTGGCTAAAGAACACCAGAGATAGAAAAAAAGAACACATTTCCAGGGATCAATGTGACCTAATAAAACTCATTCTAACTGTCCATTCATGAACGTGTTTGGGGTTGGAGGGGTATGTTGGAGAACGGAGCTAGAATGCTGAAATGCCAAATAACAACACCCAAGATATGTTGGGTTGCTTACTATGTGCCAGGCACTCTTCTAAGCACTCTCGTACATTAATTCCCTTATTTCTCAGGAGAGTAGTGTAATCAGCTTCACTTTACAGATGAGGAAACTGAGGTATGGAAAGATAAAGTAACTTCCCCAACATCCCTAGTGAATAAGAAGTAGACCTGGGATATTTTATCTAGGCAGTATGGTGTCGGAGTTTATTTACTTGAACACTATATTATGGGGCCAAACAAAAGAACCCCCTTACATAATGCACTATGGGGTCAAATGAGAAACAAGGGAATCTATCAAGTCCCCTTTGCCTTTGAAGTGCCTCCAACAAGGAGGCCAGCATTTGCAAAGAGGTAGTCATTTGGACCAGTGGAGCAAACCCAATGACATCTTTAAAAGACTGGGAAGGGGGAAAGTTAGGAAGAAGTTGGTATTGTGAAAAAATACTCACCACACATCACTCTCCCTTTCATAAACCTTGGCACAGCCTCTACAGGCTGACCACATCCACAGGGTTCCATGCCTGCGAGGCATGGCAAATACTCTGAAGTAGCTTCCTGGCAGCATGGAAGAAAGGTCAGACTTACAAATCCACAATAATGCAGGCCAATTGCCCCCCTGCTGCCCTGCCAGGTCCTGTGAACTGTTTGCAGCACCTGTGCGGCCCTGGCCCCGGGGAGAGGCGGGCGAGGCCCCCTCTCTGATTTCAGAGAGATGTGGAAGGAGGTAAAGGGTGATAAAGCCTGTTGTGCACAGAAAAGTTCTCATCACAAGGAAAAGCTATATCCACCTGAAAGGGAAAAGTAATTAGTATTAGCAAATAATGGAATACTCTGGGAATAGAGAAACAGCAGAGTATGTGCCTCAGGGAACAGTCAAAAAGAACCAAAATGGAGATAAGTGCAGTTATTTAGAAAGAGAAAAAAAAATCTATTTTAAAAAATCATCAGTCCTATACCCAGCTGCATTTTAAAACAGCTGAAATCTGAAAGTGTATTTGCAAAAGCTATTGACTGGAAAACCAGAGAGGTGTCCTGTGTCTGCTCAGAGTTCTCACTGGACCCCTCTCAGGAAGATGGAGGCCTGTTCTGTCCTTTATCCTCGGAAGCAGAGTGTCCGGAGCAGGGAGGGGCAGCACCACCCAAGCCACATGGGGCTTTTAAGGGAAGAAGGGGGACAGTGAAGGCAAACCAGCTGTTTCTCACCGGGTTAGAAAAACTTCCACAAAACCTTTTAAATGACAGAACATGCTGAACACACCAAAGATAAAGGTTTTCTCTTCCTTGTGATGATTCAAACACCGAGGGATGCCATACAAAAATGAGGACTCAGAGGGGGGAGGGAGGATCCTGATGGAGCTCATGTATGCAACATATGGAATAAGTTACCGAAGAAAGTGGCTCGAACAGAGTCTCCAAAAGTTGAGGAGAGGCAGTTATGCTTCTTTTGGAGACAGAGAAGATTGAGGGCGTGGTGAAAAAATAGCAAAACGGGATTAAGATAAACCAAAAACAGAGGAAAAATATTGGGCCAGATGAACTTTCACCTTCCCCAAAATGATTTATGTACTTATGAATAGCTAGACTGGACTTGATTTCCTGGGGGTGAAAGTTGCTGGTGAACCTGCACGAATCCAGCATTTCTGTAGGAATTCAAGGCAGAGCTACAGTTCTACAGGCAGACCGAACATGAAACTTTAGTGGTGAAGAGGCTGAGTATTTAAGTGGGACCAACCATTACTAAGTCTCAGACTTAAGCACCTCACTCTCAGGAGAGGAAAAGATGGGGGGGAGAGAGGAGGAAGAAGTAGAAAGAGTAGGAGAGAAGCTGATTACACAGAAATTCGAGGAAAGAAGTGGCTCCCTTTTTTTGAATGCTCTAGTCTAGTCTTTTTTCTCTGTTCTAGAAAAGAATAGTTTCTGTCTCATTTATGACTTCTAGGTATCAGAAGTCAAGACAGACCCAACTAGATCTAACCAGTGGCTTTCATAATAGTTTGGGCCAGAGAGGGTTGGGCAGAATAAAGATCGTTAGCCGAGCAGTGAACTGAATGCCAGTGTATCTAACTAACGAACTGTCCACAGGGCAAAGCAGGAGCCAGGATGCCAAGGAAATAAAATGTAAGGTTGAGAAATTTGGTGTCAGGTGTCAGGTAGATGGAGAGATTGAGGGAATACAGACTTGTCAAGTTTAAGGCCCAAAGAGTCAAAGGTTAACCCTGAAAGATTTACTAAAGGGTTGAGATCCACGGAAGGGTTCGTGAAACCAATGTAGTCCATTTTTCACCAAAATTTTTTAAAAAAATAAATAAAATAGGATAGAACAGAATAGGCTAAGATAGGATAAGATATAAAATAAGCTAGACTATACTAGAAGAGTGATTACATTCTGTACTAAGAATAAATATTGTGCAATGAAATTTTTAATTCAAGGGTGTTGGTATGTGTGTGTGCACACATGTACTGAGTCTTTATATAAAATACACATCTTACCATGTGTATTTACCGGAAAAGTTTGAAGCCACTGATAAGTAGAGGCTTCAGGGTAAATGGGGGAGTAGGGAGGAAAGAACCGTAAAATTCATGAAAATTAGAATTCTCTGCAAATGCCAAAACAGTTCTAATGTCCTCCTTGAAGAACGGAAGCCCAAAGAAATAAAATAATGTGCCCAAAGTTCTAGAGTTCATGACAATGCAGAAACTGGTATCTTCATGCTTGTATTGTAACGGCCTAACATTAAGTTTTTGATTGCCAAGGCATCCATTTCATAAGACATCCATCTTAAATAAATATATTGTCAGCTGTGTGACACAGCTACCAGCAAAACAGCCAGATAAGGAATTACGCTCCCCCCACCCCACTTCAAAAAGCCCTGGGTAACCCAAATAACTGACCACCTGAGTGATGCTGCTTCTCCCTTCCTACACCCTAATTCCTGCTGTCATGCTTTAAATTACCCAATAGAGTGAATCTGCTAACCTTAGACGTCCTACCCTCAGCCCCTAATGAAAGCAGAATTCCAGGTTCATTCTCTCCCTCCCTCTCTCTCTCTCTCTCTCTCCACCTCACCCGCTTGATTTTGACTTCACTGTGTGGCCTTTGGGTGTGCCGTGTACCCTTCAGGATTCATGAGTAACAAACCCTGATGCTCAAAATTCCCCGAAGGTTTTGCTAAAGTGGGTCCCGCGATCAGAATAAAAACTACAAGGGCCAGTGCAGCCACAACATTGGCCCAGGCTGGGGAAATGTCTGCAGGGACTCCCTACTAATAACACCAGCTGGGCCTGGCAAGTGCTGCAGGCATTTTTAGCTGCGAGCATCATTGTATAGTCTAGGACAACACAATAATGCCAATAAATGCTTTCTTCCCCCCTAAACTGTAAGGGAAACAGGTTGACAGAGGACGCACAGGAGGAAAGGGAGGAGCTGCAGACAAACCTCTGCTTTGAGGACTGTCTAAGGTTGGTTCTACCACTAAGGTAGACAACGGATTGGTAATGACAAGTCTCTGTTCTGCCACCCACCTAACTTGGGCAGTCACTCAACTTCCATAATGCCCAGTATTTTTCTCTGTAAATTGGCACCAAATACTTGAACTAAACCCCATTGAGTGCTACCAGCCTCCATTCCCTTCTGCTTATTTCGTAACAGTAGCCGGACTTTGTTCATTTATCTCCTTCCTCTATGTGACCCAAGGGTACTGGACTCCACATCCATCTTCCAACATGGATACTGATTGGTCTATGCCAGTCATAGTAATCCCATCCTTCCTTGCCAGTAATTGGTTCAGGCACCCAAGCCAGTCACTATAGGTCATCCCTCCATTCCCCCACTCTCTTATGCAATGGACACATTACCTACACTGGCTAATCAGGAGAAGAGAATGACTTCTCTTCCATGCTGGGGTGAGAGAGTTTTCTTCTTTTCAGCTGGACATGAATAATGAAATGGGTAACTCCAGTTGCTACTGACAGAGTTCTTACTACCATGAGGGAAAGTAGCCTTGGCTGGAGCCGATGCCCTGGATGAAAAAGAGTGGAAAGAGAGAACTAACTGAATCCTTACCAACCTGATGGGGTAACAACCACGAGCTCACCACACCTCTGGATTTACAGTTGAGACCATTGTAACTTTTCTTACTGTTTAATGCAGCTTGATTCAGGCTCTCAGTTGCTCACTGCTGACTAAACCATAATGCAGTAAGGCTAGAGTGAAGATTAAATTAGACAGCTATGTAAAAACCTGTTATAAAGTGCAGAGAATGTATACAAATGGCAGCCTTTTTCAAAATTATAAAGTTTCAACTAACCTAGATAGAGGGTTTTCTAGGAAAAGTCCTTAACTACTATGAGCCTCACCTCCTTTCTTGTGGGATATATTTGCCCTCTGTCTTGACCTCTGAACAGGGATTGTATTCGGTAACAACACCTAGTGCATTATCAACACTTAATAAATGCAAAATAATGTTGTGTTAACTACAAATTGCCAGCAGATGTTCTTAAGGCTTTGAACCTTCAGGTGAAACTGATTGCACAAAATAGTAGTTTAATTACTATATCATCCATCTCAGTAATGGAGTGTGTCTGTCTGTCTCAGCACTGAGATCTCAGGTTAGACTGTTGCTGCAGGGTTTAAGACTTTGTGCTCAGGGCGCCTGGGTGGCACAGCGGTTAAGCGTCTGCCTTCGGCCCAGGGCGTGATCCCGGCGTTCAGGGATCGAGCCCCACATCAGGCTCCTCCGCTATGAGCCTGCTTCTTCCTCTCCCACTCCCCCTGCTTGTGTTCCCTCTCTCGCTGGCTGTCTCTATCTCTGTCAAATAAATAAAATCTTTAAAAAAAACAAAAAAAAAGACTTCGTGCTCAATATGCAGTCCCTAAAGGCAGGTTTTGGGAAGAGCCAACAATCAGTTCTCTGTACATCACCATCTTGAATTATTTTGTTCAAAGACAAAGCTCAGCATCCAAAACAAGATGTCAAACAAGAAGATGTCAAAAAAAGAAGTTTCTGGCTAAAATGAAGTTTAGGAAGACAAGTACTCCCAGCAGTGCAGACAAGTAACCAGAAGCATTACCCATAAGTGGTTAATAAGGAGATAGAAGGGGGTGCCTGGGTGGCGCAGTCATTAAGCGTCTGCCTTCAGCTCAGGGCGTGATCCCGGCGTTATGGGATCGAGCCCCACATCAGGCTCCTCCGCTATGAGCCTGTTTCTTCCTCTCCCACTCCCCCTGCTTGTGTTCCCTCTCTCGCTGGCTGTCTCTATCTCTGTTAAATAAATAAAATAAAATCTTAAAAAAAAAAAAAAAATAAGGAGATAGAAGGACAAGGTTCTTTAGAAGAGCTAGAAGGAATAATCTCAAGATTCCTGCATCCTCAGAAAATATTCCTCCCATCCAGTGGGTTTTAACCCTGTCTGTGATTAGAATCACCTGGGGAGGGGCTTTTGGGGGGTGATTAGTATCATAGGTCTCTGAACCCTACCCCAGCTAATTAAATCAAAATTCCTGGGGGAATACCAACATCATTAATATCACTAATATCACCTAAGAACTCATTAGAAATGTAGAATCTCAAGCCCCACTCAAGCCCTCATCCAAGACCCACTGAATCAGGATTTGCATCTCAATAAGATCGCCAAGTGACTCTTGTGCCCATTAAAGCTGAGAAATGCAAGTTCAGAAAACAAAGAAGCTTATTTTTACTCTCATTAACAGTTCCAGTGCTAACAATGCTAACAGAGTAGCAGGGAAGCCTAACTCCACAGAGTCATTCAGTGACCCAGGTTCTTTCTTTTATGTTGCTCTGTCCTCCCTAGGACAGTGCTAACTACTGCCTGGATTACTACAGGGTCCAAACAGCGTCAGGGGAAGAGAGCACTGGAGGAGAACCTTCAGTCGCCCTGAGGTCTAACACCAGAAGTACTATACAATATCACTGCTCTGAAATTAGTCACAGGATCACATCTAACTCCAAGGATGTTGAGAAATCTAGTCTGCTTACATGTCTAGGAAGGAGGAGAGGACAAATTTTGGTGAACAAAGATCAGTCTCCATGCTGTACACATAGTAAGTGCCCAATAAATGACAGCCCTTATTAGAGCTATTCTCATTTAACCAGGATGTATGTTTTAGTGGCTTAGAATACAAATAGTGTTTCATTTATTTTATTATTCTAGTGAATTGCTTGAGACCCAAAGACCTTACCAGCAGGGAGTTTGGAACTCCTTCCTTAAGATCTTTCCCATTCCTCCATCCCTACACGGTCCAACATCCTCGAGCCTTTTTCAGTTCTAATGGGTCAATCATACTTCCAAATGCCAGATGAGAGAAATAACTAGAAAGTTCTATTAGCTCACCGGTACCATTACTTTGGTGGCTACCTCATGGGCACACCAAACACTGGCAAAATGACCAACTTCTACTCAAGACCAGTTCTATATATACCAAGGGCTTTGATCAGGGAGCTTCCTTGGTCAAACCATAAACAAAAACCCCTTAATATTATCCCAGGGGCAGGGGTGTCTACTGACCTTACATTTTTACAACTCAGGGAGTTTACACTCACGGGACTTTTCCAATTATATTTCCTATTATAATAAAATTTCCTATTATAATAAAAATCTGATCTAAGGCTGCTGCTGGATGTTAAAGAGGCTGGTGTCATTTTAAAAATCTCATCTCACCAGTTCTCAATAGCGCCTAACATCTCCTTAAGGCAAGTATCATGATTTCTGTTTATTGCTTTAGAAAGGGAGAATTTAAAACACTCCTTAGTCTCAGTGACCACAAAGCCAGCACTCAAAACCTAGTATTTCTGGCAAATAATAATAATAATATCTGACATGCATTAAGCACTTTTTATTCACCATGTACTTCTTAAAAACTTTTTAAATAATCAGAAAAGAAGATGTGGTCTATATATACAATGGAATAGCACTCAGCCATCAAAAAGAACGATTTCTCATCATTTGCTGCAACATGGACGGGACTGGAGGAGATAATGCTAAGCGAAATAAGTCCAGCAGAGAAAGACAATTATCATATGGTTTCACTCATTTATGGAACATAAAAAGTAGGAAGATTGGTAGGAGAAGAAAGGGAAGAAGAAAGGGGGGGTAAACAGAAGGGGGAATGAACCATGAGAGACTATGGACTCTGGGAAACAAACTGAGGGCTTCAGAGGGGAGGGGAGTGGGGGAATGGGATAGGCTGGTGATGGGTATTAAGGAGGGCACGTAGTACACGGTGCACTGGGTGTTATGTGCAAGTAATGAATCATGGAACTTTACATCAAAAACTAGGGATGTACTGTATGGTGACTAACATAATATAATAAAAAAAATATTATTAAAAAAAATAATCAGAAAAGTACAAATATAGAGCTTGGTGAATTTTCACCAGCTAAGCACACCCACATAGTCAGAACCACAACAGGGAACACAACATTTCCAGCACCCCCAGAAACCCTTCATGTTACTAGCTACTCATTCTCCCCAACTAGGGCACTCACTATCCTATTTTCTAGTGTTGCCTGTTTTTGATCTTTATGTAAATGGAATCATACAGCATTTATTCTCTTGTATCTGACTCTTTTATTCTTCATTACATTTGCGAGGTTCATCCATGTTTTTGCAAGTACATACAGTTTATTAATTTTTGTTGCTGTGTAATATTCTATTACATAAATATGCTGCGATTTATTTATCCATTCCACTTTTGATGGGCATTCGGGTAGCTTCCAGTTTGGGGCTACTATACATCCTGCAACTGTGAGCATTCTAGTACATGTCTTTTGGTAAATACATATTGGATATATACTTAGAAGTGGAATTGCTCGGACATAGGGTATGCATACTGTTCCACTAGTAGATGCTGAACAGATATGGTTTAAGTCCTTCACGTGGATTAGCTCACTAAATCCTCATAATAGTCTTATAATAGTCTTAACAGTGAAAGTCCTATCGTTAGCCCCCATTTTTACAGAAGAGGAACAGAAGCACTTAGGATTAAATAGGTTAAATAACACTGCCAGTAAATAGATGAATTCTATTTAAATAGGGTTTAAATTCAGGAGGTTTAGGCGTAGAGCCTGTACCCATAACCACCACCCTGTATTCTTAAGCCAGGATTCATTCTAGAACTATGCACATCTGTTCTTTTGCTAACTCATTTCCCCCACCATGCATTGTTACAAGAATTAGAGCACACATACACACATGCACACAAGACAGTTCTGGGAATGACGATCATTAACAGTATTGATATCATTGATATAAAACCGGCCATGAGCTAGTCATTTACATGGGCAATCTGTGTATATATGAAAAGTTCAGATCAACCAAGGATTATTTTTACTTCATTTCTAGTGGAATTAAAAATATAAGGTAGGCATGACATTCTCAGTTAGATACATAGTATCAGACCTTCTATTTTAACTGGGAAAGTTGAAGCCTTACTCATTTCGGCTTCCTACAGTAAGTGGAAATTTTACATAGTTAATCATTCAACATATTATCTGTGCTGGGTGTTCTGAGGGGTGTACCCTGGGAAAGGACGCATGGGATGAACACATCCTCATGGATCTCACCATGAGGGACATTAGAAATAACTATGACAGACAATAACAAAAACAAAGTGCCACAATGTAGTTATAGGGCTACAGATAAAAGAGAAGTCTCATTGACTGGTCAGGGAAGACTAACGTGGTGGTCTCATTTTAGCTGAATAATAAAAGACTGATAAGATTTCCCAAAAAAGATAGTACAGTCAGGGAAGGAGTAATGGAATGAACAAATGCACAGATACAGGAAGACACTAAATGCTTCTGGAAAACAGAATGGAGTTAGAAACCGAAGGCTATCCCGGACAGAACAACCACACCACTAACAACCACATCACTAACACTGAGTATTTACCGTGTGCTTTCTCATCTGACACTCACAACAGCCTGATGAGGTAGGCACCATTGTTCCCTTTTACAGGTAAGCGTGCAGGGATATAAAAAAAATGTTAACTTGTTCAACCAGTGTCACAGCACTGGTAAGTGCCATTGACCAACTTTCAGTTGTGGCCCATCTGACTTCAAAACCCCCACTACACTCAAATGCCTCCTGCCAGGGGTAATGGGAAATGGATCCGAGGGGGAACTAGGTGCCTGGACTTCATATGGCAGGCAATGTAAGGCCATCAGAGATTTAGTAAGAAACTAAGGACATAATCAGAGCAATGCCCTAAGAACAGAATACTTCAAACTGTGGGTTACTACTTACTAGTGGGTCATGGAATCTATTTAGGTAGGTTTTAACTAGCACTTTTTTAAATAGAAGGATAGAACAGATTGGAACAGAAAATATTAGAATGCACCTCACATTGATTAAAATACAATTTTATAAAACTTCCGTCTCACTTTAGATAGGTAACATACAGGTAATAAGTAGATGATTAAATAGATGATAGATAGATGGCAGAGAGATGTATGTGTATACTGGGCTGTCATCTAAAATGTATTTCTTGGGGCTCCTGGGTGGCTCAGTCGGTTAAACATCCAACTCTTGATTTCGGCTCAGGTCATGATCTCAGGGTAGTGGGATCAAGCCCCACTTTGAGCTCCATGCTCAGCACCAAGTCTGCTTGTTCCTCTCCCTCTTCTCCCCGCCCCCACTCCCTACCCCTGCTCACACACGCTCTCTCAAATAATTAAAAAGATCTTAAATAAATAAAATATTTCTTACTGTAAGTCAGGATCAAAAAGTGTGAAGTCTTCAGCTCTAAGAAGATGGCCAGGAGTGGAAGCATACCGATTCGATTGGAGAAAGAGTGGGGGCAGGAAAACCAGTTAGAGGATATTTTCGGGTTTCAGTAATGGAGGAAACTAAATTAGGTGGTAGCAGCTGGATTCAACAGAAAGAGTTTTGTGCAATAAATATGTTTTCTCTTACTTAATCTACACTGGAACATCATTCACCTGTTCTCTGTGCCCTCTACTGGAATCCTTCGAAGACCTCTTCTCACTTGCCCGTTTCCTATCAAGAGGCTTAACTTCCATGTTGCATGCCTCCGCAGGGCTCAAACAATAACCTGTCTGTTACAAAATACGTCCTGACTTTGGGGAGAAAACACTAGACAAGCCAGAGAGGTGCAAGACAGTGAAGATGGTCTTTTTCTCTTGGGCTCCACAGTAGAGGCCATCCTGGCTCTCTCAGTAGCTCTGCACTTCTGTTGTCTCCACCCATTCAGCCCTCACAACATCCTTGCTAGGTAAGTACTATATTAGTAACCCCATTTTTTAACAGGTGAAGAAACTGATGATCAGAGAAAATAAGCAACACCTTCAGGTACCCACCACCCTCAGCTAGTGAACAGGGGAAATGAGATTGCAACCCAGGCCAATGTGACTTCTAATGCCACGTGTTCACCTCCTTTGGCACACTGCCTTTCATTAAACTATGTTTCCTTTCGATTAAGAAACTTTAAGTTTTTTTTTTCTTTTTTTATTATGTTCAATTAGCCAATAGATAGTGCATCATTAGTTTCTGATGTAGAGTTCAACGATTCATTAGTTGCATTTAACACCCAGTGCTCATCACATCATTTGCCCTCCCTAATACCCATCACTCGGTTACCCCATCCCCCACCTCCCTCCCTTCTGTAACCCTCAGTTTGTTTCAAGAGTCCAGAGTTTCTCATGGTTTGTCTCCCTCTCTGAATTCTTCCTATTCAGTTTTCCCTCCCTTCCCCTATGGTTCTCGGCACTATTCCTTATATTCCACATATGAGTGAAACCATATGATAATTGTCTTTCTCTGCTTGACTTATTTCATTTAGCATAATCCCCTCCAGTTCCATCCATGTCGATGCAAATCGTAGGTATTCATCCTTTCTGATGGCTGAGTAATATTCCATTGTATATATGGACCACATCTTCTTTATCCATTCATCAGTCGAAGGACATCTCGTCTCCTTCCACAGTTTGGCTATTGTGGACATTGCTGCTATGAACATTGGGGTGCATGTGCCCCTTCTTTTCACTACATCTCTTTAAATTTTTTAAGATTGCTTTTAGTTTATTATACCATAGAAAGCTAAGGTATGGAAGCATATCAGGTATTTACTAGTCACAACTTACAGATCAGGAGACTGAAAAACAAGAATTTCAATGTCTCCTCTAAGACATAACCCAGTAACAGAGCTAGATCCAAAACCAGAGCTAGCGAAGCCAAGTGACAAATTGCTGTTGGTTCAAAGAATTTTAATCTAACTGTACTCGGGGCATAGATAGATACTGGTCTGGATTTCTGCCAGAGGCCACTGTGTAAATTCACTGCACAACCTCTTCCTTGGAATAGACTTTTAAACTTTTCCTAGCTGATGGAACTTATTAGCATTTTCCTTCGCACTCACATCTCATCTTCTCTGTGCACACAGGATGGTTGCTGGAGAATGTTAAGAGAGTACAGACTGATTCTACACACAGTGGACATCTGTAATAACTGTAGAATAATGCAAACTGGCAAGTGTCATACGAACTTATATACACTCAAAAATCCTGAATTGAACAGATCCCCCACAGATAAGATTTAAGAATTAAATTGTTTGGTTGGGTAAATTTCTCAGCCGAGTCCTTATAAGTAATTAGAAGATCAAATTAAAGCATATTCCTACCCTTGCCTCAGTTGTTTTTTTATTAATTAGGAGGAGAAAAGATAACCTTAAGATAAATAATGAAAACATGTAAACTATAGTATGACATGGTAAAATGAACATGCGCTCTGGAGTTAGACCCAATTTCAAAACCCAGGCTGTATGACTTTGGACAAGTAACTTTACCTCTCTGTCCCTAGTTCTTCAGCTGTAACAATTAAATAAAATAGGTTACATAAAGAGCTCAGGATAGGTAGTATGCAATAAATTATATTATAGATGTGAGACTGCTATACCCAACATGATCATTGCCCTGAGGCACGCTGACACCTCAGTGCCTGCCTGACGAGAGGACAGAAACCATTGCAGTGTAGCTCAGGCTAAGAGAACTGACCTGACCTGGGGCTTATTTATATGAAAGGAGTCCACCAGGCAAAACTCACAGTTTTCAAAGGCAAGCTTGGATCCGATCCAGCCTGACACTTATACCCAAGGGGTTGGAAGTGGAGGCCTGGAAAGGCAGTAAGAATGTGTGAGCTGTGGAGATATTCATAGTCAAGTGGGTGACAGAATCTGATTCCAGACAGACTCATTCAGGTTGAAGCACAACTTTAGCCATAACCAAAAGAGGCAAGGGGCCGGCACGGGCCAAGAGTTTGTCGGGGTCCTTCTGGTAAGCGAAAAAATAGCCCTAAAAAGGATAACCATGTCAAAACCCCGGAATCTATGAATGTTACCTTCTTTGGAAAAGGGATCTTTGCAGATGTAATTAAGTTAAGGATCTTGAAAAGAGGAGCTCAACCTGGATTAGCTGGGACGGCCCTAAAGGCAATCACATGTGTCTTTTAAAATGGACACACAAGGGGCACCTGGGTGGCTCAATCAGTTAAGCATCTGACTCTTGATTTTGGCTCGTGTCATGATCTCAGGGTCGTGAGATCAAGCCCCACATCAGGCTCCTCACCAGCTGTGGAGCCTGCTTAAGATTCTCTCCCTCTCTCCCTCTGCTCCTCCCCACCCCACGTTTAAAAAAATGATACACAACAGAAGACACACAGAGGAGAAGGCCACGTGAAGACAGAGGCAGAGATTGGAGTGATAAGGCCACGAGCCAAGAAGTGCTAAGAGCCACGAGAAGTGGGAAGAGGCAAGGAACGAATTGTTCCTTGGAACCTTCAGAGGGAGTATGATCCTGCCCACAGCTTGATTTCAGGCTCCTGGCCTCCAGAACCAAGAGAATAATTTCTGTTGCTTTAAGCCACCCAGTTTGTGGCAATTTGTTATTGGCAGCCCTAACAGCGTACTGCAGCCCTGGACAAGGGTCTGGGGTTTGGGTGAAGTTTCAGCTCAAGAACAGAAACAGAGTTCAATCTAAAAGTAGAAGAGAAGTCCATCACAAGGGGCTCAATGGGGCAGAGAGCACTGTCTGTCACTCGCCAGATACCAGAGTTAGGCCATCCAGACCAATTCCAGATTGAACCATGAGGGAGAAGAGTGAGCAAGCTCTGGGCTGGCTCAGAGGCTGGTGTGGTTCATCTTGCAGGGACGTGTTTCAGTACCCACAGCCAAGCAGGCAAACAGAAACTGAGAGAGAAACCAGTGATGTTCTGCCAATAAATGATAAATATCTTATAGAACCTGGTCACATGTAGTCTAAGTTGGTTTCGGGAGGAAAAAAGCCGGAAAATATGCTCCTCCCACTATGGAAGGAATCTGTCCTTTCATTCACATTCTAGGCACATGCCCACACTAGGGGTGCAGAGGTGAAGACAGGTCTTGCTCTCCCAGAGCTCTTGATCTGCTCTGGCCCTTCCCTGTAGCCCCCACAGTCTCTCTTAGAATGAGACCTCCGTGCATGCTCAACAAGACACATTCTCCTTCAGCCAAGAGCTTCTATGGCTTGAAAAGACCATTTTGTGCCCATGTTAGTAAGAAAGGAGGATCGGGAAAAAAAAGAACTTACCATTTCTACAGCCTTCTAAGTCACAGGTCAGAGAATCAGCCTTACTGTTAGAATACAATGGGGATTCCCTGACCCCAAAAAGTACTGTTATAATAGGATTTCAGCTTAGATGTTCTCAAAAGCCACACTTCTCCATCCCTTCCTAGGCACTATAGGAGAAACAGGTATTCATCAGTTATAGTCCCTGTCCTTCAAGGAGCCTGTGTCCTCACATGTAATATGAGGTCTAGACATAATCACTAAACTATAAAGGGGTGAGTACATTAGAGTGACACAGACAATCAGAGATCAAAACCATGAAGGGATAAGAGATGTTTTTATTGATATGTCAATGCAGGCATGAAAGGGTTCCAAACTGTGGCAATTTCATATTAAACTTATATCATCAATGTCATGGCCACTAGAAAGAGTCTTATCCAGAATAACCAGGATGATAAGAAGTAAGACAATGTAATAGTTGCAGTGAAAATCTCTTAATAATCAAAGAATTTCTAAATTGTTTCGATTCTTGCCTTGAGTGCTCATTCTATAAAATGGAAGAGTTTTATACATAATCACTAAAGTCCTTTCAAATATTCCTTGGGCAATTCACTGTAAGGGAGATGGCTCTGTTGGCTTTATCCTTAGGGACTTCCATGAGTTTTTTGTGGCTGCAAAGAGCTTTTGGATTTTCAGAAACCTACAGGCATCTTTTTTTAAAGCCATAGATTGGTTGACATGTGGAAATGTGACTGAGAAAATAGAGAGGACTGGTCTGCTTAAAACCCTGGCTCCTCCCTAGAAGGCAATATGGCCAGTTGGGGGACGGAAGACTGATGGGCACGAAACCTAAGCCCAGGCCGTGAGCCATTTCCGATTGCCTCTGTCAGCTTGGTTCTCACTTTGCTTTCATTCTCACACCTAGCTGTAATTCCTACTCCCCATCCCACAGAGTTCTCCAATTGATCCTTTTTTCTTTCTCTTGAATCAGGATTAACTTTCTGAAGGTTTAAAATCGTAAAGCAAAAACTAATATGAAACAAGAAGGAGGGAAGAGGGAGCTGTGCTCACAGAACTGTAGAATTGAAAGGCATATTTTAATGCTCAAGCCTCAAAAGAAAAGCTGGACTACTGACTCCTCAGAGGGTTGCCTGGTTTGAGCCACATACATTAGCACTTGCCTCCTCAGGCTGATCTGTTTGTTGGTTGCTATATGGATGGTAATAAAATAGATATTTGGGTGGGGCCAAAAATTGTATTACACTCTTAGAGCACATCTGTGAATACCGGCCTCTTGAACAAATGACCATAGTTCACTAGGCTTCTGTGCTGTCAGAGGCTGCTTTCCAAATACCCACTTTGAACCTAGCTCTGCCATATGGACACATGGGGTCAATGAAAAATAGTGTCCGAGGGGCCCCCAAGCATGAGAAGTTCTTGCAAAAAGTGACAGGTTTTATCCAGGCTGCCGAAGAGAAATGTACTGAGACTGGAAAGACTAAGGAGGTGCACGCCTTCGGAACGTGTCTGTGGATCAAAATACACCCTAACAGATTCTTGAGAGAGCCCCTGGCGGCCATGTTAACCTTGGCATTGTTATCATTAAAAGGTTATGCTCATTTCTGGCACCTAACATCGGACACATTGACAGCAACGGGGTTGATGGAAGAGGAAAGAATCTGTTTTGCAGTAAAAAAAGATTTTTTTAAAAGCAGTTCTCAGATTTCTCAGGCCATTTGAAATCACGCCAGAGAAATACTTGATTTCAGCATTCTTAAGCTCTCTGCGATGATGCTGCAAGTGGTGTCCCCCACGTGTGATGATGTATTTCGGGGCCAGAGTTTTCTCAAGACGTTCCAAGCCTGCAGGCTCCTGATCCTTTTTCAAATTACGAAGATGATAGTATCCCAGTGAGGGTTGTGATTAGTCTAAACTCTCCACAGCTGTGAGAGATGAATGCACAAATTCCAATAAAGATTCCGCATGTTCTGGACTGAATTTACCTACACGACATCGAGGCCTAACAGAGGGACCACTTAAAAGAACCGGAGCTGCCTCAGTGCTATTCTGTTTCTTCTACGGCATCAGCTGCTGGGGGGCTGGCAATTGTTCTGGGAGGATGCCTCCCCTCACACCACTGTCACTGCCCACCCGTGGATGCTCATTTTAGAAGGTCTGGGATGTGTGGGAGTAAAGCAGGGCTGGGAAAATTAAACCCAAGTACATGGGAATTTAAAGAGGCCTTGCAATTCATTATGTGAATAGCCAGGAGGATTATAAAACACCTTGTAACTGAGGGGGTTGGCCGGGAGCTGTGTGGGACAACACAACCAGCTGTATCACCATCCCTAACTCATTAGAACGGTGCTAGCAAGAAGGCAGGCTCAGAGCTTTCTGCGGTTACTTGGAAAAGCCGACAGGGCTTTGTTTTCTTATTCTGGACACCTTTCTCCTAAAATACTTCCTTAGAATCCTAAGTAATGTAATAATACACAGCATGCTCCTTTTACCATGTCTAATAATTGTCTCATCTGAAAACACTTGGCTATTCTCCTTTATGAAACATCTGACACTAGGCATGCTTTCCAAAACTGGAAGACTTTGGGGGACAAGGAACTTACTTCACTGTCTACACAGATTAGCAACTATAGAGCTAATAGATAAGATTCCTCACTTTGGAAAACAAAAAGAAAATACCAAAGGAATATATAATAGTATTTTTTTAATCTTCTAATATTTTTTGCAGGACTGCAGAATCTTCTAAAGCTATGTCCACAGTCATTGTGCGTACATCCACCTCCATTGTTCACAAGCCACTGAAGTACACCTAGCATCACTCCTGACAACTAGAGATTTTTAATACTCCACTACCTATCATTTTACAGTTTATCACACAGCCACACACATGTGTGATACGCGACACTTCTCCTTGTAGACACGGAACTTGTTTTCTCTCTCTAAGGCAAACAAGAAAGGCAATGCCACTAAAGTCAAGAGACCCAATGAAGAATTGAATGAGCTGTAAGCAAAATTCTCAAAGCACCAACCCCTGAATGATCTATCTATACATGGTATTTTATTAAAATGAGGGAGTGGAAGAAGAAGGAAACAAGCCCCAATATTTTCTTATATTCATACAAACAAAACACACGACTACAAGCATTTCCGCTTTTAACGTTTCACAGTCCTTCATGCAAATCCTCTACTTGCTAATAGATTCTCTCAACTACTAGCCATACCACCTCAGATTTCATCATTGCTAGAGAAAAATCAAATTATTAGTTTAAGCCTGTTAAACTGGATGGTAACTATTCATTACTCCCCCTGGAACCCATGTTGCAAGGGTAACTTCAGTATCAAATGGCTTATTCCTGTCTTTCTGCAGGAGGCCAGTTCCAAGTACAATCACCCAGCAAGGCAACTTGGAGGGAAAAAAGATAATAATTTTAAAAAATTGAGTAGGAAATCAGACAGCATGTCAGGATTCTTATGGCTAAAACAAAGCTGCAGGGGGAATAACCAGAGCAACCCTACAGACAAGAGGAGTGTTGCCTTCCTAAGAATATTCAAAGTTGGTCTGATAGTAACATTAGTAGTTGCTGGTAGATGCTTGACAACCAGCTCATATGGAAAAAAAAAGCCATGTTTTGTAGCATTTGCAATGTCCCTGGTGCAAAAGAACCCAGGAAGGGTGATTTCAAACTACCCAAGTGACATCCCTGAATAGGAAGTCAAGAAGAGATTCACGATAGATATAACTAACTTCAACAGCATAAATTATAATAAAATGTGGTGAGATAACTAGACTATGATGAATTTTGAGTATTACTTTTGTTTTTAATGTCATTAGTTGTAAGTTTATATAATTTAGTTTTGATTAATGGTTGCATTTAACAATTGGCTTCCAAAATTCATAAAAATATAAAGGTGGGCTCAAGTGAGTAGGTACCCTTGGCTCCAGCAAACCACTGAACTTTGCTCTCCAGGGACATTAAAGACATTTTCAACGAACAACAAACCAAATAAATGAAGCTACTAAATCACTTGGATCAAACTATTTCCAGGGTTTCCAAGGGTACCAACCTCTTTGCTACCCCACCTTAGAAATACTCAAAGTTCAGGTTACACCTTTTGTAGTATTTACAGGAATATCATTAAATAACACCTTGTATTTGTATCACGCATTACACTTTTCAAAGTAGAGCTTTAGAGCACGATGGGACAGTCTGATCCTGCCTAGTGAATTTAAATCGGTGGGTAATAATAGCATTTTAGTACCTTGTCCATGAAGAGACTGTCCTGGAAGCTGTTTGTCCAAGACAGAGGTGGAGAGATGGAACTGCGAGCCAGGCAAGGAAGCCTAGAGCCGGCCAGATGCCCCTAGGTTCCAGATTCCCTCCTGGAAATGGGTCCATTACTGAGAAAGCAAGTGTACGGTAGTACCAGGCTTTCCTCCCTCCCTTCCGTTTTCTGCCTCTAACTAGAAATCTGACTAGAACTCAGTTTTTCCTGATAGAAAAGAAAAGGATTGGGTTGGACGGGATATGCTCGAAGAGTCTCTCAAGAAGCTAAAATTATTAGAGTCATTACATTCAAATATGCTCTTATCTGATCGAACAGCTTTGTAATGTTTTTCTCCCCCATCCAAACATACCTGTTACACCGCCGACACTTGTGTGAAGAGTCTACATAGATCTTACTGCCAAAATTAACAACAGCAGTAGTCGTGGCCGAGTGGTTAAGGCGATGGACTAGAAATCCATTGGGGTCTCCCCGCGCAGGTTCGAATCCTGCCGACTACGGGAAAAATCAGCTTTTTGCTGCTTTCGTTTTGGAGCGTTCTCCCCACCTTTCCCCGCAGATTATTTAAGTAATTTATGAATGCTGGGAATACAACGGGGACCCCAGGGGGGCCGTAAAAGGAGCGCATGAGGGAGCTACGGTGTCGTGTGATTGTGGTTACGACCTGGGCCCAGGAGGGGGAGATGGAACAAAACAATCCAGTCTGGAACGAAGAAAAGCAAAGCGTCGCGAGGTCACGCAGAAAAGAGACAGTTCCGGCCTCTGACCCCGAGAGTAGCCCAGCGCCACCAGAACTCGCGGGCCCCCGGCGTCCCTTTGCTCGAGCGCCTTAGACCCAAAACCTCGCGGACGCCTGGGCCGCCTTGGGACGGCAAGCGCATGCGCGGGCGCGGGCGCGCACGGCGGGTCCTCGCGTTGCCCCTGGAAACCACCCGGCGCTACCGCGACGGGAGCTGGGGAAAGACGTAACGATTCAAGATGGCGAAGGACCTGGACGAGCTCTTGGATGAGGTCGAGTCCAAATTTTGCAGACCAGACCCACCGAGACTGGGCTTGGTCGAGCGGCCCAGAGGCTGCGGCAGCGGCATCCTCAGCAACGACCGGAACGGAGCCGAGGCGAAAGAGAATCTCAGGTTAACAGGCGGGAGGGGTGAGCTGTCCTAGTAAAGCCTGCTGCACGCCCTGAAACCGTCCTCTGCCCACGATCTCCAGCTCCTGTACCTAGTCGGGCCCAGATCCTCAGTTCCCCACCCCCGGGGCAGCGCACACCTCAACTCCCTGTCCAGGAGGATTTGGGCATCTCTTGCCAAGGCCCAATTCGGCAACCGGGGCAAGCCCCAGTGAGCCAGCCCCACCCGTGAGAGCCCTCACCCAGTCTCTTTCACCCAGGTGGAGCCCCGGGGGACCTAATGGAGGTGGGGAGAGAGAGGTGCAGCTTAGGGGCCCTCCCCAGAGCCCCGAGAGGGCCTGTCTGACCAGCTCTATATGCCTGAGTTGTTCTCACCCCACGCCCTCCCGTGAGATGTTCGTTCCCACAGAGAACCTCAGCCTATCGCCTCTGACCCAGTTCCCCAGGCAGAATAATCCTTGGGCCGGTTGTTGGAGAAAACGATTCCGTTCTATTCTGTGTCATCATTAGCTGATTTTTTTTTTAACTCAGAGAATTGAATGAGATTACATTTATGATAAATGGTTAATTATTGTGAACACTGTCTGTATTAATCCAACCACCTACCTTCTCCCCTGGTCCCCAGGTAAGGTCTCAGGGAATCTCAGGCATCCAAAATGAAATTTGAGGCGATTTCTTAAATATTCTGGTTTTTGATCAAAAAAACTACCTTTCAAAGTAATCTCTTTGATTCCGTATAATCATAAAATAATAGGACTTCCTTTTCCTCTCATTTTATCCTCAATCCCAAAAGGTCAAAATTGTTGCATCAGAATGAATATTGTCCTTCAAAGTGATGACTTGGGAGCCTCTGCAATAACTCTGTTGGAAATGTTTGTGAAATTACACAAAGGCAGCTTTGGAACAACCCAAGAAAGTCATTCTTGTCAATTTATGCCTGCATCTGTGGTTTGGTTTTGTTTGGTCTTGGTGTTCGTGGGCATGATTTCCCAGAAGTATTTACCCAAAAACATTGGTACCCAGTTTATCAAACATAACCTCTAATGGCACTTGTTTATAAAAACTTAACCCTTAAAAGATAAAAACGTTGAGAAGATTCTAAAGTTCAGAAACAGAAGTTCTAAAAATTAGTTCAGTACTGGGCAGCGTTCTAAAACTCAAATGTAGAGCCAACTAAAATGACTACTTTGAAGGGGCTAAGGCTTACTTGACTGAATGTTTATTGCAAAGATCATTCTCGTTAATTTGTATGTTATTGTCTTGTATGCTGGAGGTCCTTCTGTACTCATTCCCGGTACATCCACCATTCCCATCCCACAGCAGTGTTACAAAATTTCTTTTGTTCTTTTTATTCATTCCTTTGGGGGTTGGAGAGAATTTATCAAAGAGCCTTCCAAAGCTTGTTCATCTTAGGAGCACTAGCATGCGGAGGAATAGGATGATTTGGAGCAGGCTGGTCAAAATGGAAAGGGCTGCTAAGGTGGATCATTTTCAAGAACAGGTCCTTTTATGCCTCTCTTCATAACCTGTTACTGCACTACTAAAATCCATCCGTAATGTTGCTGGCATCCCATCCCACCTTACTACACCAGATTTTTCAGTAATACATTTGTTAAAGCGGTAGCAAGCCGGTACTGTGGTTATTCATGTCTTAAAACTTTTCATTTGGTAAAGTATTTGTAAAAGTAATTTATGTAAAAAAGAGCAGTACAGGCCCTAGACCTAATACCCAAATACAATCCTTACCTGTTATATAATGTCACATATAAAAATGTTATCCTGGCCAAAATTGATTTTTAAAAATTAGAAACCGATTTATGTTATGAATTTATTGACAGGAGACTATCTGCCAAGTGTACAGTGATACAGCTGTTATCTCTTTCCCTTATAAGAGTTAAAAAACTGAAGTTGTCTATTAAAATGATAGATCTGCAAACAATAAAATAAATGACCATACAACATCTGGATACCAGGAACAACTACTAATGTAAGAGGTCAAAACATATACAAGTTGTTTAAGTTTCAAAATGATAAAGAAAAGTACATGATTAGTTAAAAAAAAAAAAAACAACTGTGAGTTGAACTGCAATAGGACTAAAGTGGTTCAGGATGATACAGATGGGAATATTTACAGATAATATCATAACCTCCAAATAGTAGTTATATTAATAGCCAACATTTATTGAGTCCTATCCATATGCCTAAGTGCTTTGTATGTGTTATTTCATTTATTCTCCCCAATCCTATGACGTGAATAATACTATTATCCCCCTGACCAAACTAAGACTTAGTAAAAGAGTTACTTGCCCAAGGTCATATTTCCAAGTCTACCAGGATATTGTAGATCTAGATTTAAGCTTTTACATATGCCTTTCACATTTAATTGTAGGCTTCAACAATTAAATAATAAAAGACCTTTTATTGACAAAAACTGTATCTTTAATCAAGATTACAGTATAAGAAGCAAAGTTGGGGGGGAACCAATAAATGTTTATTAACCTTTGATTAAGATTATTGTATTATAAGGACACCTGGCTGGCTCAGTTGGAAAAGCATGCAACTCTTGATCTCGAGGTTGTGAGTTTGAGCCCCACGTTGGGTGTAGAGATTACTAAAAAAATAAATAAATAAACTTTTTTAAAAAAAGATTATTATAGCATCAAAAGACTAAAAGTATTTTTTTTTTAGATTTTATTTATTAATTTGACAGAGACAGCCAGCCAGCGAGAGAGGGAACATAAGCAGGGGGAGTGGGAGAGGAAGAAGCAGGTTCCTATCGGAGGAACCTGATGTGGGACTCGATCCCAGAACGCTGGGATCACACCCTGAGCCGAAGGCAGACGCTTAACGACTGCACCACCCAGGCGCCCCAAAAGACTAAAAGTATTATACGGTCTTTTAAAATTTGTATGAATTCTCATTGAAATGATGGTATTCTTTTTTTTTCATTTCTACAATAAAGCGTAGGAGTTGTATGCATCATGAAATTGTAAAGCAGACCAGAATCTTATGTAAGTGTGGATCCCTGATAGTATTCATTGGTTTGATAAAGTTTGAGTGTATCTGATTCTTAAAACTGTGAAACTGCATGAGGGACAAGAACCCAAAGAGTATGTTATGAAAACTAGAGGAGAGAATTTCAAGAGGACAACTTAGCAACCTGCTGTCATAAAAGAAATTGAAGGAATTGGTCCCTAAGAGTGTCAGGTATTTCTGAAAGATTAAGGAGGATTGGAATTAAAAAGGGCCATCGAATTTAGGGATGTGGGCAGTATTGACCTTTGAGAGAAGATTTTCACTATAGTTGAGGGATATAGAGGCCAGAGATAGAATATTACATCCAGAAGAAGTTGTATATAGTTGTCTAGATCTCCTTTTTACAGATAAAATATCTGAGGTTCAGAGAGGTTAAATAGTTTAAAGTAGGTCAGTAGTTCTCAACCAGTGAGGATTTTACCACTCAAGGGACGTTTGGCAATGTCTTGGCATTTTTAATTGTCACAACCAGGGAACGGTATGTATGCCTGCTACTGGCAACTAGTGGGTAGAAGTTAGGGATACTGGAAAACACTGTGCAATGCACAACAGCCCTACTTCTCACCACACATACACACTGAAGAGTGATGTGGCCCCAAATGTCAGTAGTTCCATGGTTGGGAAACCCTCATCCAGATCACCATCCATTATACTTGTAAGGAAGTAGATAGACTCCAGTAGTAAGAGGGTGGCAGCTCAGGAGAGTTTTTGGAGTGTTTCTTTGAAGAGTAGATCTTGTACATACTTGTAAGTCAAGAGAACAATCCAGTGTCAGGTAGAAGACTTTAAAGATAAAAGTTAGAGAGGGAGCAACTGAAGAGGCAAAGCCTGGAGGTAGATGGAATCAGACGTTCCGTATTAAGCAGCACCGTCTGGTTTTTCTTACATTGGGTTAATTACTCCAAGCAGTAACAAAGGAGTATAATCCTGAAGTTAAGAATTTTCAGGGTAAATACATTTCTAAAATTAGAGTCTGACTAAAAAACTTGTCTTATAAAATAAATATTTTAATGGTCTAATGAAGTTATAAACTTGATGTGAACCATCTATAATGTATAAACTCTTTTTTAAAAGAGTTCATCTTGTTTAGTGTTAGGTGTCCGGACTGCCCTAGATTCAATCCCAAGCCTCTCCTCCCACTAGTTGTATGACCTTGGGCGAGTTTCTGAATCTCTCAGTCCCTCCTTCTTCATCTATATTGTAAGTATTCAGTAAATGTTAGCTGTTAAATAGAGGTTTTGTGCAATAACAGTTTGTATCAATAATTCTGTGATGGCTTTCCCTGGGCAAAGTAGAAAGGTAATTGAGATACTCCGTCAAGTGAATATTGCTCTTTTTTTTTTTTATATTGATCATTTGATTATATAACCTTCAGCTCCTGTAGTAAAAAGATACGGTTATTTGACTTACAGTGGAACTCTTAGGGAAAAAATTAGAAAGACTCATTAAAATTATCTTTGTTTATAATTCTCAGGTTCTACTTATAATTGTACATATTTTGTGTTCTTTAAATAAGTCCATAATTTAGAAAAGCACATGCCCAGCTTTCTCTTGAATATAACATATAGCTTTAAATGTCTTATTTTAAGTGTGAAATAATAACGTATGTATGTGAATTTGTACCTGATAAACTACATCTTTGTCTCAACAATCTTCAACTATGTCCATAGAGGGAAAAAATTAATTAACATCACATTTATCCTTCTGTTATCAACTCTAATAATAGACTATTTAAGCAAAATTCTTCTGATACTGACTTTATCTGTACTTAAGCTTCAGCTATTTTGTTTTCAGATCAGCAGAAACATTTGAGAGAGAAGATGATCTTGACAGTCTTATTAATGAAATATTTGAAGAACCCAACTTTGACAAAAAACCCTTTGTAAGTTAAGTATTATAAATGTGCAGTAATTCTTTCGTTATTTCAAAACATGTTTAGAATAGTCTGAAAATTTATAGAATGTACAAGTATCTAGTCCTTTGAATTCTGAAAAATACAGTTGTTTTAAGGGAATTATTCCATTTAGAGTTGTAGAAGAAATAAAATATTAAGAACTCTCATGTGTTTTGCTGTTCATTTAGAGCAGAAGTCAGCTCACAAATGAAGTTGGTTACTTTATTTATATTTCTAAGAACACTTTTCTAAAAGACCAAAAACAGCTTTTATTATAGGAATGTGCTTGATATCTCAGATGCAGTGCCATTGCTGTTATCCTATGAACCTATTAGTAAATTGTTAGTATTTTAATGTGTAAGTGCTTTTGTATCTATCAACTTTATAAAAAGCTCATAAAACAGTATATCAGCCAGCTATATATCTACCACCCGTAGTGAATATATCTTAATGTTTTGTCATATTTGCTTCTCTGGATTTTTCTTTTAAATAAAAATTATAGGTATAGTTTAAGAACTCTCCAGATCCTATTCTTCTGCTTTCCTTCCTGCTGTCCTTTCCATCCATACTTTTCTATTTTAATTATACTTGTTTAATCAAACCATTTTAACTGACGTCCATTATGTAACTCTGCCAGTTTATTTATACACTTCCCTGGTAATAGACCTATAGATTGTGCCCAGTTGTTGCTTTTAAAAACAGTGTTTCATCAGATATTTTCACATGTCTTCTTTTACCTACATATAGGAGTTTCTCTAGGATGTGCAAACCTAGGGAAGGAATTACTAGGTCATTAGGTGTGCTTATCTTCAACATTTCTACCCATTGCCAAAATATTTTCCAGAGTGACTGTATCATTTCTGTTCTTCTCACCAGCAATAGATGAAAATCTGTGTACTTTAATTTTTACCAGTGTGGTAGGTGTAAAATGTATTTGTGAGATTTAAGAGGAGACCAAATGGAGGTTTAAATTGCAGAGACCGGGGCGCCTGGGTGGCACAGCGGTTACGCGTCTGCCTTCGGCTCAGGGCGTGATCCCAGGGTTTTGGGTTCGAGCCCCACATCAGGCTCCTCCGCTATGAGCCTGCTTCTTCCTCTCCCACTCCCCCTGCTTGTGTTCCCTCTCTCGCTAGCTGTCTCTCTCTGTGTCAAATAAATAAGTAAAATCTTTTTAAAAATAAATAAATAAATAAATAAATTGCAGAGACCACAAAGAAAAAAATATCTAAGAATAAATATAATACCTTGGGGCGGGGGCGCCTGGGTGGCACAGGGGTTAAGCGTCTGCCTTCGGCTCAGGGCGTGATCCCGGCGTTATGGGATCGAGCCCCACATCAGGCTCCTCCGCTATGAGCCTGCTTCTTCCTCTCCCACTCCCCCTGCTTGTGTTCCGTCTCTCGCTGGCTGTCTCTCTCTCTCTCTGTCAAATAAATAAATAAAATCTTAAAAAAAAAGAAAAGAATAAATATAATGCCAAAGAGGTTTTTTTTGAAGGGGGAAGATTACAGTGAGATAGACTAAAAATCACTAGGCAGTGGTGGTGGTAAGGATATGGATATGAGCCATTTTTATTTTTGTCAGCCTCTCTAAAAATCAAATGACTAATATAGAGCTTAAGATCTTTATTTCTCTATATTTAACATTTTCAGTTCATAAGCAGATGGTAAATTAATAAGATGATGGCCTAGTTGATTAACACATTAACATAGTAATAATGGTTTTGAATACTCTGCAAACAAGAATGCATCATAAATGCCAAATAGCAATGCTAATTTAATTAATAGTAGAGAAGATTACATGATGATCTTATTCATGGATCATCTGAACAGTTCGTTATTAAGTACTACAGGGTGTGTATATGTGAGGCAGTATCTCTAGTTCAAGACATTTCAGGAGAAGGAAATATTTCTCTGCTTTGGCTTTAAGATACACGAATTTGAAATAAGAATAACTCCTACAGTCATGAAGAGGTAAACTCCTATGTGCTTCTTCTGTATACTCTCTTTTCTTAGTTATTATATCCAGTTCTCCAGACTGCAAGGGAAAAAAACAACCTAAATAAACTTCTGGAGGAGAGCAGGTCTGTTTCAAACATGGATTGGGTGAGGAAAAGAGGGGTCTGTGAAGAGGTGTGTCTGCCCACCTTGTTGAGACCAGGTCGTGCTCCTGCGAGTACTGCTTCCTCCCCCATCGCTCACCTATTCTGCTGAGTTTCTGAACTGCTCTCAGACCCACACAAGAAAGCCCAAGAATGACAACAAATGCCACAGTATGCCAGCTTCAAGTCATAAGTGTGAGCCTGGATGGTACATGAAACATTTTTCTCAAAATAAAAAACGACTCACGCACATTATTATTTTTTCAGACATGCACCAGAAATTTTTCCAGTTCTGTTTAACATCAAATAAGAAAATTAAGAGCAACAGTAAAATGAAATATTTTTGCCTCCATTAAATTTCCTCACCTACAAGGTAAAATGAAGGCATGTCTCTGCATAGTTTAAATTGCCTTTTCTCCAACTTACTTCCTTTCCTTGGCGGTGGTCCTAGTATGTGGTTGGTTTATGTTGTTTGGTACCATATACCAGTTAACACTTAATAAATGCTTACTAATAATGATGATGTTATGTAACCATATAGGAACTACTGTATGGTTGTGACTAGGTAGTTGTACAATTTCCTTGAATGTCTATTGGTCGATACCATTTCATTTGATCAAAATTAATATTCCTGAAGTTACCCAGGAGTTTGGTTAGTTTATTTTTAGTTCAGGTGAGTACCATTCACAGCCTTTAAAAATGATTCTGAGGTTTTTTTCCTCCTCAATTGAATTTTTCTAGGATGAAGTTTTAAATAGCAGATCCTTCATATTAAATCACTGAACTTGGTATTAACTGAAGAGTTATAAAGTGACTCTAAATCTTAGCATGCTAATAATGGCAGTATATCAATTTCCTAGACTAAAAGTTAGCCGAGTAATTTACAAATTCCTCAGGGAGGTCTACTTCCCTTTTGCCTTTAAAAGGTTTTGATCATTGTTTTTATTTCAGAAACTTTAAAATGATACAAAATTTTTATTTAAGTCATTTTAAAAATATTCTTGTTATAAAATAAAGAATATTAGTTTTTATGTTAGAATTCTCAAGGTTACCCTTGGCCTTTTATTGTTTTATTTTTTTAACAGAAATTAAAATCTAAATCTTCAGGTAACACATCTGTCAGAGCTTCCATTCAAGGCCTTGGTAAAAGGTAAGTTGAGATGGCTTTAGTGAATTACACACACTAGTGAGCAAACACTGTGAGCAAATTCTAGTAGATTTTGTTACCATTTAAACAACAGTAACGTTGAACAACAAAGCACTGGTTGGCTTTCAGGAGAAAGACCAATAGTAATATCTTCCGTGTTCTTAAGGTCTGTGACCCCTTGGTGTAAAAGAACTTGAATGGGAGATTATTGCTATTGTAAATAATTTTCTGCCACATGAAAAAAAAATAAGTGTGAACAGTTTCTCAGAATTAATGTTCTGTTATGTTCTTCAATGTTTACTTTATCCCTTATATTATTTGGCAAACACGTTTTTCTGTGACTCATTTTAACTCCTTGAGTGTTCCTGAATGTACAGGTTATGTCCAATAATGCAGTGAGCCTAGAATAAATGCCTCTTCTTTGAAATAATTGGCCTGCTCAGGAAAATATACAATTTGATTACAAGAATATAGGCTCAATGAGGCCAGATTAACTTCTCATATTTTTTTTGTTGTAATTTTTGTCTTTCATCTATTGAACATGTCTAGCTGCAGCCCAGTGTACCTTGGTGGAAGCACTGCTCCATGTGGAATTGGAACAAATACTTCACAGAGGTAGGATGTCAGAAATAGATTTTCTTGGGGTGCCTGGGGGGCTCAGTCAGTTAAGCGTCTGGCTCTTGATTTCAGCTCAGGTCATGATCTCAGGGTTGTGAGATCCCAGCTCCATGTCCGGCTCCACTCTCAGCAGGGAGTCTGCTTGCCATTCTCTCTCTCTCCCTCTGCCCTTCCTCCTGCTTGTGCGTGTGCACGTACACACTCTGTCTCGCTCTCAAATAAATAAATCTTTTTTTAAAAAAGAAAATAAATAGATTTTCTTTCTTCCTTATTAGGCTTTTCCCAGTTGATACCCTCTTGTTAAAATGTTCTTGCTATCTTGGCATCCATCTATGTCAAAATCTAAGGTGTATTTTATTAGCCAGTCTGAGAACACGGTACTGAAATGTTTGTTATTCTGGGCAATAGCTTTTGAAAGCTGTGATATTGGGTATGTGTTGTTCATTTTGTTGATGTCCATTTCTAAGCCCCACTTGAAGTGCCTGGGTCACTCCAGTGCCAGCCTGCTTTCCACAGGACATCAAGAGAGTGAGCTTCTGCCTTGCCATTTTTGCCTCCTGGGCAGTAGAAGCCAGCGGATAAGACAGATGAAGCAATGTGGCCATGCAGCCACATGATGTGTTACCCACTGTCTTGGCCAAACTGTCAGCATGAGAAAGCTGGGTCTTCAGGACCCAAAAAGTTCTCAAGCATAGTCACTTGATTTTACATATTTAAAATGCAGAAATCCTCCTTTCTTCATCTCTTCCCCATCCCTTACAGCCACTATCTCACCCATTACTCCTTTCAGGGCAGTCGTGTGGTCATGATACCACCTACCCCATACTGCTACCATATTCCATTATCATTCTCATAATGTAGAGAAACACACAGGTTTTAAGCATATCTTTCTGTTGTCCTGATAGTGTTGAGTCTATTTTTGCAGAGGCCTATTTGCCTAGATTATTACATTTTGTCTAGTTATTTCTAACACACTTTTTTATTTTCTGTTAATTTTTTAAGAAAGAGAAGAATGAGATACATGATTGCATGTTGACCACATTTTAGGAGGAATAATGGTTACATTGAATAATAGAAGTGGGATCTGAAAAGACATTGTTGGAGGGTTGTGGTGGTGCTGGCGTAGATCCTAGGAAGCCTAGAAAGAAAGGCTGTGGGACCAAAGGAAAGTTGAGAGTCCGGGGAAGCCTATATCGGGAATACCAGGTGGCAGACAGGCTAACAGAAGCCCACTGGGGTGCTGCCTGCTGTAAGGGCTGGAAATAACAATTGATAGCACTTGAATCATTGTGTGTTGAGGGCTACCTATACAAAGAATTAGAGACACAAGCAGGCCCTTAAAGAAGAGTATAGTCGGGTTGCTCTCAGTCCTGACTTACCTGTGTGGGGTCACTGGGACTTGTCTCACGTTTCCAGACCACACCCCCTCCAATCCCAGGTTCTTTCCAATTACTTGGCAACTGCACCAGATTCCTTGCTACCATCCACTTCCTTCTCTTTCTTCACCCACACCTAACATGAAGGATAATATCCCTAACTTATTCTTCTGAGCACATCTCCCCTGTGCAGAGAGAAAATGAGAGTTGCCATTTGTCTCACATTAACTCTAGGGTTATTTGCTTTACGAAATTGTGTTCTTTCTCTTCTTGGTCCCTTCACCTCCAGTGAGAGTCCAGGTCAGATAGTCCACTTCCACTAGAACATTTGTTATCCTCTACTCTCAACTTACATCTTTCTGCTTCTGGTATTTTTACATTTATTCCCTGTCTGGAGTGACCCTCCTTTCTAATGTGTGTCCTCACTGTCTTATCTGCTTATCTACAAACTTATTTTGTCATTCTATTTGAGCTTCTTTTTTCTTTTCTTTTTATAATATTCACTGAATGCCTGGCATGTCCTAGGCCCTGTGCTAAATACTAGATACCAAAAATAAATAAATAAATAAAACCGTAGCCAGGAGAGGAACTGGTAAAGAAGCAAATGATGACACCCTAGAGCATGAAGAGGAGGAGCTCTGATGGCAGAATGCCTGAGTTCAAATCTTTCATTGTGCCACTTATGAGATGTGAAGCCTTGAGAGAAGGGATGTATCTTCTAAAACTTTGGTTTCCTCACCCAACACACTCCATGGAGATACTGTGAGGATTAAATGGAATAATATGTTACAGTATACCTGTGGTGCAAAGACAGCCAAGATAGTTTGAGTAATAGTTCGCAGTTAGTCCTGTGTCTTTATCATCTGTCAGTGCTGCCCTCTCATTGTATTCTATTTCAGCGCCAGGAATCCTATATTCCTCTACTACGTTTCCATTTTATCTCAGGTAATATGTGTCAGTGTTTACCTACACGGGTCTTCTGATTTTTAAAATGGTCTCGGGGTGCCTGGATGACTCAGTCAGTTAAGCGGCCGATTCTTGATTCAGCTCAGGTCATGATCTCATGGTCGTGAGATCAAGCCCTGCATTGGGCTCCATGCTGGGCAAGGAGCCTGCCTAAGATCTCTCCGTCTCCCTCTGCCCCCCACCCCCCCACGCCCGCACATGTGCTCACTGTTAGTCTCTCTCTCAAAAAATAAAAATAACAAATAAATAAAAATAGTCTCCAAGATTATCCATTCTGGTTTACTTTCAAAGAGTAAATACTTCATGAGGATCATCTTTTCTATGGTATTTTTTTACATGTACTTTGATTTGGTTCTGGCACAGAAGAGTCTTGCTCCAGATGGAAGCAAGTAGACAAAAGAATGGCCTATTTTTATAGCTAAAGGATCCTATCACACAGCATTGATCCATGAGCATGACAGTATTCATCAGACTCCTTCCTACTTTCTCCACAGCTACCAGATGAAAAAACACATACTGTTTGCATATATATGCGTAGGTAAATGTGTATATTCACAGGTCTTTTCCTCCTCACCATTACAAAGATACCCTTATGGACGAACCTCTTCGTAACACAGAACTGCACCCACAGAAAGATAAGCCTATACTTGTTCATGTGCACGTACAACATTCTGTGTGTGAAGTACTTTATACTGTCCAGAGCACTTTTTTATATATGCTTATTGGTTCAGCTCCACAGAAAAAAAAACCAAATAGAGCATGTCCTAGATGCAAATAGAGCAAGACTTCTTCACCCCATTTTATAAATGAGGAAATTGAGACACTGGTGTTAAATTCATTGAACACATTAATTAACCACCTGCTTGCTAGGTCCTACATCATACAACACGTAATGTGAAGGGAAAGTGCAGGGTGCGATAAGCATTGATAATTAGCACCCCAGTTAATATGAAGGGTTAGAGAATGCTTTCCCAAGCAAATAACATTTAATCAGACTACAGTATGAAAAGTGAGCTAGCAGACTGAGAGGAGACCATTAGAGCCAGAGGGCACACAGTGTTAGATGATCCCTGAGCTGGAGTAGCAGAGGGCAGCCGGATGAGCTGCAGCATAGTGAGTGGGGGGGAAAATGGCTCTTGATGGGGCTGGAGAGGTAGTCAAGGGACATTTGGTTTGGGGTCCTGTAGTCCTCTGGAGGATTTTAGGAAAAGTGTATCATATGCAGTGGAAGCCTTTAGTTTAGTTGTTTGGGAGGGTTTTTTTGGTTTTTGTTTTTGGCAGATGGGGTGACAATCCTATTTGTGTTTCTAAAGAAAGTCATTTTGGCTGCTGAATGGAAAATGGTTTAGAAGTCGAAGGCGCAAGACAAGAGAGGACACAGAGAGAACAGTTAGCAGGTAGTAGTTAACAGTGCTCCAGGAAGGAGACGGGGATGGTAGCTGTGACCTGAGTAGTGACAGTAGCTATAGGGAAAGGGTGTCCTGTTTGTGCCATTTAGAATCTAGAATTGACAGAACTCAGCGTTTAAATGTCTATGGGATGTAAAAGAGAATGTTCTCAAGAATGACTTCCAAGTAATGTGCCTTGCCAAAATCACGTAAGTTGTTACAAACCAAGGACTCAAATATGTAACTTGTTCCTGGTCCATTATCCTTTGTAGTATACCAGTTTATAGAAGGCCATGTAATGTATGCAAGAGGGAAGAAACTTAGCTGTTTTTGCTATTGTGGCTACTGTTATTTTCCAAGTGTCCAAACAGCAAGGCTTCCTAGACCTGTGTAGATCTGACAGGATTTAACTAAGAACCAGTCTGGGCAGAAGACTATCTTGGGCTGTATTTTGGGCATTCCCATCATGAACACCTTAAAAATAGTAAAGATTGTACGTACTAGATGGACAAAAGGACAAAGCTGTTGGTGACACCTTTATATTCGTATCCATATTTTAGAAGGAAAATCCTGACAATTTTTTTTATAATAATTTTTATTTTGTTATGTTAGTCACCATACAGTATATACTTAGTTTTTGATGCAATGTTCCATGATTCATTATTTGTGTATAACACCCAGTGCACCATGCAATATGTGCCCTCCTTAATACCCATCACCGGCCTATCCCAATCCCCCACCCCCCCTCCCCTCTGAAGCCCTCAGTTTGTCTTTCATTAGAATCATGCCCTTTTTTTTAGATATCCTCCTATATGTATATAGTTAGGGAAGAAAAATACATTTAAGCCCTGAAAATAAGTACTGATTTACATGCCCAGGGCATAAAGGAAATTGAGTCTATTCTGCCTATTTTCCATGTGTTTTATTTGTTTGATTTCTAGATAAAGTTCTGGTTTGGAAGTACTGCTGAATGATTTTAGAGTGTAAAGATTTGAGTCTTTTACCGACTTTGTGGAAAGGAGAAAGAGTAGTAGCAGGAAGCATGGTGGCATTAATAAGGTATAGATAAAATCAAGGCATTATTTTCAAGCCAAATGGAATTTTACTTTCCTATTTTTTAAACTACTTGTAAGACTGGATTATTCCATAGACTGCTACTAATTATGATCTAATAGAGTGAATCGTAGCAGCAGAATGATTTCTTAGCTGCAAGTTAGTTTTATTTTTCTCACAGGGCAGTGTTTGTAGGAAAATGTGGTAGTGTGAATAGATTTGAATAAACTACTAAATTTTAAATTAAATTAAAAAGCTGTATTTAACATTATGGTTGAGATTTTACACATACAAAACGTCAGGAAATTCTAAATTATAGTTCCCACAACAGCAATAATTTAGCCAAATTGCACATATGTATTAAGGCATTAAAGTTAACACTCTGTGCAATCATGTAATAAACTACATATGCATAAGAAAGCAAGTTATGGCAGCTTTGGGAACCATCATTTTGCATTTCCTGACTTGTACATTCAAAATCCAAGTTCAAACGTGTACAAATGTAATTGTGTTGAATTTCCATATGTACAAATACAACTCTATAAATTGCTAACAGTTTGAAAGAAAATATGGAATTGTTTATGAAACTTACATAGATTTTGAGTGTTTAGTTGTTTTTATGATTAATAATTTTTAAAATAAAACATTTATTTTCAAAGAAATTTTCAGGCCAAAAAGTATTTGCAATTTTGAAGTTAATCATATCTGAATTTTAGAGGGAAATAAGTGAAAAAAAAATCTAATGATGGGGTTTTTAAATTATTTTTTATTGCAGAAGTATTGAATGCTTATTTAAAAAATAAAACAATTTAAAAATGTATAAAGAAAAAGATAATAATCTTGTCTCTCCTCCATCCCCACTACCCCTGAGGCAGCCGGTGTTAGCTCTATAGTGTATAACTTTCCATGTTTTTCTCCATGTTTTTACAAAACTTACACCTATACAGGAAATTTTTTTGGTGTTTTTAACGAAAATAGGCTCATGCTATATATGTTAACTGTGTACCTTGGTTTGGATATCCCTCTAGGTCAGTAGATAAATCTAATTCTCTTTATTGGCTACTAATATTCCATATATATTGCATATTATTTGGTCTTTTCCCTTTTTAATAGGTATCCAAGTGGTATCCTTGTTTTTGCCACTTCAGCAATTCTGCAATGCAGTTAAAATTTTTGAGATAAGTGGCTTATTGGCTGATGTTTTTATTTATATGTAATAGGTTCCCAAAAATGGGGTTGCTAGAGGGGTGCCTGGGTGGCACAGCGGTTAAGCGTCTGCCTTCGGCTCAGGGCGTGATCCCAGCGTGATGGGATCGAGCCCCACATCAGGCTCCTCTGCTAGGAGCCTGCTTCTTCCTCTCCCACTCCCCCTGCTTGTGTTCCCTCTCTCGCTGGCTGTCTCTGTCACTGTCGAATAAATAAATTAAAAAAAAAAAAATGGGGTTGCTAGAGCAACAGCTAGGGATAATTTTAATTTTAAAGTAGTGCTGAGGTTTTCCCAAAAGGTTATAGAAATTCACATACCCACCAGGAATGTCTGCGGGTGCTAATTTTTGCTAACTTAATTGGTTAAAACATTTATTTCGTGGTTGCTTTACATTTTAATTACATTATATTTTAACTAACAAACACTGTACCAGGCACTGTTACAAGCACTTTACCAACGTTAACTTATTAGGTCCACATAACAATTCTATGAGGTATGTAAGTATTAGTATTTACCCCTATTTTACAGATGGGGAAACTGAGTCACAGAGAAGTTATTTGACTGTAGTTACACAGCTAGTAAATAGTGGAATACATCTGAACCTAGGCCCTCTGTCTCCACAGTCTGTGCTCTTAACTACTATTCTGTAATACCTGTATTAGAGAGGTCGAGTATATTTTTAAGTTTTTTTGTCATTTGTAAGCACTTTTTGTATAGTGTAAGTATTTAACCGTGTGTTGAAAACATTTTCTTCCACTCTGTCACTGACTGGTGTTTTCACTTCGTTTTTGGTATCTTAAAATCTCTCCTTGGGGTGCCTGGGTGGCTCAGTCAGTTAAGCATCTAACTCCGTTTCAGCTCAGGTCATGATTTCATGGGTCCTGAAATTGAGCCGCACATCAGGCTCCACGCTCAGTGGGGAGTCCGCTTGCAGGTTTTCTGCCCCTACCCCTGTGTGTCCACATGCAGAGGCACACACACTCTCTAAAAGAAATAAATCTTAAAAAAAAAAAAAAGCTCTTCTTCTATTTAATTTTTAGATAATCAAATGTATATATTGATTGTAGTTTTTAAATACTTCAAACAATGGAAGAAGTTTCTTCTTTTTAAAATAAATCATAATTACTATATAAATCAAATTGTTTGCAACAACAGGTCATAAGCAGTTCCATATATTGTTATTTTACTCCTAAACTTACTATGTTGCATATGAGTTTTGAGAATTGCATGGCATTTCATTTCCTCACATGTAAGGACCTGTTAAATGCTAAGTGTCATTCCAGCACTTCTACCCCTTCCTGTATCATCAGGGTTTTGCTTTTCACTGCATCTTTGCCATCAACATAAATATAGGCTTTTTTCCCCCTCCCTGCTTAAATATACCCTTCTCTAACCCCGTTCTTAACCACCTCTCACTCCATTTAAAGAACCTGCTCCAATGGATGTACCTTCTCAGTGAGGCCTGTGCAGACTACTCTACTCACAATTGCAATCCACTCCTTCCTGATACTCCCAGTTTTATTTACTCTACTTATTTCGAAAATTGGAAACACTTTTCACATTTTTTAAGATTTTATTTATTTGAGAGAAAGAGTGAGCACAAGCAGGGGGAGCAGCAGAGGGAGAGGGAGAAGCAGGCTCCCTGCTGAGCAAGGAGACCGATGTGGGACTCCATCCCAGGACCCTGGGATCATGACCTGAGCCGAAGGCAGCCACTTAACCGACTGAGCCACCCAGGCGCCCCACTTTTCACCTTCTAACAAACTATATAATTTAGTTATTACAAGTATAATTTCTTCTCTCATTAGAATATAAGCTCCATGAGGACAGAAACTCTCCAGCACATAGTATGCTTTCAGGAAATGTCTTTTAACTGGACGAATGCATTAATGCCAAGTACTGGCGAAGCAGAAGCAAATCAGATATTGTCCCAGTATTTAAGTAGCTTATGGGGAAACAGATTCATTTCCATATAATGTGGCAAATTCTGTGATAGAGGCACTCCTGAAATTTTCAATAGGAAGGGAAGCAACTTAAAGAAGTTATCTTAAGTGAAGATATCCCTCAGACCCAGTTTGAAAACCATTGAACTAAAAGATCTGCACATCCCTTTTGTTTTATATCTGTACGATATGCATGTATGTGTATGCATATACACATACATATATATCAGTGCATAAGATTTAGTGAAATAGGTAGCTTTATACAGAAATTTAAACTGAAAGTTTGTACAGAAATTTAACCTGAGGGGCGCCTGGGTGGCGCAGTCGTTAAGCGTCTGCCTTCAGCTCAGGGCGTGATCCTGGCGGTCTGGGATCGAGCCCCACATCAGGCTCCTCCACTGGGAGCCTGCTTCTTCCTCTCCCACTCCCCCTGCTTGTGTTCCCTCTCTCGCTGACTGTCTCTGTCAAATAAATAAATAAAATCTTAAAAAAAAAAAAAAAAAGAAATTTAACCTGAAAATTTTTACCTAAAGATATGTAATCTGTCTTTCATACAAAACTGTTTAATCACATTAATCTTGACTTTTCTGTTGTTTACTCAGTAATCTATAATATGTGGAGTATCCTATGAATAAATCACCAGATTTCCATATTTAAATATATCAGTAATCTTTAATGTACTGTTGTTTTTCTCTGAACAGAGCATGTGATCATCTGCGTTGTATAGCATGTGATTTCTGGGTTGTGAGCTACGATGACCATATGTGGGACAAATCATGCGATTATCTGTTTTTCAGGTATGTTTCCAAAGAACTTCATTCTGAAAAAACACACTAAGCAATAACTTTATATTTCTTATTTTGCTATAACGTCTCTTGGTGGACTTGGCAAGATCACGTGGCCCTTACCTCTTGCATATTTCTGTCATCTCCTCCTCTCCATCAGTCTGCTGTCAGCCTATGTGAGGCTATGTTACTTCCACACAGAAGTATAGTAATAGCCTTCTCACTGATTTCTCTGCTTGCAGTAACTTCTGCACCCTTTCCTTGCTGAGAATTAACGCATAACTCTGAGTGTGTCATGCTATTGCCCCCAAAACTCTTCTGCTTGTGGAATCATGTCCAAGTTCCTTAGTACAGCGTTCAAGACCCTTCACCATCCAGCCCCCATCTGTCTGTCACCCAGCGTGTCCTTCCACAGTTCACTTTTCACTTCACAAGATTACAGCTGCATCAGAGTACTCAGTACTGCCATCCCCTGTGACAGTGCAAAACTCTTCCCTTCCCAGTGCAGCCTTCCCACCATCCCACCATTTATTTACCTAAACCTGACCTGTCCCTCAGGGTACAATTCATTGCACATCCTTCATGATTCCCTCACCACTCTGTCAAGTTGGAAGTAAATTCATCCTTTCCTATGTGTCCATAGCACTTTGTATCTATTCTAGCACTCACTGGAATAGAAGATTGAAAATCTTAGGTTGGTATAGGTCTGCCTCCCTCCTTGGGGTCAGGATAGTGTCTTACTCGTGTTTTTGCAGTTTATACATTCTTGTACACTTACTCCATACCTAATGTCTTTAAGATGTTGTAAGTTATAAAAATGTATCTGAATCATACATCCCATGGGGCAGCTGGGTGGTTCAGTTGGTAAAGCATCTGACCCATGGTTGCAGCTCTGGTTTTGATCTCAGGGTCATGAGTTCAGGCCCCACGTTGGGCTCTGTGCTGGGCATGGAGCCTGCTTGAACAAACAAACAAATAAATAAGGCTGTGAATTATACATCACATTTTCAAATAAAAATTAAGACCTAATAATTAATGAAGTGCATGTGTCATGCATTTTTATCCCCCACCCCAACCCTGGGCCTAAACAAGAATTATATTTTCTGATACAAGTAATCAGAATATATTGCATCTCTCTCTCACAGATAAAGAAAAAGGTGAGAGTCTTTCTTCCACACCTCTTCTGGCAGCCATTCTCCGGTAAATCCATAGGAGTCTCCTCTACTTGGATTGTTTTTAAACTCTTTCACATCCAACCACTTTGAAAATCTTACGAAAACTTTGAATGCTCTCTACACATACACAAAAATTCAAATACACAATTTCATGGAAAAATTACAATTTGAGAGGTTTCACATTTCCCAACCCAAATGAAGCCTAGTGCAGTCCCAGAATCCCAGATCAGGTTAGCCCACTTTTAATCCCAGGGTTGGAAAAGTTAACTTTTAATTTCAGGTCTGTTTTGCCATTTCTGACTTTTCTCAGTCCTCTGCTCTGGTTGATATAATGAGTGGTCAGTAATCCCCCTATGTCACCAATATGAACCCCCAATTTTTAGAAAACTGGTATAGAATGATAGGAGCATGTAATGTCCATGCTATGGTGAGCTCTCTGTGACTGGGTAGAAGGAGGTAAAATAGTGATGTATTCGGGGGAAGACTAGGAAATGGAAGATTTTCACATCTGATGGCATGGCTGTGTGAAGGAGGATGTGAGCTGCTTAAAGTAAAGGAGCGGGGAGAAGAAACACTTGAGGTGGGTGGGGACTAATAGGCGAAGGAAAGCACAGCTAGGTGGTCACCGAAGAAGGCAAGTTAAAAGGCTTGCAGGGTGCCATCGATGGCCTGGCAGAACATGGGGAGCCATTTATTTTTAGTGGTATCAGTCTGCACATTGGCTTGTTTTATTGTCCTTATCTTATACATGAGGGAAATGTGTATCCTAGCTTTGACAAGTTCTAGAATTTTCAAAAAGAAGTATAAGCTATACTTGATCATCCTGCCATAGTAGCTAAATAAAATGCTCTTATTTTCCTGCTAAGTCATTTTCTTTATGGGAAATTATTTTTCTAAGCTTTTAAGATATGTGCTTTCTAAAAACAATTCGAAATGCATTCATTAGTTTCCTGGCTATTCATGATTCCTACTCATAAAATCTCTAATTAAGGATTCAGTCAAGGGGCGCCTGGGTGGCACAGCGGTTAAGCGCCTGCCTTCGGCTCAGGGCGTGATCCTGGTGTTGTGGGATCGAGCCCCACATCAGGCTCTTCCACTATGAGCCTGCTTCTTCCTCTCCCACTCCCCCTGCTTGTGTTCCCTCTCTCGCTGGCTGTCTCTATCTCTGTCGAATAAATAAATAAAACTTTTAAAAAAAAAAAAAGGATTCAGTCAAGTATCAAATGTTAAATTTGTCATGATACATTGCAGATTGAATAAAGAACATTTCGTTTTCATTTTGTGGGGTTTTTTCCTTCCTGATAAAACTTAGATGATCCGGGGCGCCTGGGTGGCACAGCGGTTAAGCGTCTGCCTTCGGCTCAGGGCGTGATCCCGGCATTATGGGATCGAGCCCCACATCAGGCTCTTCCTCTGTGAGCCTGCTTCTTCCTCTCCCACTCCCCCTGCTTGTGTTCCCTCTCTCGCTGGCTGTCTCTATCTCTGTAGAATAAATAAATAAAAAATCTTAAAAAAAAAAAAAAACAAAAACTTAGACGATCCATCTTTTCCCCTAGTTCACTGAAATCAAACAGGTGGCCTGGAAAATCTCCTAGGTTTTGTTAACATTCAAACCTAGACTATGCCTGGATTTTGTACGATACAGTATTGAGTGTGGTGCCCGTTGGCCACCAGAGGGCACTTTGTAGCCTGCCTTCTGTTGCAGTGACAGCACGTTGTGTCTCTTTTTTTAATATTCATACTGTATTTCATCATTTTACTTTGTATTTTTTCATCATTTCATTTTGAATTTTTCCTTTTTTCCTGTCACAGAATAAAAAAAATTCAGTACATGGATTATCATGAAAATCATATTGATCTTCAGTTCATTAAACTTAAATTAACTTCTCTAGTCTTTTTTTATAGTAGCATCAGGTCAGATGGTTATCATTTTTTATGAAGGTCCTGCCCATTGATTTAATTATTTTAACATTATTGACATTTAATGCGGGATAGACATTTATTCTGTTGCTAATAGTATATCTTGCTGGTAAGTATATCATTGAAACAAATGAAAGATACAGTATTAGTTCAACAAATAGAAATAACAGGCACTTTTTCTCTATTTAATGAGAACTCCTATAGTTAACCCATCAGAAGCCTATTTATGCCTCTTACATGCCCTCCATTGGCCATATTGCGGGATTCTAGAGTATGGTATAGGTGAGTATCTGAGGTAGGAGATGGACCCCCATCCTTCCCACTCTCTTCTCGTATCATGTCATCTCTGATGGGACAAATCAATAATTCTTCGTTCAGCCTTTTAGTTCATTGTGTTCTATTATGACAGCTTTAATAAACGGGCGTAGAGGATTGCCATTCAGAAGTACTGGATACCAAGGAAATACCACCAGAAAGAACACAGAAGCCTATCTTCTGTTGTTTGGGTGAGAGGACCAAGGTTGTTTAGTGTTCAGATGTTGTAAAGATAGGAAAATAAAGCAATGAGAACGTTTTTTAAGTCATTCAGCTCTGAGCAAAGCCACTGGGCTAAAATTTTCATTTTTTATTAATAGGAACAACATGCCAGAATTCCACAAATTAAGAACAAAGTTGATAAAGAAGAAAGGAACACGGGCATATGCCTGCCAGTGTAGCTGGAGAACTGTTGAAGATCTGACTGACCTTCAGACTGATCACCAGCTTCGTTGGGTTTGTGGTAAACATTAAGAATGCAGACGTTTCGTATTCAGACAAATGCATACAATGAAAGCAGTCTCCAGTAATCATCAACATATTTAGATAAAGGTACGAAACAGTATCGTGCCCTTTGAAGAAAGACAGGAAATTTCATTTAATGACTACACAGTATAGATTTTCAAAGACCTAATGAACTTGAGAAGATAATGTGCTTTAACATTTTGGAATTATTTCTTTCTGATATATGGGCATTTCACTTAGTAAGTAAGGTAGCAAGTTATCCAAATTCTTTGCTAGCCTATCTCCTATTAAATGGAAGTTTAATTTTGGAGTTTCATACAAATATATAGCCATTCATTAGCAACTGCAATGTTAGTCACTGCTAATACACTTAGCTAAATATTCCTCATTTATAACATTTAAAGGGGATAAAGCCAGCCAGGGCAGAGAGGTCACTGGGGGGTGTATACATCATCTCCTCCCATCAGATCTATTGCTGCCAAAGATCAGAATTTGGACATGGCAGAAACCATGTGATCAGTGGCTAACTGAAGGATTTTGGGGAGCATAGATTTATTGTAAATGAAAACACTGCTTATATTGACCTTACCTCGATAACTCCAAGTGATATTATACACAATAATGATAAGTATATACTCTAGTTTTAGCTTATTTCTTCTCCTTTTGTTCATTTAGATATCAAAAGTTAGTTTGCTATTTTATTTTAGTAAATATTCATTTATATATAAAAATTATTTTGATGTACCTGTAGTCACAAGGGAAAATCCTAATGTGGAAAGATCATTATTGGATTTTTTCCAAGTACTTCTCTAGCCTTCAGTGCCTAAAATACCATCAAGTGAACAGCAAGTAAGATATTTTCTCAGGCAGCCTGTTGATTTTCTGGTGGGATCAGGTTGACATATTGTTTGTTAGATGAATGCATGAGAAAAGAAATAAAGCATAGTGGAACCAACAGGTAATCTGTTGTGCTCCTCCTTGACATCTCTGAGACTTGAGGAACCCTGCAATAGTACATTCAGGAAATCAGTTACCTCAAAATTACCGGTTCCCAGCACCATGGAGAAATTCTGGGGGCTTTCCAATCCGCCATAAGCTCTTTATTGCATGTGTCTAAGACATATTTCAAAAATACGACACAAGGCATGCTGAAAGGGAGTAATTGAAGCAAAGTTGTGATTGCTTAGTCTCATGCTGAATCCATTCCAGTCACCCTACTCTAGTAAGAAGAGAGATCAGCCATTAAAATCCTTTTCCTAGCCGTGACACGTTTGCCTACCTGTAAAATTGACTCTACCACGTCTAGCATTGCAGCAAAACCCATAGTGAACTCACAGTGGCAGATGCTTACATTTTTGTATTGACAATGTTTACAGATTTCATCTTTGAATAAAAATTTTTTATTCCCTAAAATTTTATCTCTGTGTAATTGTATGAGAAACAAGGGGATTTGATTGAGAAACCATTACAATGATGATGTTTTCTTTTTATTCAAATGAGCAAATTTAGTAAATCATTAATATGAAAATATTTTTTCTCTTTCGTTATTTCATTACTATCCTATATCTTGGATACATTGCTTATGTTTGGCATTCCGTAACATAATTCCCCAATGTCAGAAATGTACATATGAGTTCACATTTTTCTTGACAACTTACTTTATAAGCTTTTTAATATTGTACAATTTTTAATCTAAAATGTGGAAAGAATATTATGTTTGTATACAAATGGATAAATTATTACCAGTTGAAATTTAAGCCAAAATGCAACTATTTTAGTAACAATACAGAAGAAAATCATAGTTGCTGATGAACTGTAATTTTAAAATGCAGAGTCTATAAAACTTTCAAGATGTTTTGCCTATTTATTTTTAATATTTATAATAATTTTCTACTTTAGCAATTATCTGTTTTTTGTCAAGCTAGGTAGCTACTTTCTTTGAACTGTATTATACTCTCTGACCCTTATCCTGCCTAGAAATGAATAAATAATAAATAGCTTCATTCTATATTTAGTTACATTTTTATTTTTATAGTAAAATATTCATATGGGGATTAGTTTGAAATAATTTTGGTAATTTCTTTTTTTGTTTGTTTCAAAAATATATAGCTTTATTAAGTATGTGAAATCTCTAAAGACAATTGATCGTGTGTTTTTTTGTTTTTTTTTTTAATGATTTTTTATTATATTATGTTAGTCACCATACAGTACATCCCCAGTTTCCGATGTAAGGCTCGATGATTCATTAGTTGTGTATAACACCCAGTGCACCATGCAATACGTGCCCTCCTTACTACCCATCACCGGTCTATCCCATTCCCCCACACCCCTCCCTTCTGAAGTCCTCAGTTTGTTTCTCTCTCATGTTTCATTCCCCCTTCTGATTACCCCCCCTTTCTTTATCCCTTTCTTCCCCTACCAATCATCCTAGTTCTTATGTTCCATAGATGAGAGAAATCATATGATAGTTGTCTTTCTCTGCTTGACTTATTTCACTTAGCATTATCTCCTCCAGTGCCGTCCATGTTGTAGCAAATGTTGAGAACTCATTCTTTCTGATAGCTGAGTAATATTCCATTGTATATATGGACCACAACTTCTTAATCCAGTCATCTGTTGAAGGGCATCTCGGCTCCTTCCACGATTTAGCTATTGTGGACATTGCTGCTATGAACATTGGGGTGCATATGGCCCTTCTCTTCACTACGTCTATATCTTTGGGGTAAATACCCAGTAGTGCAATGGCTGGATCATAGGGTAACTCAATTTTTAACTTTTTAAGGGACCTCCACACTGTTTTCCAGGGTGGCTGTACCAACTTGCATTCCCACCAACAATGTAGGAGGGATCCCCTTTCTCCACATCCTCTCCAACAATTGTTGTTTCTTGCCTTGTCTATTTTTGCCATTAATTTCGGTAATTTCTTTTAAAATGTCAACAAAAGCATTTCAGACTATCCAGTTGAACAGAGAATTTATTTATTTACATTGGAGAGGAGAAACATGCCATAAGTTTAAGTGTGTGTACATGCACGTATAAAAGAGCATAGATATTTTTTTCACAAATATATAAAGAGCTTTATTTCACAAGACCAATTTTCTTCTGTTTCATATGTCAATAATCTCCACATTTTGACTATAAGAACTTCTGCTTTATCAAGGACCATGGCAACATCATCTGAAATAATTCGAACTAAGCAATAACCTTAGAATAAATGAAATCAACTCGTGTAGCCCCTTTTTCGCCTGTGTATTCTATGATTTTCTTATTAATCCATGGTCTAATTCGTCATTCTGTCAATAGAAATCCACAGTAGACCAATCCAGGAGATAAGCAAAGAGCTCAGGTTTGGCTGTAGGGATTTTCTCGATGAGACTCTTAACGTGTTTGTGCTTCTCTTCAGTGTTTACAGGGCCTTCGGCAGCGTTTTTATCATCCTCACAGTAATCCAGGGGAACCAGTTTCCTTTTTCATGGTATATCATCACTGTCTTCATCCTCAGATTTGTTAAGAACACTATCTACCAGAAGTTTCTTTCCCTTCACAGAATGAGGCTGACCAGGACTATTAGAAACACCCCATTTAAGACTTAGTGCTGTTTTTGGTCTATGCTCTCCAGGTTGTTGTTGGTCTGGAGGATTTTCATGAGGAATAATAACACCACAGGGAGACACCTCCCCCGGAGTGTTGGGGGTTGCATGGCCACTGGCAGAGGAAACAGATGGAGCAGAGCCGACGGCCTCAGAGTTGCTTTGAGACAGGCCTTTGCTCTGGCTCTTCCTCTTCCGTGGGTTCCTCTCATTTTCTTCTTTTTCTTGCTTTTCTTCTTCCTCATCCTCTGGTTCTGGTTCTTGCTTTACCTGTACTTGTCCACATCCTCTCAGCCTCTGGAGCTCTGCATCTGGATCCAGAAGGTGCTGCCTGATCTCTAGTTCTTCCTTCTCTCTCCTCAGTCCATTCATCTGCTTCTGTTTCCTTTTCCCTGTCGTGCACCCATTTCTGAAGAACACTTCCTCTGTGATATTTGGGGTCATCTCTATCGTCAGAATCTTCTAAGATTTCTTTTAGTCATTTAGCTTCTTTTGCCCTTTCTCTTCTCTCTTCTTTTTCAGCCTCCTTCTCGTACTCCCAGGTTTTCTTCTCGTCTCTGCTTTCCCAGTTCTGAAGGTGCTCTTAGTAAGAAGCTTCTTTCTCTCAGAGTTTTCATTCAGGTTTTCTTTGTTCATCTACATCTTCTTCATCCTTTTCATACTCCTGCTTCTTGTCTTCTCCACCCCCCCATTCACATTCTTTCTCGTCCTCATTCCTTTTCGTGATCTCTGCTCTTTCCTCTCGATCAACTGCCATCCTTACTGTGATCTGAGCTCCTTTCCTAGTTGCAGTCCCGATCCCTTTGCCATTGTCCTTCCTGCTCCCATTCCTTCTTTCGTTCACGTTCTCTCCCTTTCTCATTCCCATTCTCACCTTTCTTGTTCCCACTTACATCCCTTCTCTCTTTCTGTCCTTTATCGATTTCCTGTCTTTTTCCGTTTCCTTGTTGCCTTTCTCTCAGTTTCTTGTGTGTGTCTCTGAATTTGCTGATTTCTTAGGATATCAGGTCTTTTTTGTCTTCTTCCATTTTTATAGCAATTATATCCTCCTTAGTGGTAAGTGGATAATTGACCAGTGGAGCTGCTAGAAGTGTGTGGAAACTGTCCTCCTTCTTTACTTCTTCTTCCTGGGGTGAGAGTCAGATTCTTGGGAAGGGGCATTGAGTTCACTGGAGTATTCATGTATTAAAACTTCAAAGGCCCCTTTGATCATCTGATCTTTTTTGTTTCTACATCCGAGGCTTCTTATCATTAGTGACGGTTTCTGGCCTGGCATTCCCATTAGAAGCTTTCTTCTTTGCTTTCCATTCCCCCCGTTGTGCCTTCATCCTTACATCAACTTTAACAAGGAGCGTCTGCTCTCCATTCTGCAGGTCGTGCCATAACCTAAGTGCACAGGGGTAGATTCAGGCTCCTTATACCCACAGAATCCAAAGGCTTGAAATTTTCCAGGTGCACCTTGTACCCTTCCAGCTCAAAACCAAGCCACATTTAGCAAGGAGTTACCTTATAAGCATGTCTGAAGCTTTCTCAGAAATATTACTAACAAAAGTTATAGTAGTAGGACCACAGTTTTCATCATTTTCCTTAGTCTCTAAGCCTGGATTATTCTTTCTTTTTCCCAAATGCTTTCCAACCATAGACACAGTGGGGACTAAGACAGTTGGAGCTGCAGCCATAATGCTCATTGGTACAGGAATCGTTGAGATCGCTGGAGCTACAGGTGGAGGAGTCAGGAAACCCTGGGGGTCAGATCCCTGATGGGAGTGCTGGGATTCCCATGCGAGGGTGATTCAAATGAGGGAGGAAAGACATTCTTTTTTTTTCTTTTTTTTAAAGATTTTATTTATTCATTTGACAGAGAGAGAGACAGGCAGCGAGAGAGGGAACACAAGGAGGGGGAGTGCGAGAGGAAGAAGCAGGCTCCTAGCAGAGGAGCCTGATGTGGGGCTCGATCCCATAACGCCGGGATCACGCCCTGAGCCGAAGGCAGACGCTTAGCGACTGAGCCACCCAGGCGCCCCAGGAAAGACATTCTTAGGCAGCGGTCTGCCACTGAGGAAATGGTACTGTCTTCACAGCCTTCTGGGCTCCACCAGTTCCAGGTTTCTGCATGCTGCTTACCACGGGACTAGTTCCAAAGTGCCTCCTCACACGGGCCACAAACACAACCACACTGTGCAGGGAGCTTCTGGAGCATCGGTATTCAAAGGAGCAGGCCCAAGTGCAGGAAGAATGAGCCACATGGCTATGGATGGTGGGTGGTATACATCCAGACCCTGTATGTTGATGTCAGTAACCTTGGCATTTTTTTTTTCCTCTTAGGTCAAAGAAAATGGCATCAGACTATGATTTTGAATTGCTTTCCCTCCTTTTCTTCATGATCTGATATTTTAAAATATGGAGAAAAAGGTGTTTATATCCAATAAGTACTGTGATGAGCTTAGCAGCAACTTTCAAATGCTAACTTTTCTCAGTGGTTACATTTGGGTTTTTTTACGGTTTTACTTATTTTTAAGTAATCTCTATATCCAACATAGGGCTCAAACTCACAACCCAGAGCTCAAGAGTCACATGCTCTACCAACTGAGCCAGCTAGGCGTCCTTCAGTTGTTATTTTAACAAAATTCTGTCAGTCAACATACTACTAGTAATCAGCCTTACATATTGTTTAAAATAGTCCTTGAAGGGAACAAAAAAATCAAAATATGCAATCTCTTTTTTAAAGATTTAATATATTTGGGTTTGTGACAATATTTTGTGCCTTATTTTAAAAGGTTGCATGGATATATGGATATATAAATATATGTGGTTGATAATTAAATTTGTTTTCAGACTTCCCCCAAATGCCTTGAAATAATAGGTGACAATATGAAATGTTACCAAATCAGAGTTCAGTCATGTCCCTTGGAAAGTTACTTAACTTTTCGGGCTTCATCTGCCTTATTTATATGAATGGTGATACCTATTTTATAAGCTTGTGTAAGATTACATTATATGAAAAGCGACGAGCATAGTGTTTCATTCACAATAATGCTTAATAAGTGTTCTCATTCTTTTTCCTTCTGAGAATAATACTGTCTAAATCAAATAGTGCAGCATGTTTGGTACAACAAAGCATTTGACCACATGTTTATTTTTTCATTCCCTGAACAGACTTATGAGGAAAGCAGCTATGCTCTCATTTTTATTTTATAACTAGTAAATGTAAACATGACTAGCGTTATTTTTATATAACTTGAAACTAAAGCTTTCAAAACCAGAACAAGACAAAAATCACTCACCCTAGCCTCCTCTTCCTGTCTGGTTTAAACCTAATTGATGGTCATGATGACATCTGGGCCTTTCCCAGTATCTTCTCAGCTTTCTGCCTCTGCTTCTCTCCTCTTCCATCCAGACATATATCCTCCCCATTGTCCCTTAGATACTCCCCATGTTTTACTGCCTTCTTGATGTTCCTACTCTCCCTCATCTGAGCCTATCAAAATCGGACTCATTTTTCAAAGCCTGTACCTTGTATAGTTGTCAGAGTGTTGTCCACTCTCAGGGGAGTCCCCGCAAAAGAGGACCCACATGGTCAAACCTATTTGCATCATGCTAAGACATCAGCTTCCTTTTTCACTGTGCTGACATTCATCCTGATGGTGCAAGTGCGGGTCAACCTGCTGGCACCTTACTGAACATGATTCAAAGTAGTGGCCCAGGCACCTGGCAGTAGAAAAAGCCAGTTTTACTTAAAAATGTCCTTGAAAAAGACAGTACAAATTACTAACTTGATTAATCTGGGCCTTTAAGAACATATCTTTTTCATATGCTGTGAGACTAAATGGGGAGTACACAAAAAGCACTTGTGCAATTGACTTGTGAGCTGAACAAACCACTTTTTTCATGGAATTCATTTTTGCGTGAAAGAACAAACTGTGCGTATTCAGACTTGAATATTTGGCATCCATTTTCTCGAAAATTAACCAAGTGAGTCACATCCAGGAAAATAACTGACAGTGTTTTTGCCAATGATAAAATTCAAGTCTTCAAGCAAAAATAAGAATTCTGGAAAATGTATCAGCCACTGTGAGTATGACCTCTTCCCCAATACTTAAAGGCTTTCCTGATGAGACTGGTGGTGATATGAACAAGTGATTTTTTCCCCATCCTATTATATAATGAAATGTGAAAATATTTGGAAGATCTGTATAGTTCAGCAAATCAGCATTGCTAAATGACCGATGAATGATATTACAAAACTATGCATTTAAAATGCAAGATAGACCAATGGATTTTAATGAAACAGAATACTAAATGTTCATTGATATGATTTCAGTTTCCACAGTACAACTAACTTTTAAGAAACTAGCACTTTTCAAGTTGTGATGTAGTATTGAAGAAGAGCCACAGATATCTGAAAGGACTCTTCCCTTTTCCAACTACATGTCTGCATGAGGCTGAATTTTCTTCTAAGGCTTCAACCAAAACAAGATCCCAAGAGCAAATGCATCAGTAGATAGATGAGAATCCAGATGTCTTCTATTAAGTCAGAGATTAAAGAGATTGGCAGACACATAAAATGCCACTCTTCTCACTATCTTTGTTTTGGAAAATAATCATTTTCATTAAAATGTGATAACATGTAGTGGGTTTATTATTTTTAATAGTCTAATAATATTCTCTGTTAATTTCTAATATAAATATCAATAGATAGAACTGCAAAAACCAAGCTGTTTGGGGTTCACATAATTTTTTTTTTTAAGATTTTATTTATTTATTTGACAGAGATAGAGACAGCCAGCGAGAGAAGGAACACAGGCAGGGGGAGTGGGAGAGGAAGAAGCAGGCTCACAGCAGAGGAGCCTGATGTGGGGCTCGATCCCAGAACGCCGGGATCACGCCCTGAGCCGAAGGCAGACACTTAACCGCTGTGCCACACAGGCGCCCCTGGGGTTCACATAATTTTTAAGAGTGAAAAAGGGTCTTGAGACCAAAAAACTTGAGAACCATTATACAAATCCTTTGTACCCTCTTTACGCACATGCCACCCTGGCCTAAAGATGTGATTTCTCCCCCTTTGATCTGCTTTCAGACTTTCTACTTCTCATATAATACCTTGTATTACAATTATTTGTGTGCTTAGTGTATTCATCTTAAAGATTAGATTTAGAGCTCTAAAGTCTTGAATGATGTCTCAGTGGTATAGGGGGAACTGTCTGGGACAGCTGTGCCACTAACTTCCTGGGGTAATGTGGGTAAGCCACTGTGTCTTTGGGCCCATGTATTAAATGAGAGTTGGATTTAATCATGTTTTCCTTCTAACTAGAAAACGGTATTGAATATCGTTCCTCTTAAAAGAACTTGTGGATTCAGTGTTATACCATCCATACACTGAGAGGTAAGGTACTTGTCGTGGGGAAGCACCCAGATTTTGGGGTCAGAGAGACGTGAGTTTCCAAAAGACAATATCTGCACCCTCTTAGAGCTTTCAGTCAGTAGGGGAAAGAAGTGAACCACTTACTATTGAGACCATGAGTGCTCTCAGAAGTAAACGGGGTCCTTACAGGGAGCAGGCATCTAAATCAGGTTGGGAGAGAAGAAGGTTCTTTCTCCCTGTAGAAGATGATTCTTAAGTTGTCTTAATGTTTTAGAAGAATGACAAGTAAATTGATTTGGCTTGCTTTTCTGTAGTGAATCTGGAGGAATGGAGTGGTAAAACCTGAGGCTGCCCAGGCAAGTAGGACTGAATTAGGAAGCCTGGCCCATATCTCCCTTAGAATAGAAATTGAGCTAACAGGAAGAAGCAGTTGAAAGAGAAGGCTGACACTTTCTCTGAGTGACATGAATGTGTGTGGTGTTCACCATTACTCTCTTTCCTCCCTCCAGGAGAACCACATATCCTCACCTGTTGAACTCAGGGGATTAAGAATGACATCCACACTCTGAGAATGAAAGGATGCCAAGGAGGCATTCCCAAGAAAGCCATGTTCAGTTAAGGCAGAGGGAGGGCATGTGGAGTTTCACCATAGAGCAGGTGTTCCAGAAGGCATGGTGAACAAAGTTGGCCAAGAGAGAAGACGGGGGAGCTGGGGATGGCAGTAGATGGGTAAGAAGAATGGAGCAGTATTGAGATGAGAGCCTGGAAGAACTTACATTTCAGCCAAAAAACAATAGGAATCGGGGGATTGGATCTAACTGAAACTCTGGTTCCGACTAGAAACAAGGCAGTTTCCATGTATGACATAGTCTCAGGGCTATGATTGGTGACCCAGGCTGTTGGACTGTTTGCTGTATCAGGGTCTGCCGTCTACACCCGTTTATCTCAGTTTTGAATAGTATTGATTCTAATAAAATCCAGATTGTTAGGAAACTTCAAAGCTTATCTCTGGCTAGGGAAGTACAAGGTACCCAAGGAAAAAAATGGGTTGAAACATAGTCATTGTCCTCAGAAGGCCATTATATGCACTCTAAATACTAACGAGTAAAGCCTAAGGACCAACCATTTCTATCAAGAATTTGTTCATTAGGACACCTGGGTGGCTCAGTCGGTTGGGCATCTGCCTTTGCCTCAGGTCATGATCCCGGGGTCCTGGGATTAAGCCCCACATGGAGCTCCCTGCTCAGCGGGGAGCCTGCTTCTTCCTCTCCCTCTGCCTGCCGCTTCCGCTGCTTGTGCACGTGCTCTTGCTCTCTCTCTCACTTGCTCTGTCAAATAAATAAAATCTTAAAAAAAAAAAAAATTTGTTCATTAGAACAAGTTGTTATCAGGGAGCTGAGAGGATTCAGACAGATAAAGAAGGCTTCAGTTTGCTAGAGATCAATACCAGAAGAAAGGCAAGAAGAATGAACCCATGAGATAGTTTCATCATTATTCTTACTTATGGTTGAGGAAACTGAGGCACAAAGAACTTGCCCAAAGTCACATGGTTTGTAAATAGCAGATCAGGATGCAAACCTAGATCAACCCAACTGCATCTGTGTGTAGTAGAGGAAAAGGAGAAGTTGCTTTCCACAGGAACTAGAGCAGAACCTCATTGAGTAATCCAGGGCTTTTCACCCTGGTATTCCCCAGTAGAGCCCTAATGGACTAAGAGATGAATACCCCAGGCTATGAGAATGTAGGATCCCACTTTTACCAGAATAATACTTTGAGATATTTTCCATAATTTTGTTTAGAGGAAGCAAGATACAGTGAGTGCCTGGATGTAGGTAGGTTTCTGGTCGTCACCCAATGCTGATGGGCAGGTGGTAGCTTCCAGGAACAATATGAGGAAGAGGCCAGGTTAGGCACAACAGGAAAGCATTCCATAGTCCACTAGTCAAGTCTGCCATGGGCTCAGGGATGAGGAATGAGAGACAACGATGGATATGACGACCCTGGGTTCTTGTCTTAGCTCAGTGGTTCTCAACTCTGGCTTCAAAGTGAGTCACCTGGGAGCTTTAAAAAGTGCTAGTACCCAGGCCCAAGGCCCAGAAATTCTTATTAGTCCATCTGCAGTGTGGCCTGAGCATCAGTATTTTTTTTTTTTTGAACTCTTAAGTTATTCCAGTGTGCAGTCAGGATTGATATCTACTAATAGCAATGGGCTCTTGGGCACATCACATTCCTCTTTGGGCTTACTGTCCTCATCTGTTTAAAAAAAAATAGTTATTTGGGGCGCCTGGGTGGCACAGCAGTTAAGCGCCTGCCTTCGGCTCAGGGCGTGATCCCGGCGTTCTGGGATCGAGCCCCACATCAGGCTCCTCCGCTATGAGCCTGCTTCTTCCTCTCCCACTCCCCCTGCTTGTGTTCCCTCTCTCGCTGGCTGTCTCTATCTCTGTCAAATAAATAAATAAAATCTTTTTTAAAAAAAAGTTATTTGTTAAAAGCTCTAACTGCCAGTATAAAAATATGAGCTTACAGTAGGTAATTTTTTTTTTAAGATTTTATTTATTTATTTGACAGAGATAGAGACAGCCAGCGAGAGAGGGAACACAAGCAGGGGGAGTGGGAGAGGAAGAAGCAGGCTCATAGCGGAGGAGCCTGATGTGGGGCTCGATCCCAGAACGCCGGGATCACGCCCTGAGCCGAAGGCAGGCGCTTAACTGCTGTGCCACCCAGGTGCCCCTACAGTAGGTAATTTTTAACGTCCCTTCTAGGATTAAACACTTTCATGAGTCTTCTTCATGATGTAATCATTCTAAAATAATTATTTCATTTAGGGCTCAGAATATATTATTGTTAGTGTTTCTCTTAGTCCCTGGAAACAGCTTGGTGTCAATGCTGGGGTCAAGGTTTGAGTCCCATAATAACCTATTCGCCTTACATGGGAAAGAATTGCAACCTCCAAATGTAAATGATGCAAATCCTTCCCACGAGGAGAAGCATCTCAGAGCACGTGGCTCTCCAGAAAGTCTGTCACCAGCACCATCTTCCCCTGCAAAAAGCACCACTTACTAATAATATCAAGTAGAAATCAGGACTCTAGAAAGTAGATTGAAAACAATTTTAAGGCAATAGAGAAATCGTACATAACTTAGGAGCCATTGTAAGTTCTTATATTAAAGATTGTTTTAAGATTTATTTATTTAAGGCGGGGGGCAGCAGAGGGAGAGAATCTTAAAGCAGAAGCCCCTCTGAGCGGGGAGCCTGACGTGGGGCTTGATCTCACAACCCATGAAATCATCACCTGATCCGAAACCGAGTCAGACACTTAACCGACTGAGCCACCCAGGTGCCCCAAAGATTGTTTTTAATTGACATCCACAAGATGTGTAAGGAAAATTATAAAAGATTTGCTCTCAAACAACATAATTTTTTTTTTACATTTTTTATTGAAGGATGGGGGATTAAACAAGATTTTTCTCCGGTAGATTGAGGCATATCATATTACAATCATCTCCCACCTCAACATCTGGTGCCTGGAAGGACCCAGAAAACACCTTCGAAGTCCCTTCTCTCTGGCCTTGGTTTCCTTCCACCGCTTACTATTCGCTCAAGACTACTGGGGCTTCTTCGCACTCAGCTTTTATGGAAGAACACTGGATATTTAATTACCAGCACAAATTTATTCTGAAATATCCCAGGTCTAGTAATAAACCCAGGGACTGAGAAGGAAAAGATTTGCATGACCCCACCTACAGAGGCATAGATGTGTACGCTGACTAGAAGCTCAGCACCGGGTCCTCAGTGAAGGAGCCCCATGCCCCTGATTGCCTTTGCCCCTGATAATCAGCAGGGTTGGGCCCTAAATAAGTTGCTACGGTAGGTGAGGTGAGGAGCACAGACCTGGAGTCAGACTGCCTGGATGTGAATCCGGACTCTCCAACTTCAGGGCACGTGATGTTCTCCAAGTCACTTACCCTCCCTGAGCCTCTTCTCCCCCACCAGTGGAACAGAGATTGCAAGAACGCCAGCCTCACAGAACTGGTGGGAGGAAACGAATGAAATAATCCATGGAAAGCATTTAACGTGACACCTGGCTCATAGTAAGTGCTTAGTAAGTGCGAATTCTCTGCAAAGTTCTGTCAGTATAAAAGTGCCTACCTTAAAGACGACTTCCTGCCACAATCCTAGATGGGTTTTCTCCTCCGACATTCTTCCTATTTTGCCTTAAAGGTGTTCCACTACCAGCAAGCATCATGTCACATGCAGACCCAAAACGACCCATTTAAAAGGAGCTTCAAATCGCAGGTGTATTTCACTTAAAGGGCCCACCTGCGCTGTGCTCCTTGTGTGGCCAGCAGGCCCAGAGTTGCTGGTCGTCACACAGGAGCAGAGTGGGTCAAACGTGGGTTATTTCTTAAGGAACTATAATAATCAGTCTTTTACATTAAGTGTCTGACTCTGGTGAATACCAAACGACAAAATGCAGACACCTACAGGCAGAATCGGTACGTTTAGGCCCTTCGCAACCTAGTGAAATTCAACCCAGGACACCCCGCGTTCGCTCATCTTTGGTTATATCATGTCCAAAATGGAAACTTCATCTATGTGTCCGTACTTGAGCTAGAGACATGCACTTCTCCCAGGCAGAGAGTATGGAAAGCACTTTGCCTAAACTTCCGCTTCTAGAGTTTAAAAATTCTTACTGTGATTTCGGGTCAGCTGTTGAGTCATCCAATCACATTCTGAGCCCAACTCCGCGGTCCCTGAGGCCTGAGGGACCCAGCGAAGGAAGGAGGTCCTGAAGAACTCTTTACAGAGCGACAGCTAGTTACAGTGGAGAAGAAAGACACGAATTTTGCTCCCAGGACTTAAGGATTTAAAAAGACCCATCGTTCTGAGCCCTAACAGACTTGATGAAACTAAGTAAGTTGGGAATCTGGCCCATAGGGGGCAGACCTGCACTGAGCACGGATAAAATTTCTTTGTTGGGCTGTGATCTGGGAAGAGCACCCGTAACACTGTTGTAAAACATCATCCGTCCCATTTTCCGTCAGTGCGCCTGCTGTGGTTAACGAAATCCTGCAGTGGTGGAGTTCCGTGTTTCTTCTCCGGCCAAAAATAGAAATCATCCGTCGTCGAAACCATCTGTCTGATTTTAGGAGAAAAGGAGAGTCACCAAACACGAGATCCCTTTTACCAAAGACGCGGAACCACCCCCTCCACGCGGAAGCACTTGTCTTCTGGGGCTTATGGCCCCGCGCCTGGAAGACAATCCGAACAGTTTCAGTAACTCCCTTCCAAAAACTAACTCCTTAAGGACTTCAGGGACTCTAAGTGGACCTAAAATTCAAGAGGAGCCATAAAAGGACTCCTCACCTCCAACAAAAGATGGGAAATCAGGGAGCCGAGCTTGGCAGAGACAATTGGGGAAGCCACCGGGGTGAGAGTTTGTGCTGACAGGCGTTCTGAGACCAGGAAACCATATCTCCATGACCTTAGAGCATGATTATTCAGCACAAATATTCCCAGAATACAGTGATTGGGTTTTATTTTTAATTTTGTTTATTTAAATGTACAAAAAAAACAAAAGAAAAAAATCATTTCATAACTCTTTTTTTGTGCATTGAAATACTACAATATATAAAAATGCAGAAATCCTTCGACTATCCCAAGAGGGAAACACTGTTCATTTGGTGCCCATCCTTCTGGATGGGTGGATGAGACATTTACTAAAATTTTTTTCTTTCCTTAGCAAAGAAAATGATGGAGTCCCATTAGCTGCCTGGGCAACCTCAAGCCCACCATGTGCAGAGGAGGGAGCTCAGTGGGGCCCACCATCTCCCCACAGGGCCTCCTGGCAAAGAGAGCCGCCTCTGCCTCCACGTGCCACGCCTCACAGTCAGAAAATGAATGCTCAAAACAAGGTCACAAAAATTCTGATATCATTTAAACCATTACATTAAGCAAATTACTTATGAACACAAAAGTACAAGCCACATAAAGTTACAGAAATTAATTGCATATATATTATATGTAATATGTAATATATTGTATGTTATATGTGTATATTTTTTACAGTGTATTATAAGCACTGTAGATGCTATAAATTGTATGTATATATATTTATTTATATAGGTATTTATATATGTGTGTATATATATACATATATATGTATTTTTTTTTATTTTTAAACAGGGCAGTATAAGCAGTAGGTTCTGTGGGGCTTGAACAGCATCTCTAACCCCCTGCTGTTCTCCTACCTGTGAGCTGCTGCTGCTGTGCTCAAACTATCATAAGAGCTGGAGGCCAGGAGCTGCCAGTTTTAAGGGACAGGATGCCTTTCAGTCCTGCCCCCGTATCTCTGTGCCTGTATTTATTGCTATAATATCAAGACCTAAACCTGAGTCCTTGGTAAATGTTCCCCCTGGGCTTCCTGTCTTCCCATCCCTTAACAGACCTTGTGCCCAAGGGTCCACGTCCATCATCCAGCCCCACACACAAGACTGGGTGCACCACTGTCACCCCACATCAGGTCTGTGTTCTTGCAGACCTTTGCTGCCCCCTGGCCACTGACAGAACCTTTGCTGCCCCCTGGCCACTGCCCCTTTGCTGCCCCCTGGCCTTTGCTGCCCCCTGGCCACTGACAGAACCACAGCAACCACGATGACTACACTTCGAAGGTGAGGGCCTTCCCTGCTCTCTCAGAGGTGAGGGACAGCAACCTCCCTAGGGTCACGGTCACCAGCCCAGGTTTTCAGCTCTGCAGGTGTCCACTGCCCATGAAGGAGTCTGCTGCATCAGGAGGGCATTAGAGGGTCCGCCAGGGAGACTCGGAAGTGCAGGGTGAGAGTGGCAGGAAGCCCGTCACAGCAGTTAGCTAAATCATCACGTGCTGGCTCATCCACTTACCCTCAAGGAGCACCAGCGACAGGCAGGAAGGAACTGTGAAAGTCCTTCCCAGATACTCTATGTCCCAAGGTCTCTGCAGTGGTTAAGCTTGCATGTCCTGCAGGTACATGTATTGTTCCCTGATTATTATAAGCTGCATCTTTTCTGGACAGGGGCAGGGCCTTAGGACAGGCTGCAAGGAGAGAAGACAGCATCTCAGAATGAGAGCATCAGAACTGGAAAGAACATCAGACTAGATCATTCATCCAGCCCCTTCCTTTTACACACAAGTCACACTCAGAAAGTTGAAGCGACACACCTACAGACACACAGATAATGGCGTCAGGATCTTTTTTAGATGAGAGGAGTCTGGAAATTATCAAGTCCAGCCAGAGACAGGTAGGCGCTTGGGAAAGAGTATCTTCAAGGCCCTACCCCTCCCTTTGGCCTAATTCTCTTAACTTTTACTTTGTCACATGTGTGACCGGCCCAGGCCAGATCTCTCCGGGTGGTCCCCTCTTTCCACCTCCCCTCCCTCAACAAGACAAACTGCTCCTGTCCATACTATCATGGCCTCCCCCCCCCCGAAACCAGCTCCCCAAGTTGAAAAACAAACTGATAAATAAATGCCTCCCACCCCAGCTGTTAAAAGCTGATAATGGCTCTGAGTGGTTCTGCACTCATGGATATTCTTTTTTTTAACTTAATTTTTGAAAAGTCTCAATTTATATGGCTCAAAATTCAAACCGTATAAAAATCCTCATTCCCCACCTGCCTTTCATTGAACCAATTCCCATCCCAACTCCACAGGTAATCATTTTTATTAGTTTCTTGTGTATCTTTTCAGAGTTTCTTTATACTTATATAAGCAGATAGAGATATATATATTCACAGAAAATTCTTAAGAGTTCTCAGAACTATAAGCCAAAGAAATCTTGACAGTAGAACTTTAGGCACTCTAAATATCTCATTGGACGACAGGTCTTTTCCAGAGCCCCTTTTAGCAATGACCTGTAAGGGGCTGCTTTCTCGTAGTCTGAGTTCCCCGCTCTAATGAAAATTAGTTCCAACAGGATTCTGTAACAAGATCATCACCCAGAAAGAACCACAGCCCACTGCCTCATCTTCAAGTCTGAAAGGAAGAAGGGGTGGGGTTGGAAAAGCTCTGGGACCCCTTTTTTCATATCTAGATTCGTTAGTTATACATTCCTATGGGCCAGGCACTGAACCAGGCCCTGAGGACGCAGACATAGTCCCTGCACTCATGGCAAAAGGAAGACAACATAGACCAAGGTTATCATTTATATTATTCCAACTGCAAATGACAGCAAATCCACCCAAACAGGTCTGTGTTTAAAAAGAGGATTGTAGAAGAAAGGGGGTGGGGTAAACAGAAGGGGGAATGAACCACGAGAGACTATGGACTCTGGGAAACAAACTGAGGGCTTCAGAGGGGAGGGAGGTGGGGAATTGGGATAGGCTGGTGATGGGTATTAAGGAGGGCACGTATTGCATGGTGCACTGGGTGTTACACTCAAGTAATGAATCATGGAACTTTACATCAAAAACTAGGGATGTACTGTATGGTGACTAACATAATATAAAAAAAATCATTAAAAAAATAAATAAAAAATAAAAAGAGAATTGAAGGCGCTTGGGTGGCTCAGTCGGTTAAGCGTCTGCCTTTGGCTCAGGTCATGATCCCAGGTTCCTGGGATAGAGTCTGGAATCGGGCTTCCTGCTCAGTGGGGAGCCTGCTTCTCCCCCTGCCTAATGCTTTGCCTGCTTGTGGGTGCTCTCTCTCTCTCTGTCAAGTAATAAATAAAATCTTCAAATAAATAAGAGAATTGACTGGCTCCTATAACTGCAGCCTGCAAGGATAGAGTTGGCTTTAGGTACAGCTTGATCCAAAGCTTAAATGCTGTCATGAGGAGCCATCCCTTGCCTTTGCTCCCTCTTGGTTAGTTTAATTCTCAGGCAAGTCATGGTGGCCCAGGCAACTTGCAGCTCATATCATTACCAACTTAGGCCATTAGAAGTGAGTGAATCAACGATCCCAGAAACTCAAACTAATATTCAGGGATTGAGTGCCCTTAGCCCTGATTGGCTTATTTAGATCACCTGCCCATTCCTGAGCCCAATCATTGAAGCCAAGGGGGATGGACTCTACTGATTAGTGTAGACTAGGTCACATGCTCCCCCATGGTAGGGGTCAACTTTACCCACAGCACATAGGTTGAGAGAGAAGGAGGGGTTGTACCCCAAAATAAAACATAGGTGCAGTGGCTAATACATACAAAATAGGCTGCTAGGCCACAAAAATAGGGACTATCCGCCCCATCCATGTAATTACAAGTGAGGAGAATATTTCAAAGGGGAACTACAAGGGGCCATGGGTCACCTGCCCCAGGGTAAGGCAGCGGGGATGTGTTCCCCAAGGAAGGAGCAGGCCTCAGCCAAGTGAAGGTTGTGGGTTCATAATCTTAGGAGGGAAAACCCGCAGGAAGGCCCAGAGACAGGAGAGAACAAGACCTTTGGAGGAACTTAAAGATCTGCAGTATGACTGCGACTCAGAGAGCGGGCCTGAGGAATGGCAGAGACCAAGGGAGTGTTGAGTGTCACCTGTCACAGTAGCTGGGGACCCAGTGGTAGGTGAGGATGAGGCTTAAATCTGACCAGGCCCCTTCCCTGCTTAAAACACAGTCCCTGGTTCAACATGGCCTTCAGTGCCCTGTCCACTCTCCAGCCTCTGGTCTCTCCCACCCTTGGCTTCTCCCTGCACTGCTGGCACCACACCCCCCAACTCAGATGAGCATTCAGAAGGGAATGGGTCCACGTGCAGACACCAGCCAAAGACCAGTCCTCGGCACCTGCTGTCTAGTGGAGCACCTGGCCTCCCTGTACTCGCCATGGCTGCCTCTCCACTGGACACCCAGTGAGCTGAGGCCAGAACAGGGGCTTTCACAGGGTCTGGGGTCAAGAACAAACCCTGGGGGCAGCAGGGGTGAGCAGAGACCTTTCAGAGCAAGGAGAGGGCACCACAGGCTCAAAAAGGATGGTTCCTGAGCTCTATCCATGGCCTCTGAAAGCTGCTGAGAGCTGATCCAGACTCCAGCTTTGAACTTCTTGAGAAATTTTTCATAACTTCTTTCGAGAGAGAGCCATGGGAAATGCAACTTCTTCAGGGTCACGTGTACCGGAAGGTGGAGAAAACAAGACACGTGAGGGTCAGGATTACATTTAATGCCCAAAACCACTTACCTTAGGTTCTGGGCGGAATTTTCTCCCTGCTTCCTCTCTGGCTTTTGACCTTTCTGACATATATCTAAGCTGCCCAGTTTATACATGTATTTTTAATTATAAGTTGCCTCCATTACTTTCTGGAAGTAGATTAATAAATAAATGAAATAAGAATATTGGGAAAGTGGTTTTTTTCTTTTTTCTTTTTTTTTTTTTTTATTCCACAGAGCCTCCATAGGTGTAAAGTAATTTGCTAGATTAAATCCAGGCCCTCCCATGTTTTAAAGCAGTTCCTTATCTTCTGTCTAGGCCGTCAAAGCGGAATCAGAGCCACCACTGGTGGACGGCCAGCTTCCCCTGTTCGGTGCGTTGCTCACCCCTGCACAGCACACCGTTTCTTCCTGCTGGCCAGACAAGTCCAGCGGCAGCTGCAAGCACACATCTGTGTTTAGCTAACAGACCCGCCAGGCTCACGCCAATCATCTCTTTTATGCAAGGAGACCCAAAGCGTGCATGAAGCCTCACGGGGGCCCCAATGTCCCAAACGCGGTTTATGTGCAGTAATTGCCATCTGCATTTTCTCATTCGTCAGCTAGAAAATTGCGTTCCTCCGGATCTGCTCTTAGAATCTGACCTTACAGATCAACCCTCCAACCCCTGGTGGCAGAATCTTTGGCTACAGCTCCAGACTGGCCCAGGTGCACAGCGACTCTTTCAGTTTTGTACAGTTTATTAAATCTTAATTTTCTATTTCTTGACATTAGGACCATGCGAAGACAGCACAGCGCTTCTCCTTGGCTGACACTACGGCTGTCAGAAAACAAGGGAAGTCCTCTCAGCTGAGGGGAAGGTTTGTGTGGGGCCCAGCCCCTGGTGATGCTGGGAGCCACTCAACTGGGACACCCACCGTATTCCCCAGCACCCGTCAGCCCATTTTCCTCTTTTCTCCAGAGTATCTCGAAGCACATTATGGAGAAGGCCGCCAGCTCTTTCAAGAAGGACTTGATCTGTTCAAATGCCTAAGCATGTTTCTAAAAGGCTGAGGGACTACACCAAGCCTTCTCCTCTCCCCCCAGGACACTGGAGCTGAGCAGAGAGGGGGCAGACACGATTGGCTCTGGGCCTTTCACCGGGCCTCCTTCCCAGAGAGGTGCTCCTCACTGCCAATCGGCCGGCGATTCCAGGCACCTGCTAAGCCTTTTCCTAACCGAGAAACCGGCAAAGAGCCTAACAGCAATCATGGCCCACAGGGAGAAGCGTCAGGATTTGGAATAGCCCCCTTTCATGTTATACCTCACACCACTTAAGGTCTCCTTATAAACAAGCCCCGGGTGATTCACCTCCCACACCCAGGCAGACTCTGACGTGTTTTGCTAGACAAAAGCCCATCCACTCCTGAGACAAAGATGCCCTCCTTCCCCCTCTCCCATGAAAGCAGTTGCTCCTGCCATTGATCATGGCTATACAGCAGAAATTTTCTCCTCCACTTCAGTAAGACTGGTCCAGCAACGGTGAGCGGCCTGCACTGAGGTGGGGAGGGCTGGAGGCAGCCAGGCCGGTTATGAGAACAGGGCAGGGAGCCCTTAGGGAGACGTGTTGGAGAAGCGCCTGCAGCCACGCACCGCCGTGTGTGGTGACAGGACAGGACGGTGCAGACGTCAGCTCAGCTCCGGACTTGTTGGCAATTCGGACTCGCTGCCCCCACCCCAGGCCTGCTGGGTCAGAATCCATCCTGCAGATCACTGGGCGATGCGAACATTTGAGAAGCGCTGATTTCCAGGCAACTGCAAGATTGATTAAATCTAGAGGTGAGTCTCTAGTTCATTTCTTTCCCTCTCCCCCAAGACCCATGAGAATAATAAACATGAGGTATGAAGGTCTTGATGCAAAGTAAACACACCTTCTCTCACTTCATTCCGGTAGCAATCGCGGGAGGCTGGTGCTGCTCTCTCCATTTTACAGATGAAGGGGCTTGGCTTAAGGAAGTGAGACTACTTGTTCAAGGCTACAGACCAAGAACTGGGATTTCACCCCGGGCTGAAACCTGCCTCTTGAGGCAGGAATTCTTTGCTTTGGGGGCTGCATCTAGAACAAAGCCCCAAGCCAGAAACATCCCCTCTGTAAATCCAGGTTGGAACTCACTTTAGGAAGCTGGGCTGAGGCTCCCTGGGGCCTATCTGCAGGGGTGGGGGAATGGGAGGGGCCTGGCGGGGCAGGGCTTTGAGCTGCTCCCAGGAAATAACTGGGCACAAAGTCCCAGCACCCAGGCCCTGTCCAGGCCTGTCCTTCAGCCACAAGTGCCTTCGGAACAAAACAGAGCCCTTTGGGCCTCGGCCTGACTCAGCAGCTTCAGAGGCAGGCTGGGGACACATTACCCCAGATCTCATCGCTGTTCCTGCGAGCTCACTTCACCCCTGAACGCTGCCTTGCCTGAAGCGGCACAGGGTCACAGACCCCCCACGGAGAGACTTCTTTCCAGAAATGCAGCTTAGAGCCCCTGTCTCTGAATCCGGCGCCAGCGGCCTTCCTCCGCCTCATCCGCCCAACTGCCCCAGGCAAAATCAAAGGCTCTGGGCTCCCGCACTCTGCAGCCCAGACAGCCTGCAAACTTGAATTGGGCCCATGTTATGTGCCCAGTAACCAGGCCCGATGCTTTTGCCTACTTATCTCCCTTTATCCTTAGCCTATTGATGCGGGCACTGCTCCTCCCATTTCACAGCTGTGAACATGAGGCTGGTGGGTCGTGGAGCTAGGATTTATAAACCTGGGTCCTAACTCCAGATTCAGTATTTAACCACCTAAGAGCTGCAGCTTTCGTAGACATAGTTGTTGAATTTAGCATATTATTTGATAATTATTTAATTGCAAGTGTGTGTGCCTTTTCCACTAGACTGTACACCTCCAGGGGTCCCCATCTTACTCATTCTTGTAACCAGTGCTTCGAGTGCCCCGAGCCTCATTTATGCTGAATACACTATGCTGAACTTAATTATTCTGCAAACTTTTACCAAGCAAAATACTATGTGCCAGACCTGGTGCGAAAAACAAGAGCTACAAAGATGAAAATGAGGTAACAAAGAGACAAACAAACAAAAAAACACCCTACGTTAAACAGACAGACACCGCAGTGGAACTGGGGACTTGTAAGGATGGAAGGATTAGCAAAGTTTGGTGGAGACACGAGGAAGGAGGCCAGGAGTCGGCCTGGAGAAAGGGGTTGTGGTGACCGCCGCGGCCCATGCAGAACCTGAGTGAGTTTGGACACAAGAAGGAAATTCACTACAATGGCTAGGACCTTGCAGGGAGGAGAGAGCAGAAGCTGAAGCACGAGGGTCTGAAAGAGGCCTGTTTCGCCAGAGTTTTAGGGGAATAATAAATAGCACTCTGGAGGGAGTGGGCTTTCGAAGGGTCCTCCCCCATAAATTGAATTCCTCCCGCCCAAAACCGTAGACCTCCCCCTTCCCAAAGCAAAGCCCACCCCAGTCACAACCACTGGAAACAGGCCCACATGCATCTTTCTGCAGGACAGGAAGGGAAAGATACCTGGCTGAAAGTGCTGTTCTTTTCTCCCAAGTCAACAAATAGCCCACCCCCAGCCCCAGGAGAGCAGAGGGAGGGGCTTTTTCTTCTATATTCTTCCCTCTGGGGAGTCTAAAATTCCTTCCAGTCCATAGAAACAGAAGACCTTGGGAATAACTGCCCCCCCCCCCCCCCCCCCCCCCCCC